>NW_028270140.1:99096222-99409564 GCF_037043375.1 Chiloscyllium plagiosum
CCTGATGTAGATAAGGTAGTCACTTGGTCATCTTAATAACTGAACAGTATTTTCTTTGTTATGTGTAATCCGTGAAATAGTGGTAATAGCGCACACTTTCAACCACAGTTGGAACACAAATAAACACCTTCAGAAGGTGCTGGTGACATGTCTTCTTGATCCACTGTAGTCCACAGTCTGTAGGTTGACCTTTAATTCCTTAGGGAGGGAATTCCAGGATTTCAGTTCAGCAACAATGAAAGGATAGCAATATATTTCCAAGTCAAGATGTTTAGTGGCTTTTTCCATCAATCTGCTTCCCTTGTTTTTCTAGATGGAAATGGTCTCGGATTTAGAAGGTGCTACCTAAGAATCTTTGGTAACTTTCTTCAGTGTGTCCTGTGGATTGTTGCTACTGAGTGTTGGTGGTGGAGAAAGTGGATGTTTATGCATGTAGTCCCAGTCAAGCAGGCTGTTTTCTCCTGGATGGTGTCAAGCAAGTGTTGTTGGAGTTGTATTCATCCAGGCATCATACCCCTGACTTGTGCCTTGTAGATAGTGGACAGGCGTTGGGGAGTCAGAGGTGAGTTACTTGCCACAGTATTCCTAGTCTTTGACCTGCACTTGTAGTCCTTGTGTTTATGTGGCAAGTTCAGTTGAGTTTCTAGTCAACGATTAATCCCAAGGATGTTGATAGTGGGGATTCAGTAATGGTAACACAATTGAATGTCAAGGGCAGTGGTTAGATTGCCTCTTATTGGAGATGGTCATTGCCTAGCATTTAATGACGCAAATGTTACTTGCTACTTATGAGCCCAACCCTAGATTTTCAGGAGTGACATATAAAAGCACTTCATCACCCAATCTTATCACCCTTCATCACCCACATCTCCAAAGAAGAGACAATGGCATAGTGATATTTTTGCTGGACTATTAATCCAGAAACTCAGCTAATGTTCTGGGGACCAGTGACCTGGGTTCTGGGTTCAAATCCTGCCATGGCAGATGGTGGATTGTTATAATGATGGTCATGAAGCCATTGCCAATTGCCAGAAAAACCCATCTGGATCACAAATGTCTGTTAGGGAAGGAAATCTGTCATCCTCACCTGATATGGACTGCATGTGACTCCAGACTCTCTGCAATATGATTGATTCTTAACTGCTCACTGGGCAATTAGGGATGGGTAATAAATGCTGGCCTAGCCAGAGGGGCCCATATCCCATGAGTTAATAAAACTACACTGCAGTGGAAATCTAGATCTCTGGTCAGAATCTTGTGAAACTCCCATGAGTGAGCAATGAGGCCAGTGCAGTCACTCAATTGTCAGGAGCCCTACAAGTCAGCTTCCTAATGACAGGATGAAACTAAGTTGATGGCAGATTGACAGTGCCTCAATCTTACAGACAGCAACCATTGCACCAGAATGACCTGCTCTTAAAACCTGCTATAATTTGTGTTTCTTCAACATGAATTGGCTTTAACGTGATTGAAGAAGTTAGACTGTTATTTGTAAAACGCAAACTTTCCTAACCTGTATTTGCTATAAAGTGACTCGGGCCCTATTAGTTTAAATGGTGCGGCTATTGTGCTATTTTCTTATAACATGAGTTTGAACGAGAAGGAAATATTGCATTATATCAGAACCGACTGTACTTACTTTCAGTGGCTGGTGTGCAAGGACTCCCTAGCCTCATTGAACCTCCCTCTTTTCCTATTCATTGACATTCAGATAATCATCTTCCTTCCTGTTTTTTGCTACCAAATAAAACTTAAGAATTGTTGACATGAAAGTCAGAGAGATTTTAGTTTGCTCCTTGCTCCAGAGGAACTCAAATTGGTCACTGGGCACCAACATACCATAGGCACAATATTATGTGCTCACATACATAGAAATTGGCATCCAACATCTGCTCGCATCTAACAATCCTCATGATGTATCTACAGTCCACTTACAGAACACTTCTGCACTTAAATGCTACATATCAAGCTGCACTGAGAACTATTATTGTTCTACTCCTGCTCGGACACTGCACTCAAGAACATGCACCCAGCTCATGGACTGCCACAGGCTGCATCTCCACTCTCTTTACTTGCTCTCACAGTCCTCATGCACTCTGAACCTATCTGGATGTTCACAGTATCCCCACTTTGCATTGCCTTGGGTTTATGCACTTTGTCTGAGATACCAGGCTCGCAGTATTGACACATTGCTGTGTAAATTAGCACAGATGCAGAGCCAGGAAGGGCTTACGGTTGTCAGCAGTCCTCACACAAGTCAAGGCTTTTGGTCAGGGTGTGTTAGCACACTAAGTCAAGGGTAGACCAGATGTTTAGTCACAGTCAGTCACTACAAGAGGTCAGAGTCAGGATAATCTCCACATTAGGATAAGATGATGACTGTCAGGCAGACCACCACTCATCTTGGCTCTTTCCACCCAACTGTAGATGGTTGTTTTCCTGGAATGAGGAACAGACAGTATTAAGATTCAAGTTGGTAGCACAGCTGTTACTTTTGGTATAGGAATGGAAGTGTTCCCAAATGTGCAAGTAGGCAATGCAGAGGCCTCCAAGGGTACGCGTTTGGGTGGGTGATAGGGAGTGGGGAAGATGTTGCAGACAATATTGAGAGTGGAGTATCAGCCTTGGTGTTAGGTAGATTTTTAGCAGCAATAGAGTGAGTTGAAGGTATCAGAGAGAAGATGGTGGCATTTACACTAACAGAGCAGACAAGATTATTGACCTTATTCCTACATTGTTGTGCATTTTTCCAGATGGCGAAGATAACACCGACTCAGGCCGCAAACACAGACCAGGCTGGCATTGTTTGATGTGATGGCCTCCATTGCTGGTCCCAAGATGTCCCACAGCGGCACCAGCCCATCCAGCCCAGGATGTCCAGGTCTCTGCCCACAAAGCACAGCACCAATTTTCTCTTGTCTGCTAATTCTGAGGTAATATCAGGAACCATAAAGGGCAACACCAGGCAGAGTGCTTGTTCAGGGGCATAATGGCATATTACAAACGGCACAGGCAGCAGAGGCCCCGGTCAATTCCAGGGTGTCTGCTGAGAGGAACGTTGTTCCATGAATGGTGTGTGGTGTGACGAGGGCACAATCAGATGAGAGAGACACTGTCGAGCTGGGGTAGATAGTTAATGAAGCAAGAATGGTAAGAGTTGGTGACAAGTAGAGCACTGTGACAGGACAAGTAGTCATATTGGGTGGAAATTTCCCAGGCCCTGAATGATGTAGACAATTTGGAAAATATGGCAAGAATGGAGCATTGGGACTTCCAAAATTGCAATAATTAAAGTATGATTTTGCACATAACACTTTAATGGCTGATTGAGAATGTGTATAGTGACTGGCAAGGGTCCTATTTGCTTCTGTTAATTATTACCTAACTTCATTTCAGTTATATACAGATTTCTATTTTCCCAGGCAGCAGACAGAAATTAGGCAGTGCCAATGAATGTCTGAGCAGGTAACTGGCAGCTGCAGATCCATCCCAGCCAGCAATTCCCCAACATCTTAGTGCATGGACCATGGACAGTGACAACCTGAACTCTCGTCTATAGAAGTTAATGCTGAACAAGAAACCAACATCACCATATCATCATGGCACATCTTGGACTCTCAGAAAATTTAATTCATGACTTCATAATTGTCATAATTGTCATTGTCATACTTCATGACAGTGCTGCACTTTGGGGCTCATAGACTCAATCCTTGCAATACTGCCACTCGGCCACTTTGTGCTCACAGACTGGCATCTATCTTATGCATTGATAAAGTGTTCATCTCAGGCTCTTTATTTGTTTTATTTATGCTCATTCACCTTCCACCCATTTGGATGCTGGCAACACCTTTGCCTTACTTTGTCTTGCCTTTTAGGAAATTGGAACCTCATTTCAAACCTAAGGCTCTTCTGTCTTCCCTTGCCTTTTAATGCACACACAAAGCCAGGAATGATCAGACAAGGGGCGGGAGTTACTGTTCTACAGCACTATGCTACATCAATGTCACACCTGTACAATGTGCCAGCAGCTTACACAAAAAACACGATACTTCAACCAAATTGTCATGTCCCAAAATCTAAGGGGAGGAGCCCTCAGTCAAGTCAAAGGGGTCTGTCATTTGTCAGGAGATCAATCTATAGTCAGTCAAGAACCTCATCTATCTCAGTCCAGGTTCTTGGAGACATCATTTGAGATGTTTGTATTTAGATGTTTCATATCAATACAGTCCAGATAATGAGTCGCAAGAACAGGTCCAGTACCATTGGTTTGGGAATTAGTGGTAAGTCAGTCAAGGGGTTGCATAGATATCAATCAGGGGGCTGCTCAGTCATTAGTCTGGGCTGTCCTTCCACATCAGTTTGTCCTTGGCCCACAGTCAGTCCTGGGATCTTTTCATTGAGCTGTTCAACAGGATTTATCAGGGGCCACTGCTGTGATGGAGAAGTCAATTATGAGGATTGGAGGCAGCATGCTGGATGACAGAGAGGATAACAATTGTGGAAAAGTGCAACTCCACAAATAAGGAAAATAGCTGGTGAGCACAAAAGGCATCTAAGGTCACCACCATGTGGCTTCAATGGGGGTGAAGGGTGGTGGTGGTGCAGGTGAGGGTGGAAACAGAGTGTAGCAATGTTTGGCACAACAAAGCTGTAGGCCTGGGAATCAGGGGTAAAGTTGAGATGAAGAGTTAAATAAAAGCGTTTGGCGGGAATGTGAATAAGATCAAATCTGATGGGGTTGACAGGGAAGACAAGCGGGAAGGAAAATGAAGGTTTGTGGGAGTCACCCAGATTGGTAAAATAAGTCTACAACTCATTCCCTGAAGTGTGTGCCATCTGTGTCACCTTCCACCCACATCTGAAACATAAATGCACAATTGAAATGAAATTTTCTGCTGCCGCATCTGGACTGAGTGAAGGTTTTTTTTTTATTTGTGAGGGAAATAACTCTCCATGTGAGTGATATAAACCCCTTTAAAGGCCAATTGCATTAATCAAACACTCACACAACACGAGTTAAACACATCTGTGATCATCAAATTTTGGATATGAACCTTATGTACTGACTGACTATGCTGTCTAGAAATTATGGCCACAAGCAATCTTGACCATATTATTGAACATTATAAGTTAATCATAACAATGACTGTAACGCAGAAGCAAGATGTAACACTCATTGCAAGTTCCACAATTCACAGATTCCGCGCTCTTTGAATCTGAACAAGAAGCTGCTCACCTCAAACATTGGAACATAAAATATGCACAGCATTATCCAATGTGCAGCGCTGTCTTCCTTAGGTAATACGGGGATTGAGGGACTGAGGGATAAAATTCTCTTTCCTCCTACCACACTTACAATCTTCTGCTGTATGTGTGTATAGCTTGTGCAGCATACATCTGAAAGTGGTTTACAATATAAAACAGCCCATATAGACGCATCCTATTGCCTTTGTATCAGAGGCATGTCCCAATGTATAAAGGGCATTGTTTGAATGTCATTTGTGTGTGCTGTGATTGCTGACTGGTCACATTACTGTGAAGATCTGCCCTGACCCACCTTTGTGGAAAGAGATTCCAATGGCCCATGGATCGCTGTGGGTAATATCCTTTCTCAGACAATAGAGCTCGATAAAGAGCAACTTTTGTAGCAAATTGAGAAATGCTCATGTGATGATTTTATGAAGTGATATTTTGTTAGTAAAATCGAGTTGAACCACAACTGAATTCTGTGTCCCTCCGACCACCTCACTCACAAGAGTGCTTGGATAAAGTATTTTTAGTACAAAAATTGGTTGACGTATTCAAAGCACAGACTATGGGTTGTACTAAGATTTTATATAGATTCACTAATACACCTTGACTTTAAATTGCTTGACTTTTGAATAAAACTCAGTATTCCATTAACTTTTTTTTTAATGATCTTATTCACTTCAATACTGCTTCTAAACTATTCCACGCCTGAATCTGCAAAGTTTTCTGCTCTTCCTCCTTGATCAGCCTTTTTCATTTGTATCATTTCTGTTGCTTATACCAAAACTTATGAGTTCACATTTATGAATACTGAATTCCACCTGCCCAGTTTGTCAATAATTGTTTCATAATTCTAGGGACCAAAGGAATTATATGTGCTGATTTCTATTTTGTATGATCATTAAGTTTGGACATCACTCCATCTATCATTGCATCAAGACTATTTTATCAGAATGCCTCCTACTTTCAGTATGAATCTCTTTTATGAACTTTTCAAGACTTTGGTTAGGTCACAGCTGGAGTAGTGTGCGTAGTTCCAGTCACTGCACTGTATGAAGGATGTGATTGCACTGGAGGGAATGCAGAGGAGATCCACCAAAATATTACCTGGGATGGAGCACCTTAGCTATGTAGGGAAGCTTGTAAAGCTCAAGTTGTTTTCTCTGGAGTAGGGAAGGTTGAGGGCTACTTCATCGATGTGTATAAGATTTTGAGGGACATTGACAGGTTGGATAGAAAGCAGCTGGTCCCATTAATTGTTAAGTCAATAACAAGGCAGCACACTTTTAAGGTGAAAGGCAGGAGATTTAGAGGGGGCTTAAGAAACATTTTTCATCCAGAGAATGATAGAAGTCTGGAATGCGGTTGAACCTCACAACTTTTAAGAAGTAATTGGATGAGCACTTGAATTATCATAACATTCAAGGCTAGGGCCTAGTGTTGAAAAGTGGAACTACTGTAGATTTAGTGTATTTTTGGCAGTACAAACTCGATGGGTCAAATGGCCTCTCAAGTATTGTGTAATTATAGTTTTTAAATCCAAAAGAAAATTCAGCACCAAAGAATGGCTAGAATGTGCACCTCACTATCAAATTGAACAGTTCAAGTGAATAATAATGTTGGTGCATTTTGGGGGAAACTTGATTAGCACATGAGGGGAAACGGAACTGAAGGACACCCTGATGGCTTGAACAAAGATGGATGGGAGTAGGCTCAAATAGAACATGATTGCAGCATAGGCTAGTTAAAACAAAAGACCTGTCTCTCTGCTACATATTCTGTGTAATGCCATGTGATATTAATAGAGCAAGAAAAGAATTGTCCATTGTTCTTAAGCATCACTTTTATTAACAGGAATCCCACTTTGAACTAAATTCTCACTTATGAGATTTTAAATCATTTTAATTATTTTCAAAAATGACATGATTTGTCATATCTTCACCAGGTGGTATACACTTGCTCCATCAAATTAGATATACCATTTTCTTTTAATAGTGGAAGATCCTGTCATTTCATGATAAAGGCTTACCATTCGCTGAATAGTGTTTGAATGTACATCATGACAAGTGTTTTGTAATGTCTCCATCAGTAAATTGATCTATGAAAGATACTATTAAAGACACTTCTTTGATATTGGCATTGATGTTTGATAAAGGTTTATCTACATTTTCTTTCAAAATAAATGTTTCTTACTTCAATTTTCTGTGGTGTTAGTATGTCACAAACTAATTTCTGCAGGGGTTATATCATTCAAATAAGAGCTAACAGGTCATGGCTACTCCTTAGTTTATCACCTCTTCCAGTGTCATACTGAGTCAGTGGTGAATTTTTCTTTTGAAACACAAACTCAAATCTTTCAGATACTTTATTATCATCTATAGGGATTTAATTAATCTTTAATCATACCTCAAACAGACATGGGAACTGGGACAACTGATCCTTTCTCCCCTTCACCGTAAAGACAGATTGCCTAAAGGTGCTGGGGATACGGTTTGGAGGGACTGCACTGTGCACTAATATTGGGATGAGCATAGTGCCTAGGTGAGGCAGAAACTGGGCTTTTGCGAGGACCATTCCCTCTCCATTGTGGGCAAAAGCCTGATCATCAGTTCTGGCCATTCCCAGAGCCCGCACTATTCCTGTCACCCATGCCATCGTCCACTTCTGGATTGGGGGTGGGGGGGGGGGGGGGGGGGGAGAGAGTGGGTTAGAGGGTGTTGTTGGTGGAAGGGTGGTGATGATGGTGGTGGTGAAGACAGGAAAGAACATAGCCAATGGCGCCCTCATCCTGATGGTCACTTTTCTGTGAAGCTGTATCAAGCTGAGCACAGACCCTATGCAAACATTAAGTGTCATTACATATTGAGATTCTACCTATCCCTAGTCTTGTGAAGGATAGGTCTGGCTTCATTCAAGTTGCTGGACCAGTCCATAACACCTGTCCTTCATGGAGAAATTTGCAAAACAAAACACCCTTTGACCACTTCCTTCAGGAAGTTGTCAGCACATAGTATCTGAGATTTTACAGGAAAACAGGAGGGTTGATTCTATCGGTTTGTTCCCTGAGCAGACTATCAAAGCTATTTGGCAGAATGGCTCATCATCAGAACTTTCCAACAAGCACCAAGACATCTCTTGACTAGTAGTGAGAAAAACACTACCTATGAGATCCTTCATGTACGCCTAGACTCTCTTTGCCAGCACATGTTGTCCTCAAAGCTTCTGTGGGGTGGAGAGACTTATATATCTCCTTCTGGAATGTGCAAAGGAGATTTGGAGGGAGATGCATTGGCTTTTGTTGAGACTCCTCCCGAGCAGCTCTGTGACCCAGTGCTCTGTGCTCTGTGGCCTGTTGCCGGGGACGGAGACTGAGACAAACATGGATTGCATCTGTGGGACCATCGACTCAGTGAAAGATGCCTAAAACTTGGTCTACCAGTTGAAAGAGTTGACCCTAACTGAGTATTGCAGACTGGCACATTTCAAAATCCAGAATTACCTGATAAGAGACACTCTAAAGCTTAGGGCAGCTGCCACCAAGACGCAGTAGGGAATGACCACAGCTAAGTTTTTTCTGCCGAAGCTAAATCAGGGTCTGTTCAGTTATCGAAAGACCACCACCCCCCCAGTGCATGATCACACACACACACACACACACACACCCACAAAGCCTGGGTGCCTCAAATGTATGTAAACATTGTCTTGTATAAGTGAGAAATGGACAGCCAAACTCCAATGTTTGTTTATTTCTCCATATGCTACTGTACAGAATATAACTGCATTAGTGACTATGTATACAAAGATATTTTTATGAATAAAGCATTTTTTTGAAAAAGAAAATTCCTCAAACAGGCATAATGAAAGACTTTAAAATGTTAAAAGTGCAAAATGACAAAAAGAAGCACTTCATCATTGTAGCAAAAACAACATCATCAGGATTGGGAAAAGGTAGAGATGCATGTTTAGAGCAAGGAATAGGAGGGACAAGGACAAAGGAAGGTGTATAATACATTGAACATTTTTTGTTCCAGTCCCATTCTTGGCCCTCTCCCTCAATTTGTTCTTTCCGATACGTTGGTGATTGCAATGATGACATGTCCCAATCTTTCCCGAAATTTGAACATTTCATCAACTTTCCACTTTACCCTCACTTTCACATCTATGACTCTTTCCTTCACTTCCTTAGCTTCTCTGGACTGAATCTTACATTTTTTTTTGGTGCAGTCTGAGTTACATCAAATTTTGGGAGGAATTCCGTCATGAAGCCAAGCAAGTTTTCTCACTGCAATTTATCCATCTCACCTCATTAACTAACGACCTCACCTCTATGGTATCCCTTATGCCTGATTCCAGTCCCATTTACCGCAAGCCATTACTGGAGTAACTTGTGGATAGAAGGTAAAATTTTCACAGCTATTCCCTTGAGAATACTATAGGTCCTATGTTTGGTCCGTGACTATCTGAAAGCCAGAAAACTTGAGCTAGCATTTTTGAGAGCACAAGAGAGTAAATTCAATTTTGCATGAATGCCAGGTGGTAACATTACAGTGTGCAATAGATGACAACCAGTTGGTATTGTGATCTCCTACAATAAATTCCAGAAACTTTACACTCACTTAATGTACTGTTCTTTGTGGCCATTATGCAATTAACCTATATATCAAAGTTAACCATGATATTTTTGTCTGAAGAAATTGTGTGTCATGATTGATTAAGTTGAGTGATTGATTACTTGATTGAGTTTTTGTGGAGGTGAGGAAAAAGAATGATAAAGGTGGAGTGGTGGATGTTGTCTATATGGACTTCAGCAAGGTGTTCAACAAGGTTCCACATGGCAGACTCGTTAGCAAGGTTAGATCACATGGAATACAGGGAAGGCTAGCCACTTTGATACAAAATTGGTTTGAAGGTAGGAGTCAGAGGATGGTGGTGGCGGGTGGTTTTCTGACTGGAGGCATATGACCAGTGGTGTGCTTCAAGGATCGGTGCAGGGTCCATTGCTTTTTCTCATTTATATAAATAATTTAATTATGAATATAGTTAGGATGGTTAATTAGTTTGCAGAGGACACCATTTTGGTGATGTAGTGGACAATGAAGAAGGTTATCTCAGAGAACAATGGAACCTTGATTTTAAAAAAGGGTCAATGAACCAAGGAGTGGCAGATGGAGCTTAATTCAGATAAATGTGAGGTGTTGCATTTTGGTAAGACAAAGCAGGGCAGTATGATAACCACTTGATATTTAGATCTCCTACAATAAACTCCAGAAACCTTATACTCATTTAATTTACTATTTCTTGTGGTCACTATGCAATTATTTTATATGGTATATAAATTAATTGCATAGTGACCACAAGAAATAGTAAATTAAATGAGTATAAGGTTTCTGGAGTTTATTGTAGGAGATCTAAATACCAAGTGGTTATCATTCTGGTATATAAATTAATGGTAGGGTCCTGGGGAGTGTTGTCAAACAAAGAGACGGTTCATAATTCCTACAAGGAGGCATCACAACTAGACAGGGTAGTAAAGAAATTATCAGGACATTGGTTAGGCCACTTTTGGAATTCTGTGTTTAATTCTGGCCTCCATGCTATAAGAAAGATGTTGTTAAACTAGAAAGGGTGCAAAAAGAAAGTTACAAGGATGTTGCCAGGGTTGGTGGGTTAGAGCTATAGGGAAAGGTTGAATAGGCTGGGGCTATTTTCCCTGGAGTGTCAAAGACTGAGGGGTGACCTTATAGAGGTTTTAAAAATCATCAGGGGCAGGAATAGGGTGAATAGCCAAGGTCTTTTTCCAAGGGTCGGGGAGGCCAAATCTACGGCGGAAATGCCTTTCGTTTGTTTGCTGGACAGAGTCAAACTGCAATGTTTGTTTGTTTATCCTTATGCTAAGGGTTGAGATGAGAGGGACCTAAGATGAAATGTTTTCATTTAGAGCGAGGCATGAAATATACGGAATGAGCTGACAGAAAAAGTGGTGGAGGTTGGTACAATTACAAAATTTAAAAGGTATCTAGATGGGTACATGAATAGGAAGGGTTTAGAGGAATTTGGGCCAAATGCGGGCAAATGGGAATAGATTAATTTAAGATATCTGGTTGGCATGGATGAGTTGGATTGAAGGCTCTGTTTCCATACTGCACATCTCTATGATTCTAAATATTGTCCTCCCTGATCTCTTCAAAAACAAAAACTTCCAAACCCAGGACTATATCTATCTTGAAGGACATGGGCAACAGATACATTAGAATACCACCACTTGTAAGTTCCCCTCCAAGACACCCACCATCCTGACTTGGAAAAATATTGGCATTCCTTCACTGTCATTGAGTTAAATTCCCTCATGGCATTGTGGGTCTACCTACAGTATATGGATGTCTGCAGCTCAAGAAGGGAGCTCACCCATACCTTCTCCACTGTATCTACAGATGGGTAATTAATACTGGCCCAGCCAGCAGTGCCCACATCTCATGGTCTTTACTTCAAAGGGAATAGAGAATAAAAATTGGGAAAGCATGTTAAACTGATACAAGACACTAGTTAGATCACTACAAGAATATTGTGAACAGTTTTGGTCCCCTTTTTGAAAGATTGATGTAAAAATACTGGAGGCCATCCAGAGAAGATTCATTAAGTCTATCTTGACTATAGGGGCATTTCCGTGTGAGGGAAGGCTGAATAGGTTGGGTCTGTACTCATTAGAGTTAAGAATAAAAGGTGAACTCAATGAAACATAAACGCATCTAATGGGGCTTTGTAGGGTAAATGTGAAGAGATTGTTTCTGTTTCTGAGAGAGTCTAGGACTGGAGAGTATAATGGCAGAGTGAAGTGTTGGCCATTTAAGACAGAATGGAGGAGGGGTTTCTTCTTTTGGAGGGTACTAAAACTGTGGAATTCTTCAGTGCAGAGAACTGCAGAGGTTGTATTATGAATTATATTCAAGGCTGATCTATGCAGATTTTTACTTGCGGAAAGGCTAAAAAGAAGAGTTGAGGATTATCAGAACAACGATGATCTCATTGAATTGCAGAGCAGACTGAATGGGCTGAATGGCCTACATCTGCTCCTATGCCTTATTGTTCTTACGGTCTTACTGACCAAGCTGGCTGAATCCTAAAGGAGAACACTGTTAGACTGAGCCTGTGGCAGATAGTGAGGGAACCAATGAGAAGGAAAAAACCTGCTAGATCTCATCTTCACTAATCTAAGTGCAGCAGATGCATCTATGCACAGCATTATTTGTCAGCATGATTAATACTGAGTCATTATTGAGACAAAGTCCTGTATTGAGGATACCCTCCATAGTGCTATGTGGCAAAAGATAAATGGGATAGATTTTGAACAGATCAAGCAACTCAAGTCAGGGCAGGCGTTGTGGACCATCAGCAGCAGTAGACTTGTAGATGTCCACAGAATGTCATTAAATGCTCAGTATGTTCCCCCTCTTCCATTACCATACCTGGAAGATCAACTTGGGCTGAATGAAAAATGTAGGAAGTTCCACCAAGAGTACTACCAAGCATACATAAAAATGAGGTGTTAACCTACGGAAGCTACAATGCAGGACTCCTTGTGTGACAAACAGCAAAGGCAGTATATAATAGACAGAACTAAGGTAATGTAACAATCACTAAATCAAATGTAAGTTTTGCCATCTTGCCACATCCAATTGTAAATGATGGTGGGCAAGTAACAACTGAGGATGAGTCTCATGAAATATCCCCTATCCACAATGATGGGAGAATGTAGCATATCAGAGTAAAGTTTACGTTGAATCATTTGTATTTCAACCAAAAAGAATGCAGTGGATGATAGATCGCAGCATTTTCCTCAGGTCCCAAGTAACACAAATGCCATTCAATTTGATTCACTCCATGAGATATCAAGAAATGATGGAAGCAATGAATAATGCAAAGTCAATGATCATTCCCATAATAGGACTGAAACCTTTCTTTCCAGAACAAACCATGCATATTGCCATGCTGTTCCAAAAGAGCTACAAGACTGGTATGTAACTGACAACATGGAAAATTGTCCAGATACTTGCTGTCCACAGACAAATCAAGAGAAATCTAACCTAATCAATTGCTATCCATCTCAAACTGTAGCAAAGTAAAAGAGGGGGTTCTGGACTGTGGTATCATATAGCAGTTACTCAACAATAACCATTTGAGTTTGACCAGATCCGTCTAGTTACTAACTGTATTGCCAACTTGGTCCAAATATGGATAAAAGAGTTGGATTCAAGAGAGGAAGTGAGGATGGCTATCTTTGGTATCAAGGCTCCTTGAATAACTGTGACATCAAAGGGTCTAAGTAAAACTTAGGTACATGAGAATCAATGGAAAATTCCATTGTTTGGACTCACGCCTTCCATAAAAAAGACTGTGGCTATTGAAGGTCAGTCATCTCAGACATCATTGCAGGTGTTCCTCGGAGTAGATATTTTCTAATCAATCCTTTCAGAGATGTTATTATACACCTCTGGAGCAGTAGATATTGAACCTGAGACTCATTGTTCAGAGGTAGGGATACTATCAGTGAACTACAAGAGCCCTTTTATAACATAACATTCATAATTACACAGCCCAGTCAAGAGAAACAGCCATTCAACATTTGTCAAGGCTCGGAGAATTATATATATATTTCAACTGTCACACCTTTGAGCAGGTCGGACTTTATCACAGACTTTCCAACTCAGAGTTGGGATGTTACCATTGCATCGTAAAGTCCATGTTAAATTATGGTAGATATTGTAACTGATTTGTTTAGATGTGTTATGCAATGCCTCTGAAATAGTTGGGTCATTACTACAACATTCCAAGAGCACTATAGTTCCTCAGGGTAGATAATATCTCATCAACCTGTTCAAAGATGTTGTTATATACCTCTGGAGCTGGTGGAATTTGAACTTGAGCCTCCTGCCTCAGACGTAAGGACACTACCACAAGAGCCCCAAGTTCCTCAGGGTTATGTTTTTGTCCAGCTACCTTCATCTGTTTCAATGACCTTCCCTCAATCATAAGATCAGTGATTTTTCATGATTCTTCTGGGATCAACTGAAGCAAGATGTGAACAACATTGAGACTCCAGTTGATGAGCTACATGCAACACTTGCACAACAGAAGTGCCAGCCAATGGCTGTCTTTAACAAGAAAGAATACAACCATTTCTTTAAATTCAGCGGTATTACCATCACTATAAATATCCTGGGTTTACCCTTGATTAGAAACTGAATTGAACCTGCACATAAATATCATGGCTACAAGAAAAGGTGAGAGGCTGGGAGTTCTGCAGCAAGTAACGCATTGCCTGACTCCCCAAAGTCTGTCTAAGGCACAAGTTAGGAGTGTGATAGAATACTCCCCACTTGCCTGTGTGAGTGCAGCTCCAATAATACTTAAAAAAGCTCCACCATCCAGTACAAAGTAGTTCACTTGATTGTCACTATTCACCACCTTAAACATTCAATCTCTCTAATGCACAACAGTAGCAGTGTATATCATCAATATGATGCACTGCAGTAACTCACCAAGGCTCATAAGACAGAACCTTCCAAATCCATGACCTTTCGAAGGACAGCAAATATGTGTACAAAGTTAAAAATCACACAACACCAGGTTATAGTCGAACAGGTTTAATTGGAAGCACTAGCTTTCCCAGCACTGCTTCATCAGGTGGTTGTCACCTGATGTGGGAATGTGTGCAAATATGTGGGAACACCACCACCTGCAATACCCCTCCAAGCCACTGAGCATCCTCACTTGAACCTGTACCATGATTTGTTCACTGTCTAGGTCCAAATTCTGAAACTCAGCACAGTGTGTGCCCTTACACCAAATAGACCTCAGCCATCCAATAGAGCAGTTCAACTCCACCTTCTCAAAGGCAATTAAGTTGGGAAATACGTCTTGCTCTGAAATTTTCCTTCAGTAAATACCTTCAAAACAGATTAACTCATCCTTTGTAAGATTGCTGCTTGTGGGACTTTGTGGTGTACATCATTATTTTCCATTTATGAATTTAAAATCCACTCCTTTAGCGTCACCATTATGTTCATTAATTGTTCATTATGATTATAACAAAATATAAGTTTATCTGCATGGGTGCTGGGGGAAAATAAGCACTAATGTTATATGTATATAACCACGAGAGGGATTTCCCTGAAAAAAAACAACCGGGGGTTGGCACTGAAAAAATATAAGTTTATCTGGATTGTGTTAGATTAGCCTAAAATGATTCATACAAAATTACAAATCAATATTAATGTCTTCAATCTTGTAAATGTTTTAAATAGGTCTTCCTGTCCTGAAATATATAACAAGTTTCAAAAGTAAAGGCAACAACCATCGGACCTATCACATTTTGACCTTCAGGTACTTTGTTGTAAAACTTCGTTCAGTGTGTCGATCATCACTATTAATTATCTCACTCATCTTTTCGATTTGTATCTATTAAATGTGATACAATGCTTCGTGGAACAATGAAGCTTTGGTTATTCAATTGTAAACTAGAATGGAGCAATTGCCATGGTTTAATTTCACTGAATTCCGGAAAGGGACGATACGATTTCTTGGATCGTGAATGACGAGCTTATCTTCAAGTTTCTCAAACAAGCGGATTCGCTTCCTAATGTGGAACCGCCATGTCTGTAAGCTTATATTAGAAAGTAAGGGCAATTGTATTGATATTGAAATGATTGCAACATGTTCAGCTCGACAAGAAATGGCTAATATTTTTTGACTCTTTTCGGGGTTTTTAATCACTTCTCTTTTGGGTTTATGTAGGGACTTTCGCGTAACCTAATGCTTGTACATATTAGAAAAATACAGCAACGGTTTGATCAAATATCGCAAACCTCTTTAACACAATCCGTTCGCCTACTGTAGTCAAATTATAGCCACAGAATCACAACAACTTCAGGTGAGCAGGATTACCACATATATCATATGGAAAGATCTATCAGAATTCTGCGTCCACCTCTGTTTCAATTGATTTGTGATTTCCTCAAAAGTGAGTTAACATTTTATCCTTAGAGATGGCCCATTTTAAATTCCAAATAAAAAACTTCAGATATTTGAAAAACGTTGTTAGACACAAAATATACAAATGGCAAGAAAACAACCGATGTGTGTGTTTTAAGTTTGCAAGTATCTTTTGTTTTCAGGTTATAATTCTACCAATACAACATCGCTGTAAGGCTAGTGAGGTTGTATGGAAATCAGGCTGCAGCAGTAGACCATCTTGTACACCATGCCGTCGGTTTGGAATAATGAGTGCAGCAGCAGCTGCCGGCTTCGCTTCTATCTACCACCTGGACGGCGGGATCTCGGGAAAGTGAAGCTTTCGCTTCCCGCTGTTTGCCTGGGTATGCCAACTGCCACAGCGCGGTTCAAAACAGTAATGCTGTGCGCGCTTTATAAAGATCTTCATCTTATTTGCAGTTGAAAAAATCGTAAATTTCAGGTGAAACCTTGAACATCAAATCGGACAAGGAAACCCGGCGGATTAGATAAATGCTGACAAAGAAACCACTGATTCGTTGATGACGAAGTTCTCCCGTTCAAGGCAACGGGAAATGATCGACAGTATTATTTCGCAGTTTCTTCTACTGAAGTTTTTAAGTGCTGAACTATTGTCATTGCGAAATATATTTTTATCAATTAACTCATGTCTTCAATTTTATCAGCTTGACAACACTAAACAGTTTCAAAAGCGTCCTCGAGTCTGTAAGTAAATCCTCTTGATCATACCTATACACTTGGTCACGCTGGTATTTATGCACATTGACTTGCAGATTGAAGCTCTAAGATTTCGAGCTCAACGAAATTGAAGGATTGGAGTTGAAACGTTGGAAAAGCGGATCATCTTCGTATTCCGTGCCTTTAAATCTATCACGCTTCCAAATCAGGTGAAACTGATCTTACTTGAAGTAGTCGAACAGATACTGTCATTGATAGTGGCGGGTTTGGTAGGTTAAATAATAAAATGCGACTGATTTTTTTTATATCAACGTCCGATTGTTCTGAGTTGATGCTGTTATTATACAGCGACCTCGTCAGTAAATCTAGAAACGAAGGAAAAACAATTCTGTCTCTGTATGATTTTATTTTAAATGTCCAGTATATCAGTAATGTGCATCTTTATAAAGATTGCTGGACTCAACATTAACCTGGCGTGCCAAAACCTAGCAACAAACCTTTAGGCCGAATCTCTGTTGATCTGATCTGACAATATTGCTCAAGTCGAAATTGCTCAAATCTTGGTGGTGAGCAATATGGTAATATACAAAGGAGACTGATCAACTGAGGAACTACCCTTTCCGCAATAGCATAGTCCGTCCAGGGGAAAAAAGGGTTTGGCAACACCTTACTGAAACTGTGGACTGTGAATAACACTTTTTTTACGAGAATCGTACAGATGTTTATATCTCTGTGCCGCTACATTATGAATTTATAGCTGGCGAATCTTGGGTAGTTGAGTATCTGAAGAGTCGAACAAATTGGTCACTTACAGCACCATTACTGAAGTCAAGAAATCTACCCCGCTCTCCTCATTGAATTGTACTGACATGTCTGTACATCTTGGAAAATAATGGGAAAATATTCATATTTTAGGAACATTCAGCACACGATAGGGCGTTTTCCCCGCCATCCCTGTGCTGGGTCTTTGAAATTTAAAAATCACACAACACCAGGTTATAGTCCAAGAGCACTGCTCCTTTATCAGGTGGTTGATGAAGGAGCGGCGCTCCGAAAGCTAGTGCTTCCAATTCAACCTGTTGGACTATAACCAGTTGTGTGATTTTTAACTTTGTACACCCCAGTCCAAAACCGGCATCTCCAAATCATGGGTCTTTGAAAGAACTGTCCAGTTTAATCCTATGTCCCTAGCTTTCATATATAACCGTGCAACTTCGCCTTATTTCAGATCCGCGGGCAATTGTCTTCCACAATTGTCTTTCAGCTTGTGCGTTTGAGATCTTGACAACTCTTAGTGAAAAGAAACTCTTAGCTTTGGCCTTTACTTGTCCCCCTCACTTGTCCAAAGAAAAAAATTCCTTTCTATTTGCTCGATCACCCACCCCTTCCCCCTCTCAAAAGTTGAAGTCGATCCCTGCTCTAAACAGAACAATGTCACTCTCTTGAAGCTGACCACAACTGAAATGCTACAACCCTATAATATCCGAATTAGTTTAACTCTGTAGCCTCTCTAGTCTTGCCTCAAAGTTTTATGAAATCAATGAGATTAATTTGTGTCTAAATGGGATATATTTCAGAAGAATCGCTGTTTCCTGCAGTGATACTCTAGATTTGCCTTTTCCGAAGACGAGTTGAGAGACAGGGAGAATTTTTACAACATGGCCTATTGATTGGTGCTAACTGGTATATTTGCATTAAAAATTAATTCGCCATTAAAGGGAATCACGTATTCCCCATAAAAATAGATTGTTAATTTATCTTTCCAAATGCTAACATAAATTAATGTTAGTATTCATCTAAGAATGAACTTGGAATACTAACTCAAAGACAATACCATGAAGCTTTTGAGATCGACCAATTTGAGATTGCGCGCAAGCAGTAAGGGGATTCCTGAGATTCCGCGCTAATATTTTGAAAAGTTCACAATGTTTGAGCTCGTTTATGCGTATCTATCGATAAGAAAAGGTAAAGAACAAACGTATGCGCAGTGTTTAGATTGCAATCTGGGGAATAATGCTATTTTATTTTGTCAAATTGACCGTTGTCACCAGCGTTATAATTTTAAGAGCGCAGACAAAGCACAGGGTGGTTGAATTAACGTATCAAAAATTTTTGAAAATTGCTAGAAAAACTCAGCATGTCTGTGGAGAGAAATCGGAGTTAACATTTCGAGTCCAGTAACCCATCTTCGGAACAGGATTTTATTGAGCTAACGTGTACTGTTTCACAACTGGGTGGTTTAGTGGTCAGCATTGCTCCCTCGCAGTGTCAGGGACCAGTGAGTCTGAGTGGGGATGTTCTTCGGAGGGTCGATGCAGACTCGATGGGCCGAATAGTCTCTTTAGGGATTCTAGTGAACTATACTGGTAGATCTGAACAGAAACCTACTTCTGGAAAGCTAATTTTAAAGCTAATTACTTAATTGAGCTCAAGATTTGTTTTCATATGTTCTATGTTTTGCTGCAACATAAAGTACATGGAATGGTTCTCCAATACTTTAACCTTAATAACAAAACATATAATAATCATTTATGCACTACATCCTGCTACTGTTATGCATTGTTTTGTAAATATTATTTTTGATAAAATACTGTAATTGTCATGGAGAACAATAAACTAGTTTCAAATATTCAATTATATACATAGCTAAGACCATACCAACTGGGGTGGTGTTAACAACTGGTGCTTAGCTTTATACTAGTGGAGCTGAAACCTAGTCTTGTTCAAAGTCCACAAAAATGTATTTTCTAGGAAATGAAAGGAAACAGAAACCAAGTCTATTTTTACCCTCCTCATTAAGATGCATTTGGGGTACTTTTAATAATTCAACTGCTATCCTGATTAATAGCTTATAAATCACCAGAAGGCAAGGGAAACACTAAGGGTTTGTCCCTTAAGATTTCAGAAAAGGTGGATTAAGTGGTTAAGAAGGCATATGGTTTACTTGCCCTTATTAGCTGAGGCATTGAGTTTAAGAGTAGGGAGGTTAGGCTGGAATTATTAAATGTATAAAATTGTGGTTAGGCCGCAGCTAGAATGGTGTGTATAGTTCTGGAATCCGCACTATGGGAGGGAGGGATTGCACTGGAGAGGGTGCAAATGTTGCATGGGATGGAGACTTTCAGTTATGAAGAAAGATCAGACAGACTGGGATGATTTCCTTAAAGTAGGGGAGATTGAGAGGGAATATGATTGAGATTTATGAAATCATGAAGGGCAAAGACAGTGTAGACAGGAAAAGGCTTTTCCCATTGACAGAGGGATCATTAACCAAGGGGCATAGATTTAAATAACAGACAGAAGATTTAGAGCAGATGTAAGGATAATCATTTTCACCTCGAGGGTGGTGCCTGTAAGGGTAGTAGGAGCAGAAACCCCAATGAAATTTAAGAAATGAGAGGAAAGTTTTAAAGGGACCTTTTTAATACAGAGGATCATGCAATGAGCTGCCAGAGGCTGTGATGGAAGCTGGTACAATTACAACACTTAAAAGGCATCTAGATGGATATTTGAATAAGAAGGGTTAAGCGGGATATGGCCAAATGCTGGCAAATGAGACTAAAATAGGTTAGGATCCTTGGATGCTATCTGATCTGTGCTTTTCCAGTGTAACACTTTTTGACTCTGATCTCCAATATCTGTAGTCCTCACCTTCTCCTAGGTTAAGATATCTGGTCAATATTTATGTTTCTATGCTGTATACATCTCTATGACTCTAAGTATTTAGATATGCACTTGCAATGCCAAGAAGTGCAAGGATACGGGCCAAGTGCAGGAAAATGGGATTATATTCAGTTGTTCTGTTTGACTGGTGGAGATGTGATGGGCCAAAAGGTCTTTTTCTATGCTGTAGACCTCTGTGACTCCTGAAAGTATAGGATTAAATTTCCACCCACATTAAGCAATGTAACAACCATAATAATTCTTAATAGTCAATTCATATTAGTAACATTAGTCACCAAGTTGTGTCAGGATATGTGAGTAATTCTTTACCTGTTACTGAGAGAACAGAATAACAAAAACATGCTGGAAACACTTAGCATGCCAGGCAGCATCTGTGGAGAAAGAATAGTTTTCCTCAAACAACAGAACCTTTCTAACCTGCTGAATATTTATATTCTGTTTGTAGTTCAGATTTTCAGCATCCGTAGCATTTTGCATTTTTAACTACTGTACTGAGTAAAAGTATTCAATATATTTTTTGATTTGGATTAGAAAAACTGATCCAGGAATCTTCATTGAGAGTTCAAAATAAATTATAAATGTATAAAAGTAATAGCAAGAGAATGGCAAATTTGTGTACTGGTATCAGAATTTTTTTAAACTAACAATGTTTCATACTTCTGAATATGTATCATCAGTAACTTATATATTTTTTAGTATTAATAAAGCACTTTTCACAACCTTAGGACATTGCTAAGTGCCCTAAACCAATTCAGTATTTTTGAGGTGTAGGGAATATTGCAATGCAAGAAACAAAGCAATCAGTTTCTACACAACAAGGTCCCTCAAACCACAAGGCAATAATGCCTAGGAACTGGCAACAGAATTGTGCTAATAATTCATTAATTCGCAAAAGGTGCTATAAGGTGCTGCGTTCTTCAAATTTGCAACAAATCTACATTGTAGCCATATATAAGTAAAGGCAGCACCACACAGATATATCTAAGATGGGCCTGATGAATTCTTCCCAACTATGGATCATTAAATCAAAAGTCTGGGCCAAGTTGAGTAGGAACAGGGGTAATAATGAGAAGTTTGTGGTAAACAGGGTGGGTTTCAGAGATTTTTGCAAGCTTAAAGTTTGTAAAGTCTATAGTTTATTGTTTCTGCCCGGACATTCACTCCATGCATGTAAACAGTAAACAAAGGCAACAATTGCACACAATGCCTTACCATACTGGGCAGGAAAATGGAGTTGAAGCCAAGATGACCATAAGAAACAGAAACAGAAGTTCGCCATTTGGCCCCTCAAGCCTGGTCCGCCATTCAATAGGACTATGGCTGATCCGACACTACTAATGTCCACTTTCTTGCCTTTTCCCCATAACCCTTGATTCCCTATTGATCAAGAATCTATTTCAGCCTTAAACATATGCAGGATTCTGCCCACACAGCTCTAATTTGGTAAGGAGTTCCAAAGAATCTCAACCTTCTGAGAGAAAAAAAATCCTCCTCATCTGAGTCTTAAATTCTGAGACTAAGCTGTCCGGTCCTAGACACCCCCATTAGGGGAATCATCCTCTCAGCATTTACCCTGTCAAGAATTCTACATGTTTCAATGGAATCACTTCTCATTCTTCTTAATTCCAACAAATGGAGATCAGCCACAATTATCTTAAATGGCAGAGCAGGCATGAGGTACTGAATTGCCTACTTCTGCTCAGAGTTCTTATGTCCTTGTAAGCGCTGTTGAAAGTGTTTTTCTGAACATTCTTTGTATTTTCTGTGTAGGTGTAAGGAGGAGAAAATTGCAGAGTGCAAAATCAGTTTCTTTCCCATAAACCTGCAGCATCCTGTGTCACTTCCTGCAATATTGACAAGAACCAGTATAGTGCAGTCCACTCTAGGAGAGGTGTGGGCTTCATCAAAGAGTTGCATGAACTATGAAGATCAAATGAGATTAGCAAGAGTGGGCTATTTTAAGTCCTTCTTGCTTTGCTAAACTAGAACTTGAATTTTGTGGGGCCTAACTACAAAAGGAGTCCGATATTTTAGTAATAATATTCAATACAGGCATTCAGCATGTGAAAGCATCCTGAAAAATTGTGAAGCAACTACAGCAACCACGCAATTATGCATGATTATGTCATAGGCCTACAAAACGTACGGCAATATGAGAGCAATGTATAACAGTTTCATGTGACTGAAGCCTAAGAACAGCTATATTTAAATTTATAAATGTTCAGGTATGTATTTCTGAGAATTTGTAATGGTCATATTCAACCTGCAAGGGGACTGGTTTGGCACTGGGTTGGGAATTTAGGTAAAATAGTCAGTAGATTATTGAAAAAATCTTATTGCTTGGTGACTTGAAACTTGAATTTACATAGATCACAGGATATTATAGAGGCAATACCCAGCTGCAGGAGTTAACATGTTTAGGGTGTGCCACATTCACATCACTCAGCTGTTTCACTCAAATGGGGTGGCATGGTGGCTCAGTGGTTAGCACTGCTGCCTCACATTGCCAGGGACCCAGGTTCTATTCCAGCCTCGGGCAGCTGTCAGCGTGGATTTTGTACATTTTCCCCATGCCTGCGTGGGTCCTCTCAGGGTGCTCCGGTTTCCTCAGTCCAAAGATGTACAGGTCACGTGAATTGGCCACGCTAAATTGCCCATAGTGTGAGATGCATTAGTCAGAGGGAAATGGTTGGGTTACTCGTCGGAGAATCGGTGTAGACTTATTGGGCTAATGGGCCTGTTTCCACACTGTAGGGAATTTAATCTAATGTAACTGACTCTAGATGTGCCTTGTAATATACCAGATGAGGTGATATATGTAGATGTTTCAGCTTAGGGCGGTACAGTGGTTAGCACTGCTGCCTTATAGCACCAGAGACCCGGGTTCAATTCCCCCCTCAGGCAACTGTCTGTGTGGAGTTTGCACATTCTCCTGTGTCTGCATGGGTTTCCTCTGGGTGCTCCACTTTCCTCCCACAATCCAAAAAATGTGCGGGTTAGGTGAATTGGCCATGCTAAATTGCCTGTAGTGTTAGGTGAAGGGGTAAATGTAGGGGAATGGGTCTGGGTGGGTGCTCTTCATAGCGTCGGTGTGGACTTGTTGGGCTGAAAGGCCTGTTTCCATGCTGTAATCTAATCTATAGAACCATTTTATAGAAACTAGAAGCAGGAGTAGGCTATTCTGCACTTCAAGCTGTTCAGCCATTAAATAGGACCATGTCTGAACCTCTACCTCGATGCCTTATTCCTGCTTTATCCCCTTTCTCCTTGGTTCCTTTAAAATCTAGATATTTATCTAGCTCTTTCTTGAACATATTCATTGACTTATCCTCTCCAGCCTTCCATGCTAGGGAACTCTGCAACTTCATTTGCACTCTTTGAACAAAGGTATTTTTCATCATCTTGTATGACCAAACACAAGGAAAGTAGAGGCTAACATTGTTCCAAAAGGTGTAAAATAGCACTTGGTCACTAACTTCCACATAAATTCCTTCTAAGAAATTACATTGCAAACTTATATTTCTTTCAAAAAACTAGAAGTGTTGCAAATACTCAATAGGTCTGGCAGCATCTGTGGAGAGACAAACAGAGTGAACATTTCAAATTGAATATGATTTAAGAACTGAACTTACTTTTACTGAAGAATTCTGTCTTTGGCGTAGAAGAAAAACACCACACTGCTACAGTAGGAAAGAACTGGAATGAGAAGTACTACAAATTCAAGATCTTCACATTTTAGTTAAAGGTTTTTCAACAATGTCTTAAGAGTGCATTTGGGATGAGACTCAATAAGATATCAATCAAAGAATTAATTTTAAAAATCACATAACACCAGGTAAAAGTCCAACAGGTTTAATTGGAAGCATTAGCTTTCGGAGTGCTGATCCTTCATCAGGTGGTTGTGGAGGACACAATTGTTAGACACAGAAATTCTGTCTCTTACAATTGTGTACTCCACAACCACCTGGTGAAAGAGCAGTGCTCAGAAAGCTAGTGCTTCCAATTAAACCTGTTGGACTATAACCTGGTGTTGTGTGATTTTTAACTTTGTACGCTCCAGTCGAGCACCGGCGTCCTCAAATCATGACTGCCAAAGGAATTAATTGTTTTCTTTCTGGCAGTTAATGCAAGAGGCTGGTGCTTCAATTAAATTTGTTCTACTTCAGGGCTGGCCTTTTGAGGAGATGGAGGATGGGAGTAGATTTATAGGACAGAGAATAAGAAGCTGATGAGAGTGAACTGTTAACAATGTCAGCAATTAGGAGCCAGTCTCATGAATCCCTGGGGCAACGAGCTAGAAATCAACCTGTATTGTCAGAAATATTAAAATTTAATTAAACCCCAACTTCTCGCTTTTGCTGAACTGTCAAACTCAGGTTACAAGTATACACATATCAGGTTTTATCATTATTAAGAAAACCACTGTATATTGCAATCAACAGGTTTAATTAATGACAAGAAAAAAAATGAATTGCTGATGTAAATTTCTAATGTAAACTTTGCACCTGTTCTAAAAAAGTCCCATTGACTTTCAAACAAACACAAAGAAACAAGATAAGGTACAAATATTATGGGTGGGAAGAAACAAAACAAAATCAGGTAAGCACAGTTATGGCATCATACCAGAATACAGGTGTTGGAGAGTTATTTTTGTTCGATTCCCATTTGATTCTTTTTGCTTTCTTGATGAAGATATGAAGTTATAGGTTCACTGATTGTCAATCTTTCAGTCACTAGTTGAAGATTCATATGTGAAATATTTCTGAAGGTGTTTCTTTCTGTTTTCCTTTCAAGAAGGGAACTTGCAGAGAGAAGGAATAACTGGCTGCTCTGACTTCTGTTTTACTTCTCCCCTCAGAGGAAGGAGAGAGAGAGATATTTAGGTGCTTTCTCTTTCAGAGGCTAAATATCTTAATTATATTGTCCAAATACAGAACTGTAACCACTTGCCCAGGAACCACTCAAGAAATTGTGATTAAGCTCAGCACTCCTGAGTACACAAATGGTTGTTGTTGAAAATCAGAGATCTATCACTGGGCAAAACAACCTAAACGTACCCCCATGAAATCAAAGTAAGCAGAAGTGGGTACTGCAGATGCTGCAGATTAAAGTCAAGATTAGAGTGGTGCTGGAAAAGCACAGCAGGTCAGGCAGCATCCGAGGAGCAGGAAAATCGACAACCCGGGCAAAAGGAATCTTGATGAAGGGTTTTTGCCCGAAACGTTGATTTTCCTGCTCCTCAGATGCTGCCTAACCTGCTGTGCTTTTCCAGCACCACTCTAATCTTGACATGAAATCAAAGTGTGTGGCATCTTCCCATCTACTTAAAGAGGCCAACATTAGTTTGTTTTGATAACTCATTTATTTAAACTGCAACATCATCTTCCACAGTATCTTGGTTCAAAGTATCTTTTCTCATTCTTAGTTTACAGTCCACAATATAGAAGTGTATTTTACAGAGGAAGGGAGGTTGGGCAGTCAGTATTTCATTGAGAGTAAACTTGATAATAAGGTGTAGGGAGCAGGAGATGGGTCCATGGGTAAGGCGAGCTCAGAGAAAGCATGAGGGTAGATCAGACATAATTAGAGAAAAGTGAAAATTCAGGGCAAACATAGACAATTTGGCCAAGTGGGTTATAGGAAGGAAGTGGCATTTATTGCCACCAGATAGAAATCATCTGATTGGCTAAGAAAACCATGAATCTTTTTCGCTTTTTGGAGTTGGGAGTGGGTGGGAGGGGGGGGCTGTTGATATTAAAAATATGTCTTGCAGTCGGAAAAGAAGCCTACAACTTAGCTTTGCATTCCAAGATAATCCTGTTTTCATAAAAGAGAGTAGTACCTGATAGTACTTTATGTCGTCCACCAGGTAGGGCAGTTCATGGCTCGTCCACTTGTCCACATATCCATTCTCTTAAACTCATCAGAATGAGAAAGAGTAGTTATTTCAATGCGGATGAGAGTATTGTATCTGAAGATGAATATGTGGTTTAGTAAATGGTGACCTGCAGAAACACTGTGATGAATGGAGCTTAAAACTAATAGAATGGAAGCTCAATTACAAGGGTTTTAGATTAAAGTAGAAACTGATATGGCAGCAATATTTCCTGTCAACGAGGGGGAAATCTGCTGGACAGTAAAAATACTAAAGATCCTTGTGGTGCTGGTTGCCTTGATGAAGAGGAGTGATTATTAAAAAATCTTAAAGCATAAGGTATATATCATCTATTTGATGTCTTGGTGCACTGCTAACTGAATAATTCATCACATAACTATCCCAAAGTTGGTTTAGATTGATTCAATTGCATAAAAATCCATGGGTTTGGTCACCTTACCAGCTGCATCACAGAGATCTTTACTGTTGATTTTGATGGAAATCCAATGGTGAGCAGTCAGTGTGAAAAACAGATATTCAGATTGAGGATATGATTATTCAGTTGTGAGGTCAATGCATTTGTGATACTGAGTGAAGATTACAGTGGTATTGGAAAAGTACAGTCGATCAGGCAGCATCTGAGGAGCAGGAAAATCAACGTTTCGGGCCCTTCATCAGGAATGAAGCTAGGAGTCTCGGGGGTGGAGAGATAAATGCGAGGGGGTGGGGCTGGGGGAAAGGCAGCTGAGAGTGCAATAGGTGGATGGAGGTGGGGGTAAAGGTGATAGGTCAGAGAGGAGGGTGGGAAGGAAGATTGACAGGTGGGGTGGGTCATCCTGACAATAATCCACAAACATGAATTCAGATCCTGCCCTAACAGATGAATAATGTAATTTCAATTGATTAATTGAATTTGGAATATTGGTGGTTATGAAATTAATGAGGTTGGAGATGCACTAGTGGTGTCCCTATCATTGGAACAGGAGGCCTAGATTCAAGTCCCACCTGTTCCAGTGGGGTGTAATAATAATAATAATTCATTAATAATAATGTTGCTAAAGCTCCTCTGTTTTACCAAGGTTCTTACAGGGAAGACAATATCCAATTGAGACCAGTTGGATTTTCTAGAAGTTGGAGAGGCTCTGTGGAGGTGTGAAAATAGTGGCTGGGATCCGATTCCAAGATTCGTGGCCCCACTATACTATTATTATCTATCTGGTAGTGTGGAGAGTTTTGCATATATGCCCTGTACACAAAAAACAGGACAAATCCAGGCTGGCCAGTTACCACCCTGTCAGCTTATATATTTTACAATCAACCTCTTCAAGCAGGCCACCTGATTAAGCAGTAGGGGCACAGCCACTGTGCCACATAGCCCTTTCAATATATTCAAATCAACCTGGTCAGGGGTAGTATTACACCCCTATGGATTTGAATCGAAGCGTCCAGTCCAGTGATATGGACACCACTACTGCACCTCAAATCACATTAGGCTACTCTTGCTTACCAGTAAAGTGATAGAAGGGGTAATTAACAATATTATTAAGTAGCACTGAGATGATTAGTTTGAGTCCCACCAGGACCACTCAGCTCCTGACCTTATTACAACATTGGTTCAAGGATAGACTAAAGAGCTGAATTTCACAGTGAGGTGATTGTGACTTCCTTTGATATTAAGGCTACATTTGAGCAAGAGTGACATGAAGGAGCCCTCTCAAAACACGACAGCACGAGAATCTGGGTGGGATCCCTTTGCTGGTTGGAGTCAAACCTGGCACATTGGAAAATGATTGCGGTTGTTGGATTTCAGTCATCTCAGTGCCAGGACTTCTCTGCAGGAGTTCCTTAGGGTAGTGGTCCCAGGCACAATCAACTAATTTTGGATGATCTTCCCTCCATCATAAGGTCAGAAGTGGGAAGGTTTGCTGATGATTGCACAATGTTCAAAACTATTTGCAACTCCCCAGGATATTGAAGCAGTCCCTGTCCAAATGCATAACATCTAGGCTTTGGCCAATTAATAGCAAGTAACACTCACACCATACAAGTGCCAGACAACAGTGACCATCTTCAACAAGAGAAAAAGCTAGCTGTTGCCCCTTGACATTCAAAGGCGTTACCACCAGTAAATTCCCCCACTATTAATATCCTAGGGCTTGCCTGAACTTGACTCGTCATATGAATTCTGTGGCTACGACAGCAGATCAGAGGTTCGGAATCTTGCAGTGAGTCACTCTCCTCCTGATTCCCAAAATCCTCTTGACTATGTGCAAGGCACAAATCAGATGTGTGATGGAAACTGCCTCATTTGCCTGAATGAGTGAAGGTCCAAGACTATTCAAGAAGCTTGACCCCAGTCAGGACAATGCAGCCCATTTAATTAACACTACATCTACAAATATGTATTCCCTACAACATCAACGGACAGTAGTGACAGTGTACACCATCTACAAGATGTACTGTAGAAATTCACCAAGACTCCTTCGACTACACCTTCCAAACCCTTGAGCACTACCATCTAATAAGTCAAGGGCAACAAATTTATGAGAACACCATAACTGCAAGTTCCATCTGAGTCATTTACCATTTTGACATAGAAATATATCACCATTTCTTCAGTGTCGCTGGATCAAAATTCTGGAACTCCCTTCATACTAATAGCCTCTCAGCCAAGCCTCATAGATGCATTTTTATGAATGGAGGATATGAGGCACCCATGCTGGGTGGATGCTTGGAGGGTTATAGCTTGAAATGGAAGGTGTGAGGGGCCATGATGGTAAATGAAAGGGCATACCTTGGCTAAGAGAGTAATGAGGAGGGAAGGGGATGGGGTATGGGGAATGTGTGAAGGTGTAAAGGGTGAGGATGAGAGGGCCTATTGTGTTTTTATATCTGGGACAAAGCACTAAGGTGGGCCTCCTAAACAACCTGCCTCCACATCTAGCAGCCTCTGTGGCTGGTTCTGAACTCTTTTCAGGAAAGGAAGGCTGAACTGCTCCCCCTAAGTGAAAACTGCATGCCCAAAGCTACATTTTTCTGAGATGAGCACGCAAAACTTGAAATTTTTCTGACTCTTGCTAACTTGCCTTGAGGATGCCAACCCAACTCTTGAAATGGTAAATTTACTCTTGTGGAATGTGCAAGGCTAAAGCTGGAGCAGCAGAGGAACTAACAGGAACATGGAATATGAGAAGGAAGTTCAGCTTGAGAATAAAAGTGATAGTGATAGGCAAGTAAAATGATGCACCACATCAGGGAGCTAGTACATGGAGGGAAGGAAAATGATAGATGTGTCAGGATGGCCAAGGTGGTCAGTATTTGGAGCAATAATAGTTTTAACAGGTTATGTGCACAAGTAATTCAACAATTTTTTTCAAGTGCAAATTTTACTTTAGGTTTATCAAAAGTTCACGAAGCAGTTACTTGGAGGCTATAAAACAGGCCTGTCTGAAATTCTAAATTTAGACTGATCGCTGATTTAAGAAAATACTAATAAGACTTCAAATTCAGCAGATAATATATCATAGAATCCCTACAGTATGGAAACAGGCCACTTGGCCCAACAAGTCCACACTGACCCTCCAAATCGTAACTTTCCCAGGCACATTCACCTGACTAATAGAACATGGAACACAGAACATTACAGTGCTGTACAGGCCCTTTGGCCCTCGATGTTGTGCAGACCTGTGAAACCAATATGAAGCCCATCTAACCTATACTATTCCATTCTCATCCATATGCCTATCCAATGACCATTTAAAGTTGGCAAGTCTAATACTGTTGTAGGCAGTGCTTTCCACGTCCCTACTTCTCTCTGAGTAAAGATACTGCTCCGACATCTGTCCTATACCTATCACCCCTCAATTTAAAACTATGTGACCTCGTACTAGCCATGGCCATCTGATGAAAAAGGCTCTCACTGTCCACCCTATCTAACCCTCTGATTATCTTATATGTCTCGATTAAGTCACCTCTCAATTTACTCTTTAACAAAAACAATCTCATGTCCCTTAGCCTTTCCTCATAAGACCTTCCCTCCATACCAGGCAACATCCTAGTAAATCTCCTCTGAACCCTTTCTAAAGCTTCCACATCCTTCCTCTAATGCAGTGACCAGAACTGTACGCAATACTCCAAGTGTGGCCACACGAGAGTTTTGTATAGCTGTAGCATGACCTTGTGGCTCCGAAATTCAGTCCCTCTATAAAAGTTAACACACCATATGCCTTCTTAACAATCCTATCAACCTGGGTGGCAACTTTCAAGGTTCGATGGACCTGGACACTGAGATCCTCTGTTCATCTACACTACCAAGAAGCTTAGCATTAGCCCAGTACTCTGCATTCCTGTTACTCCTTCCAAAGTGAATCACCTCACACGTTTCCACATAAAACTCCATTTGCCACCTCTCACTCAGCTCTGCAGCTTATGTATGTCCCTCTGTAACCTATAACATCTTTTGCCACTATCCACATCTATACCAATATTAGTGTCATCTGCAAATTTACTAATTCATCCTTCTAGCCCTCATTCAGGTCATTTATAAAAATGACAAACAGCAGTGGACCCAAAATAGATCCTTGCAGTACACCACTTGTAACTGAACTCCAGGATGAATATTTCCCATCAACCACCACTTTCTGTCTTCTTTCAGCTAGCCAATTTCTGACTGAAACCGCTAAATCACCCTCAATTCCATGCCCCCATATTTGGGCAATAGCTTAACGTGGGGAATGTTATCAAACACCTTACTGAAATCCATATACACCACATCAACTGCTTTAAACCTCATCCACCTTCTCAAAGAACTCAATAAGGTTTGTGAGGCACGACCTACCCTTCACAAAATCATGTTGACTATCCCTAATCAATTTATTCCTTTCTAAATGATTATAAATCCTAATTCTTATAACCTTTTCCAATACTTTACCGGAGAAAGTGAGGTCTGCAGATGCTGGAGATCAAAGTTGAAACTTTATTGCTGGAACAGCACAGCAGGTCAGGCAGCATCCAGGGAACAGGAGATTCGACGTTTCGGGCACAGGCCCTTCTTCAGGAATAAAAATGACAAACAGCAGTGGACCCAAAATAGATCCTTGCAGTACACCACTTGTAACTGAACTCCAGGATGAATATTTCCCATCAACCACCACTTTCTGTCTTCTTTCAGCTAGCCAATCCTGAAGAAGGGCCCTCCTGAAGAAGGGCCTGTGCCCGAAACGTCGAATCTCCTGTTCCCTGGATGCTGCCTGACCTGCTGTGCTGTTCCAGCAATAAAGTTTCAACCAATACTTTACCCACAACCGAAGTAAAGCTCACGGGTCTATAATTACCAGGGTTGTCTCTACTCCCCTTCTTGAACATTTGCTATCCTCCAGTCTTCTGGCACTATTCCTGTAAACAATGATGACATAAAGATCAAAGGCAAAGGCTCTGCAATCTCCTCCCTGGGTTCCCAGAGAACCCTGGGATAAATCCCATCTGGCCCAGGGGACCTATCCATTTTCACACTTTCCAGAATTGCTAACACCTTGTCCTTGTGAACCTCCATCCCATCTTGTCTAGTAGCCTGTATCTCAGTATTCTCCTTGTCAACATTGTCTTTTTCTAGCGCTTCCCCCTCTCCTCTGACTCCATACACAACTTCACAGTACTATATTTGATTGGCCCTAATCTTATTCTTGTCATTCTTTTATTCCTAAAATACCAAAAGAAAGCCTTAGGGTTCTCCTTGATCCTAACAGCCAACAACATCTCATGTCCCCCGGCTCTTCTTAGCTCTCTCTTTGGGTCTTTTTTGGCTAACTTGTAACTCTTAAGCATCCTAAATGAGCCATCATAGATCATCCTAACATAAGCCTTCATCTTCCTCTTGACAAGAGATTCAACTTCCTTAGTAAACCATGGCTCCCGCACTCGACAACTTCCTTCCTGCCTGACAGGTACATACTTATCAAGGGCCCGCTGTAGCTGTTCCTTGAATAAGCTGCACATTTTAATTGTGTCCATCCACTGCAGTTTCCTTCCCCATCCTATGCATCCTAAACCCTGACTAATCGCATCATAATTGCCTTTCCCCCAATTATAACTCTTGCCCTGCGGTATATACCTTTCCATCACTAAAGTAAACATAACTGAATTGTGGTCACTATCACCAAAGTGTTCGCCTACCTCCAAATCTAACACCTATCCAGGTTCATTACCCAGTACTAAAACTAATGTGGCCTTGCCCCTTGTTGGCCTGCCTACATCCAGTGTCATGAAACTCTCCTACACACATTGGACAAAGACTAACCCATCTAAAGTTCTTGAACTATAGTATGTCCAGTTAATATTTGGAAAGTTAAAGTCTCCCATAAAAACTATCCTGTCACTCTTGCTCCTATTGAGGATCATCTTTGCTATCCTAATCTTAAGGGCAGCACGGTGGCTCAGTGGTTAGCACTGCTGCCTCACAGCACCAGGGACTTGGGTTCAGTTCCCGCTTTGGGTGACTGTGTGGAGTTTGTACATTCTCCCCGTGTCTGCATGGGTTTCCTCCGGGTGCTGTGGTTTCCTCTCACATTCCAAAAGATGTGCAGGCCAGGTGAATTAACCATGCTAAGTTGTCCATAGTGTTGGTGCATTAGTCAGGAGTAAGTGTAGGTAAGTGTGTCTGCGTGGATTACTCTTCAGAGGGTCGGTATGGACTTGTTCCACACTTAGGGAATCTAATCTTCTGCATCTCTGGAATTATTCAGAAGCCTATAGAAAACTCCTGACAGGGTAACCTCTCCTTTCCTGTTTCCAACCTCAGCCCAAACTACCTCAGTAGACAATGCCTCAAACGTCCTTTCTGCAACCGTCATACTGTCTTTGACTAACAATGCCACAGCCACTGCCCCCCCACTTGACTATTTTCTATATTCTTACTGAAACATTGAAATCCCAGAACCTGCAATAACCATTCCTGTCCCTGCTCTACCCATGTCTCCGAAGTGGCCACAACATCGAAATCCCAGTACCAACCCATGCTGCAAGCTCACCCCCCCTTATTCCGGATGCTTCTGGTGTTGAAGTAGACACACTTCAAACCAACTTCTTGCTTGCCAGTGCCTTCTTGCGACCCTGCAACTTTATTTTGGACCTCACTACTTTCAACCTCCTATATACTCAAACTGCAATTTAGGTTCCCACCCCCCTGTTGAACTATTTTAAACCCACCCGAACAGCATTAGAAAATTAGTCCCCAGGATATTGGTACCCCTCTGGTTCAGGTGAAGACTGTCCTGTTTGTAGAGGTCCCAGAAAGACCACCAATTATCCAGGTATCCAAAACCCTCCCTCCTGCACCATCCCTGTAGCCATGTATTCAACTCCTCTCTCTCCCTATTCCTTGATTGGCTTGTACGTGGCTTAGGCAACAAACCAGAGATAACAATTCTGTTTGTTCTAGCTCTAAGCTTCCACCCGAGTTCCCTGAATTTCTGCCTAAAATCCTACCTTCTCTTCCTACCTATGTCATTGGTGCCTATGTGGATCACGACTTGAGGCTGTTCCCTGTCCCCCAAGGATCCCGAAAACATGATCCGAGACGTCACGAACCCTGGCACCTGGGAGGCAACACACCAACCATGAGCCTTGTTCACACATAACCTCCTATCTGTCCCTGTAACTATGGAGTCCCCAATGACTAAAGCTCTGCTCCTCTTCCCTCTTCCCTTCTGAGCAACAAGGACAGACTCTGTACCCCATTGCTTACCTCTGGTAAGTCATCCCCCCCCAACAGTACCAACAGTACCAACAGTATCCAAAACAGTATACATGTTGCTGAGGGTACATCCACAGGGGTTCCCTCCATTGCCTGTCGGTTCCTTTCCATTCCCTGACAGTAATATCTACCTTCTTCTTTTACCTGAGGTGTGACTACCTTCCTGCAACTCCTCTCAATAACACCTTCCGCCTTCCAATGATCTGAAGTTCATGCATCTCCAGCTCCAGTTCCCTAATGCAGTTTTTGAAGAGCTGGAGTTGGGTGCACTTCCCACAGATGCAGTGAGCAGGGACACGAGTGGTCACCCTTACCTCCCACATTCTGCAGGAGGAACATTCAACTGCCCTAACCTCCATTCCCAATGTTGTAAATTCCCAACGAGACTATTGAAACTAGTCACCTTACCAATCCAGCACACCGAACCTTTTTTTATTGTTTGAGGATGAGGATGGGCAGTAGTCACTTCCCGAGTAGTGTTTCGGGTAAAGCAACCACCCAAATATAAAGCCTCACTTACCCAGCAGTCCTGCGTCCACTCCTGCTCAGACTAACGCACATCTTTGAATACTGTGGGCAATTTAGCATGGCCAATTCACCGAACCTGCACATCTTTGGACTGTAGGAGGAAACCCATGCAGACAGTCGCCCGAGGTTGGAATTGAACCCGGGTCCCTGATGCTGTGAGACAGCAGTGCTAACCACTGTGCCACCCTAATAACATATGAATATTAATGAAAAGATAGATTAAAAGCAAATTTGAATTTGCTTTTGGGGAAAACACGTCCCCAAGGCTTTGCGCAAAATCACAATGAGCTGGGTGAAATTACGATTATTATGGAATAAATGCACTGATACCTTATTCAAAATCTAAGGAGAGATGAGAGAAAAGAAGCCCATATGAACATGCAATCAAACAAACTATAAAGGATATGGGGGAAGAAAAGCCAGAGGGACTGCCATTTGTAAAGTTTGTCTTCGTCAAGGGCACTTCTGAAGTTTGTGGTTGGAAGGGGAGGGGTTTATAGGGGATGTGAAGAGATATATATTCAAATAACAAAAAAACACTTGGGGAGACATACTGCTTCACAGTCACTAGTTGCCAGTGTTTGTGCCACCAGAGATAAGAAATTAAACCAAGAAAATATTGTGAAATCAGTCATGAACAGGAGAAATGATTTTAAAAATTCACGATGAATACCCTGAAACATGATAAATTGGAGTGTCCCAAGTGAATCATAAAATACAGTACTGACTTCATCTGCTAATGAGTGCAAATACAAGTCCTCTTCAATGTGTGTAAATAAGCTGAAGAATATTTTGGTCTCCCATGTCAATTATACAATTAATGCACAATGGGTCCCAAGGGTAAAAATCACTTGTGAAACTCGTTTTGAAATACATCATCGGGGGAGAATTATAATGACAGGATTAAATAAAATGTTCAACTGATGTCACCTGCAAATTTATCTTAGCTTAAAAATGATAGTGCTTGTGGTTTTCTTGTAATTGAGGAATGTTTAAATGGGATATTGTGATATGAGAAATGAATTATACATTGACTTTGGAATCCTCTGATTCAGAATGCAGTGTCGACAGGATAATTGAGTATTTTAAAGACGGATCAAAAGGTTTTGTGTTTTAGGCAGGCAATCAAGGGTTAAGGGGGTAGATGGGAATGTGGAATTTGAAACAGTTATTCATGATCTTATTGAATGGCAGAGCATGCTCAAGGGGAAAATAGTCTACATCTGACCTTGTTTTGTTTATTCACATACTTGTAAAAATAAAAAAAGTATAAGATGAATCACACAACCAACCTTTGCATTCCTCTCAAAATTTGTGAGATGCAGACCAAGTCCTCACAAAGGATTTCGGCCTGAAACATTGACTCTCCTGCTCCTTGGATGCTGTCTGACCTGTTGTGCTTTTCTAGCTTCACATCTATTGACTCTGGCTTCCAGCATCTGCAGTCCTTACTGCTTCCACAGACTAAGTCCATCCTTCTCTTCCTGGCAATTTTTGATATTTAATGTTATATTTGACACTGAAATAAACTTGCAGCTATAAATCTAGGGTGTCACCAAGACTACCTACTTTGACACCCTTTACATGACCCAACATGTGTCAGGTGGTCTACTGCTGAAATTTTTGCCCATGTCTAAGTTACATTTGGGGTCAATTATTCCAATGAACTCTAAGGTCCCTTCCCACATTCTATACTCCATAATCTCTGAGGTCAACCAAACCTCTGTGGTCCATGTCCTAACTCGCAATAAGCTCTATTCACATATCAACTTCATGTTTACAATGGCTCCTTGATTTTAAAATTCTCGTCCTTGTTTTGAAATCCCTTCTTGACTTCACCATTCCCTATCTGCTATCTTCTTTAGCCCTATAACCCTCGGAAATATTGTCTTTCCTCCAATTATGGCCCCTTGAACATTTCTTAGTCATTCAGCACTGGCTTCAGCTGCAAGATCCAAAGCTCTGTAATTCTCTCCCTGAGCTACTCAACCTTTACATCTCTCTTCACATTCTTGATCATCAGGTTTACTAGGCTTGGTGTCAAAATTTGTTTGATACTGCTCCTTGTGAATAATCTTAATATGCATGACCACATTAAAGATATTAAATATACTGGCAAGTCGGTCTTGTTAGCTCTATTGCCTGAATATTGCTATATAAAACAAGTTCACTAAGCTAGCATATTAGCATCAAGGAACATTGAGAAAAAAATACAGAAGTCATAGAATCATAGTCATCTCTTTAGTTGTCCATGACTGTTATTTTTTTCTGTGAAATAGAACATTTCCCTCTCAGGGTATAAACTACTTTAAATAGTTAATTAAACATCCTCCATTTGATCTTCAATTGTTTATCCCATTAGTAGATTTTCCCACTTTACTGCGAATATTCTCTGTCTCATCTCATTAAAGTCAGCCTTATCTAAATGTAAAAATCCAAGTAGCTGTTTTGTGCTTTTCACTTTCAAATGCAACATTGAACTCAATATGATCACCATTTGATAAATGTTCTTGCACAAACAAGTTACTAACATTGGATCATCATTCATTATTAAATCCAATGCAGCTTTCTCCTTGTTTCATTCAGGACATATCGCTAAAGGAAATTATACCGGACACATTCCAGAAATTCACTACCTTTCACACTCCTTGTCTATTTCTCCTAAACTAGCATAATAATATCATAAGAAATAAGAACAGTAGTAGGCCTTTCTGTCTCTCGAGCCTGCTCTGCTATTCAATAGGATCATGGCTGATCCGACATTCGTCACATCTACTTTCCTACCTATTCCCCATAAAGACTAAATTCCCTGACTGACCAAGAATCTATCTATTATAGCCTTAGATACATATTATTCTCTGTGGCAAAGAGTTCTAAAGACACTCAACCCTCTGAGAGAAGAAATTGCCCTCTGGTCCTGGACTCTTCCATGAGGGGAAACATCCTCTCAGCATTTACTTTGAAAAGCCTCTTATGTTTCAACATATATTTCAATGAGATCAACGCTCATCCCTCTAAACTCTAATGAGTAGAGTCTCAACCAGTTTAACCTCGGCTCATAAAATAATCCTGCCATTCCAGGATTATCCTAGTGAACCTTCTCTGAATTGCCTGCAGTGAAACAGTATCTTTCCTCAAATAAAGGGAACAAACTGCTCACCATACTCCAGCACCTTGTACCATTGCAGTGAGAATTCCCTACTCTTATACTCCACGCCCTTTGAAATAAGGACCAACAACCCATTTGCCTTCCTGATGACTGCTGCACCTATGTGCTAGCTTTCTGTCTTTCATGTACAAGTACCTTCTGCAGCTTGTCTCGATTTAAATAATACTGTTCTTTTGTTCTCCCTTCCAAAATGATTAACTTCCCATTTTCGCACATTATAGTTTGTCAACTTTTTTGCCCACTTACTCAACCTATTATTATCTCTGTAAATGTTTGTACCCCTTTCTCACCTTGCTTTCCCACATATTTTTAAAATCACATTCTCTCATGGCTGTCCCAGGAAATACTAATTCAAAGGCACCACTGCACTTCACCCCTCTAGAATAATATGGTCAAGAGTGTTTGAGGCCTATTGACATACTCCAGTGAGTGAGGTTCACCTATCAATATCTCTGTAAACTGTTTGTATCCTCCTGTCACTTGTCTTTCCACCAATTTTTGTGGCAGCTACAAATTTAGCTATATTACCTTTGCTTTCTTCCTCCAAGTTATTAATATATATTGTAAACAGTTGTGGTCCCACTGGTTACAGGTTGCCAAGTTGAAAAAGAACCATTTTCCCCATATGCTGTTTTCTGCCCATGAGCCAATTCTCTATCTATGGCGTTACCTGTGACTTAAAGTTATGTGAAGTACCTTGCTGAAAGTCTTCTGGAAGTCATAACACAACAAATGTGCTTGTTTCCCGTTATCCCTCTGGAGATTTCCTTGAAAAATTAGTCAGACACGATTTACCTTTCATGGATTTAGTTCCCAGTCTCAACCTGCATCCATGTTTCAGTAGTAGCTACTGCATCATAACTTCCGAATTTATGTCTGCAGCTCATTTAATTTATTCCTTACACTCCATGCGGTTATATCTAGAACTCTCATTTGGGCCATACACTGTAATCTATCCCTCAGTACTGATGCTTTATTCACCTATTTATTATTTCTCTCATCTGGTTTAACCAATGTACTTCTTCTGTACTATTTACCTGCCATACCTAAAGTAGGATTCCTGACTCTTTCTTTACTCTCTGTCCTGTTACTTGTTTTTGAAACTGTATTGACCTCCCCAAGCCGTCCCTCCCATTTACTAGTTTAATGTCCATGTGATCACAATTGAAATGGCTCACTGATAGCAAAGGACAAACAGGATGTTAGCATGGAGTGTGTTGATCTTATTAAAGTTGTGAAGGTACCATCCTATGCTATAGCCAAAGTGTTAGGGAACACTTCCTTGAGATTTCCCTCAATTTCTTCTAATCTATTTTCCTTCTGAAGATTCCTGAAGAGGACTACCCCCTCCAAGGATCACCTGACGATGACTGCCCTCTGACCCTGAGCCCCTATTTCTAAGGGCTAGTAGTTTACATTGTCTGAACCATCCATTTAATCCTCCTAACCAATGTACATGGGACTGCAACTCATGATGTCAAGATAACCATTCCCCATATATGGTGCCATATAGTCCTTTAATCTCAGCGACTGGAACATTGTGGCCTTGGCGGTTTTCATTGTCACCTTTCTTTTGACTTATTTATGATAAACTCTTTAGATTTGAGGTAAGCTAACAGCAGTTAAGTGAGATCTCATGCTATATAGGAAATACTGGAAGAAAACCTGCTTTGAAAGGACACCAATTTCCAACCGATCTCATTTAATACTAATTGGAAAATCTAGTCATGTCTGGTATGACTACAAGCTGTTTGTTCACTTAAATAAAAATAGTAACCTATTGGCATTTTCACAAATGTAAGTACAGGGGAGCAGGAATGTGGTGTGGATGTTGATGGGAAAATTAAGAATGTTGACCTATTGGTAGCTATCACTATTGAAGTTGCAGCCACTGCAAAAGAAACCTAAGTGAAGCAAGCCCAGCTCCTGTTTCATTGCTCAAAGGCTAGTTTTATACAATGAATCTTAGGCCACTCATTAATTTATGCAAAGGCCGAAGGTTTGTGTTAGCTTGCTGTCTCAGATGTTGGGAAAATAGGCCATTTAGCAGCAGTGCAAACACAAAGGAGATGAGTACTAAAACTTCCCAGTTTTAGAATTGGCATTCTTGTCTTTGTTTTACAAGAGATAAACAGATGTAATGCACAGTGGTTTTTTAACGCCGTATGGGTGCCTATGACTGTAAAATAAATTACTGCTGACAACCTTTGCAACAGCAAATCATAGGAGAAACCAAGGACTCCAGATGCTGGAGGGTCGGAGTTTGATAAAGTGTGGCACTGGAAAAAAAACAGTAAGTCAGGACTGAAGAAGGGTCCTGCCTGAAACGTCGATGCACATGCTCCTTGGATGTTGCCTGAGCTGCTTTGCTTTTTCCAGCACCATGCTTAATAATCAGCAATTCATTTGAAGCGCCCACAGGGCATCTCTGCAATAACCCACGGGTCTGGTTATGCATTTGGCAGTTTATTGGCACCAGCCTGAATCGACATGGAGCAGCAATCATTGTCAGATTGTCACTCTGCTCCAATTGTTTTTCCACAATAATGCAATAGAGATCCACATTTCTCACTGGAACTTCCAAACACGACTCTTCCAAGACACAGAATATAATTCAATTCAGAGTACTTCCTCATCATTGGTTCATTGGAGAAAACCATGCCACATTTAAAAATATAGGCCTATATTGGTAAACTTATTAACTAATACATTGCAAAGCTTTGGGATATTTGGACAACTTTTCACTGTGTTGATGAATGAGATGATTACATAAATGGATCTAATGGTGGTGAGGTTAGGTAAGAGGGAAGGAGGATCCAGGCGATATGAGTTGAGTGACTATGGGTGGGGAAAGAATCAGTGGGGGTTGAGGCAGACAATCAAGTATTCTTGGTACAAGTCAGGATTACAGGGAGTTGGAAGGAGAATCATAGATTGGTGGATGAGCATTTGGAGGGTTGGAGTTAGAGGGTCAGGGTGTGAATTGGAGGTTAAGGGTTTGGAGTAAGAGTTTGTAGTATGGGGAAACTTAGAGGGTCAGTGGAAGTCGGGGAAGGGGGTAGGTTTGGTGGTTTATGGGGCCTTAGGGGAGGGGTGTCTGAGGAGGAGCTCTGGGAGAGTCAGCTGCTCAAGATTTGGACATGATTTTAACCTGTCTTATATTTCCAGGATAATTATCCAGGTAAGTAGATCAGAATTATTTGAAGAGTGTCAGAGACCTTTTTTAAAGAGTCCCAGGTGGCAATATAATTTTGAACATAAGGTCAAATTTCCAGAGCAATTCCCATGGGAATACTATGGATCCTATGTCTGGACTCCAACTATCTGAAAGCCAGAAAACGTGGGTCACCATTTTTGGGAGCACAACAGAGTAAATTCAACTTTGCGTGAACACCAGGTAGTAACATTACAGTGTGCAATAAATGACAACCAGTTGATCTCCCCCAGTAAACTGCAGAAACTTTACACTTGCTTAATGTACTGTTCTTATGTGGCCATTATGCAATTAATTTATGTATCAAAGTTAAACATGATATTTTTATTTGGGGCAGCACGGTGGCACAGTGGTTAGCACTGCTGCCTCACAGCGCCAGAGACCTGGGTTCAATTCCCGCCTCAGGCAACTGTCTGTGTGAAGTTTGCACATTCTCCCTGTGTCTGTGTGGGTTTCTTCCGGGTGCTCCGGTTTCCTCCCACAGTCCAAAGATGTTAGGTGAACTGGCCATGCTGAATTGCCCGTAGTGTAAGGTGAAGGGGTAAATGTAGGGGAATGAGTCTGGGTGGGTTGCTCTTCGGAGGGTTGGTGTGGACTTGTTGGGCCGAAGGGCCTGTTTCCACACTGTAAGGAAGCTAATCTAAAATTCTGGTCTCTTCAGAAGAATTTGATGCAAATTGATGGCATGGATGGTATTACAAGATGATTAGGGGTTTAGATAGGGTCGACAGTGAGAATCTTTTTCCACGTGTGGAGTCAGCTATTACAAGGGGGCATAGCTTTAAATTAAGGGGGGGTAGGTATAGGACAGATGCTAGGGGTAGGTTCTTTACTCAGCGAGTCGTGAATTCATGGAATGCCCTGCCAGTAGCAGTGGTGGACTCTCCCTCATTATGGGCATTTAAGCGGGCATTGGATAGGCATATGGAGGATAGTGGGCTAGTGTAGGTTAGGTGGGCTTGGATCGGCGCAACATCGAGGGCCGAAGGGCCTGTACTGCGCTGTATTCTTCTATGTTCTATGTTCTATAATGCTTGCAATGATCCGTAAATGGAAGAACCAAATTTACTGAATGGCCCCCAAGAAATTAATAACAAGTTTTGAACTTTTGTAACTTTTAATTTAACATGAACAGGAATGAGTATGAATTAAATTGAATAAGCAAATCACAGTCAGTATGAACTATGAAATGCACATAGAATTGCCAGTAATCAAAGCTTATCTCATGATGTTAATCGGTAGTCTATATGTTCCCTTTGTCAGCCCCATAATCAATCAAGCAGAACTCCAGTCACTTTCCTTCAAGCTCTGAGGTGATACTCCTCAGTTAGTGGTTCATTTGTAAATAGAATTTAGCCGATGCAATTTCCCCTATATAGTTTAGAACTTTGTGGACCCTCCTAACCTCTTAGCTCCTGCTGGTCATGATTTCCTTCCTGCGGTTACTGTTTCCAGATCAAGGGTGACCAGGTTACATGTAAAAGTCTTCCTTTTGATCCAAAAATTACAATTGATCCCTTTACAAGTGATACAAACTCTCAAAATTCTTTTTCAATTTTTTCCTTTTACAAACAATTGCAATTGAGTTAACTCATTTGTTTTACAAACATCAATTGGTTTCTGTTTGGATTACTCTCCCCATGGCAAGCTGATCAGATGGGTGTGTTTCCAAGTTAAGGTATTTATCTAAATGCCCTGCTTTAATTTACATAAGATGTGTATTTCAAACCATGACCAGCTTGAAAAGTTCAGTATGTATGATAACAAGAAAACTTACTTCTTGCTGGAATGGATCTTAAGCACTTTGTGAATTGCAAGATGACAAGTTGAGGACTTTAAGGATTACCAAGATACAAGATTTGGAGGTAGGTGAGCACTTTGGTGATAGTGACCACAATTCAGTTATTTTTATTTTAGCAATGGAAAGGGATAGGTATATACCCCAAGGCAAGAGTTATAGCTGGGGTAAAGGGAATTCTGATGTGATCAGGCAAGATTTAGGATTCATAGGATGGGGAAGGAATCTGCAGGGGATGGGCACAAATGAAATGTGGAGCTTATTCAAGGTACAGCTACCTTGTGTCCTTGATAAGTATGTACCTGTCAGGCAGGGAGGAAGTGGTCAAGCAAGGGAACTGTGGTTTACTAAAGATTTGAAGCTCTTGTCAAGAAGAAGAAGGCAGCTTATGTTAGGATGAGACATAAAAACTCAGTTAAGGCACTTGAGAGATACAAGTCAGCCAGGAAAGACCTAAAGAGAGAGCTAAGAAGAGCCAGGAGGGGACATGAGAAGTCATTGGCAGATAGGATCAAGGAAAACCATAAGGCTTTCTATAGGCATATCAGGAATAAAAGAATGATGAGAGTAAGACTCGGGCCAATTAAGGATAGTAGTGGGAAGTTGTGCATGGAGTTAGAGGAGATGGGGAAGTGCTGCATGAATATTTTTTGTCAGTGTTCACACTGGAAAAAAACAATGTTGTTGAGGAGAATACTGAGATACAGGCTACTAGACGAGATAGGATTGAGACTCACAAGGATGAGGTTTTAGCAATTCGAGGAAGTGTGAAAATAGATAAGACTCCTGGGCCAGATGGGATTTATCCTAGAATTCTCTGCGAAGCCAGGGAGGAGATTACCAAGCCTATGCCTTTGATCTTTACATCGTCATTGTCTACAGGAATAGTGTCAGAAGACTGGAGGATAGCAAATGTTGTTTCCTTGTTCAAGAAGGGGAGTAGAGACAACCCTGGTAATTATAGAGCAGTGAGCCTTACTTCAGTTCTGGGTAAAGTTATAAGAGACAGGATTTATAATCATCTAAAAAGGAATACGTTGATTAGAGATAGTGAACACAATTTTGTGAAGGGTAGGTCATACCTCACAAATCTTATTGAGTTCCTGGAGAAGGTGCCCAAACAGGTGGATGAGGGTAAAGCGGTTGATGTGGCGTATATGGATTTCCATTAAGGTTCCCCACAGTAGGCTATTGTACAAAATATGGAGGTGTGAGATTGAGGGTGATTTAGCAATTTGGATCAGAAATTGGCTAGCTGAAAGAAGACAAAGAGTGGTGGTTGATGGGAAATGTTCATCCGAGAGTTCAATTACTAGTGGTGTACCGCAAGGATCTGTTTTGGGGCCCCTGCTGTTTGTCATTTTTATAAAAAACCTAGATGAGAGCGTAGAAGGATGGGTTACTAAATTTGCCGATGACATTAAGGTCGGTGGAGTAGTAGATAGTGTGGAAGGATGTTGTAGGTTACAGAGGGATATGTAGATAAGCTGTGGAGCTGGGCGGAGAGATGGCAAATGGAGATTAATGTCGAAAAGTGTGAGGTGATTCACTTTGGAAGGAGCAACAGGAATGCAGAGTACTGGGCTCATGCTAAGGCTCTTGATAGTGTAAATGAGCAGAGAGATCTCAGTGTCCATGTACATAGATCCCTGCAAGTTACCACCCAGTTTGATAGGATTGTTAAGAAGGCATACGGTGTGTTCGCTTTTATTGTTAGAGCGATTAAGTTTCGAAGCCATGAGGTCATGCTGCAGCTGTACAAAACTCTGGTGTGGCCACACTTGGAGTATTGCTTACAGTTCTGGTTACCACATTATAGGAAGGATGTGGAAGCTTTGGAAAGGGTACAGAAGAGATTTACTAGGATGTTGCCTGGTATGGCGGGAAGGTCTTATGAGGAAAGGCTGAGGGCCTTGAGGCTGTTTTTGTTAGTGAGAAGAAGGTTGAGAGGTGACTTAATTGAAACATGTAAGATAATCAGAGGGTTAGATAGGGTGGACTATGAGAGTCTTTTTCCTCAGATGGTGATGGCTAGCACGAGGGGACATAGCTTTAAGTTAATGGGTAATAGATATAAGAGAGATGTCAGATGTAGTTTCTTTACTCAGAGAGTAGTAGGGGTGTAGAACGCACTGCCTGCAACAGTAGTAGACTCAACAACTTTAAGGGCATTTAAATGGTCATTGGATAAACATATGGATGAAAATGGAATAGTGTAGGATAGATAGGCTTTAAATTGGTTCCTCAGGTCAGCGCAACATCGAGGGCTGAAGGGGCCTATTCTGCATTGTAATGTTATATAAGAAGTATATATAAGAATCTCCACGTTCTTAATGAAACACTTTTGTTTTCTTCATTGAACTAAAAGTGCTGTGCAATGCATTTGTCATACCCTTCATTATTTTGGAGTCCAAAAGATTTGACCATAGAAGTAAATTGGAAACGACCCTAGCTGTGGCATATAGCTCAGAAGGATTAATATTGATTGGGTACTGTAAGTACCACACACTGTGGTGATGACATGGAGGCTGGAGGAGAGATTAATCTTGAATCTGTCAGATCGAAGACCATTCTCTGCATTTATACCATGTCCTTGTAACATCTAAATATTTGCATAAATACAATAAAGAATATCTCATTTTCTGCAACAGACTCCTCTAATTAGATCTGAAAGTATCTATCCTCATCTCCAAATGAGCATGCAGGGCCTGAGGAATTGTATCAGTGTCAGCACATACAAATGGTGAGGATCTGAAGATTTCTTCCGTACAGCATGGTGAGAAGCATTGGTGATCTGAATGGAATCTGAAGACAGATCTGCCTCTTCATACAACATAAGAGCAACTATTGAAGATCATCAGTAGAGACTTGAAGTTCAGATAACCACAGAGAAGGAAACCTTGAGGCAACACTGAAGAATACTGCAGAGAATAACTGAAAGCATTTGAAACCAGATAAAATAATTGCTGGATCAGAAAAAATCTGCAGGTCAAAAGCAGAGGTACAGGCTACATTGCAAAATGATAGTTTGTAGGAGCAGTCCTGAACTTGAGATAAGCCAGTGAGTGAATGAACATTGGAGAATACATGAGTCAAAGTTAAGAATTTCTTGTATAAAGGGGAAATGTTGAACAATGCCAGTAAAAATGACAAGAATTCCTTGTATAAAGGGGAAATGTTGAACAATGCCAGCTAAAATGACAAGAATTTTTTTTTGAAGTGCAGCTCAAATTCACCATTGCTGCCAAAGTATGCAGATACCACAATGTATGGCAAGAGAAAATGGAAGAAAGAGAACGAATGAGAAACTCAACGTGAGATTGGAGAGTTGGAAATATCACAAAATCAGTTGTTAAAAGCAGATTTGCTTTGGGCAAATGAAAGATATGAGCAATCCTTGTCTAACAGAATTTTTTCGGAATCTTTCATTAAATCAGTGAAAAATGGAAATCATCTGGTAAAATCACAAAAAAAGCACAAAAGGAAACCACAGCATCAGAAATAGATTTAATTTCAGGGATCGACCAACTAGAACATAACATTAGACATCATGAAGAAAACATTTTTTGAGATATATCGAAGCTTCTAAATTAAATACCAAATGAAGTTCAAAAAAGTTGTATTTATTGATCATTTGGGAGTACAACAGATGACTCACTAAATTGCCAAGGAAGAAATAAACATATTCAAAGAAATAAAAAAACCAAAAGAACTGTGGATGCTGGAAATCTGAAACAAAGACAGAAATTGCTGGAAGATCTCGGCAGGTCTGGCAGCATCAGTGGAGAGAAATCAGAGTTAACATTTTGGATCCAGTCACTCTTCTTCAGAACTGATGGAGGCTAGGAAAAGGATGGTTTATGTACAGAAGGCTAGGGGGAAGTGATTCCTGATGAAGGGCTTTTGCCTGAAACATCGATTTTCCTGCTCCTCGGTTGCTGCCTGACCTGCTGTGCTTTTCCAGCATCACTCTAATCTAGGGGGAAGTGAGCAGAGTAAACAATAGATAGAGAGCCCAAAAAGAAAGAAACACATTCGGACAGACAAAAGGGTGGCTAAAGGTCAGTTTTTGGGAATGAGTAACTGTTAATGGGGACAATTAAGGTCTGACAATGGATAGTATGTGATAGCAATACATGTGTAATTACCAGGTCTTGTGTGTGGTGTGGGGGAAAGTATCCACTACAAATCAACCAACTCCCACAGTTACCTTGACTGCACATCCCCATGCCCTGCTTGCAGACTCTATTCCATTCTCCCAGTTCCTTCATCCCCATTGCATCTGTTCTGATTATGTGAACTTCGGCAAGGAGCCCTCCAAAATGTACACCTTCTTCCTCAACTGCGGATTCCCCAGCACTGCAGTTGACAGGGTTTTCAGCTGGATCCAACACATCTCCTGCACTTCAGCCCTTACCCTTCTCTTCCCACCCACAGCAGAGATAGGGTCCCCCTTGTCCTTCCATTCCACTAGCATCCACATCCAAAGGATCATTAGCTACCATTTCTGCCATCTCCAGCAGGATGCCACCATCAGAGACACATTCCCCTTCCTTCCCTTTTCTGCCTTCTGTAAGGACCATGGCTCCAGGACACCCTGATTCACTCCTCCTTCACTCCCAACATATCCCCAAATTCACATGATACCTTCCCCTGTAATCATTTACTTCCTCCCTCCTCACTATCCAAGGTTCCAGATACATCTTTCAGGTGAAGCAATGCTTTACCTGCACTTCACTCAATCTTTTCCGATGTATTCGCTGCTCAAACTGTAGTCTCCTCTACATTGGGGAAATGAAGCCTGGTCTGGGTGACTGCTTTGCAAAATATCTATGTTCTGTCCACAAAAAAAACCCTGAGCTTCCAGTTGCTTGCCATGTCAACACACAACCATGTTCTCTGGCCAACATCTCCATCTCAGACTTGCTGCTGTGCTCCAGTGAAGCTGAATGCAAGCTGGAAGAACAAACCTTATTTTCCGCTTGGAAACTCTACAGCCTTCTGGACCTAATATCGAGTTCAACAATATTAGGGCTTGAGCACCTTTCCCCTTACTTTCCCCCAACCCCATACACCAAGTCTTGTCATCACATGGGCTTCTATTACACACTACCCATTGTTAGCCATTAATAGTCCCAATTAACAACTATGCATTCCCTCAGACTGACCTTTAGCCACTCCTTTGTCTGTTCAACTATATTTCTCTCCCTTTGGGGTCTATCTCCACCTATTGTTATTCTCCACACTCCCCTATCCACCCCATCTTCTGTCCAAAAACTATCTTTTTCCTCGCTACCGTCAGTTCTGAAGGAGGGTGACTGAACCTGAAATGTTAACTCTGATTTCTCTCCATTGATGCTGCCAGACCTGCTGAGATTTTCCAGCACATTTGAAGAGATGCTGAAAGCTTTTGACAATTATTTCAACCTCAGAACTAATAATTTTTACTCTTCCAGGAAATTTAACCACAGAATGAAGCATCCAGGGGAGTCCATAGATGACTGCATTCATAATTCTACAGACTAGCAGCATTCTTCTAATTTTCTTTCCAACTGCACAGCCTCCGAGGTGGGTATGCAACAGCCTTTCTGTTCCGAAGTCAGTGCTGTCATTCACATAGGTGGAGCAGCTGTGGCAGCTTAGAAGGAACATTGCAGACTAGTAGATAATTACTTTGTTAGAAGTTGTAACCATACCTGTATCAAAGAAATATTTTCTGATGCTGCCACCACTGAAGAGAGTTCAAACTCCAAGAGCCAGCAAGCCAACTTAAGCAAATAGAATCAATAAACTGCATACTTGAGACAATTGAAGCATCTGCAACTGAATTAAGTCAGATTGCAGCAAAGCACAGTGAACAACTAGTTACGACAGTCTGACACAAGATGTTAAGGAGACTTGGAAGGCACAAATTCAAGTGAATATCTGACCTCCTTAACTTCTGCAGGAGGATCTCTAATACCAATTATGGAGATGACATGAAGCATTGAGGAATTGAACATGTTGATTTAACAGAGTATTCAATTGTTAAAGGTAAATAAAAAAGTCCAAAATAAATAACAAGTTTGAATAAAAAGTCGATCACCTTCTGCACAAATCTACAGGCAGATTGAAACAGAGATCCATGAACACAGATTTAAGATGTGGTGCATATAGCTCCATGGAAGATACCACTAAGAAGACACAATAAATGTGCAAAGATTTGAGATACTGCAAAGAAAAAAGAATGCCTGCTATACAAGGGACCACAACAATAGCAGTAAAGAGTAGGGTAATTAATGAAGTCTTCTGGGAAAGAAATATGAGGTTAAAGATCCTTCAGTTGAAGGGAGAACTACAGATATCAGACAACCAGGAAGAAAGTCCAAATCAAATAACACCTACCCAACAAAGTGCTGTTATTCCACGTCTGAAAAGTGAACATTCTGGGAGAATCTAAATTTGTGTAGATTTAGGGAGAGATGGGTTGGTAGTGAATGTAAAAACATAAATAAATAAATAATATGAAGGCGGTGGAAAAAGACTTGGGGTAGCGGAAATATTTGCCTGAAAAGATATGGAAGGGTTTAATAGATGATTACAGTAACCCCATACACTGATCATGTCACAGAACATGAGCAGAAGAAAAGGAGCTGGTTGGAGACAGACATAAGGGTAGTGGGCTGCTAGTACTCAGTAACATGACAGTCAATTCATGTAATCTGTAAGTAGTTTCAGTGATGCAAAAAGCTTCATATTATTTACTGAACAAAACTCTCTTGTTAGATTAGAAAGATAGCTATCCTATTTCTTGTTGGACAATTTAAGGCATGAAGGAACTCACTCACACAACAGCTTGACTTTTCAAACCAGCACCCTTTGACCGAACATAAGAGGTACAGTTGGCTATTTTTAAAGGTCTGGTTCGTGGAGATTGGAATTCTTCCACCTCTACCCACCCCAGCTGGAGCTGCAGAGTATGCTGATGGATAGATTGTCTCTAAACAGTGGCTGAAGGTCGAGTGAGAGGATAAAGTCTACTTTGTGAAAGGGGCTGGATGTAAGTGTGCACATGTACTGTAACGACTGGTAAGAAGCATGTTGAATATTTATGAAAATATACATTTTGCCAAAGCTTTTCATTTTGCACTCATTGGGAAAAATGCAAGACTACCACATTTTAAGTCAATACAACAATTTATACTGGAGGAGAAAAGTGTACTAATTGGTTCATAAGTTGACTCTGGCCCTTGCTTTGCTATGGAGAAATTAATGGGGAACTATAGGCTCATCAAGCTCCTGGCAATTCAAAATGGTGCAAATCTAGGAGATAGTTATTTGATGAAGAATTGGTCCCTGTGTACGAATCTATGGCAGTTCTTGCATGCATAAATGAACTATATAACAAGTTGATTATCTTAAATTGTTTGTAAGTGTAATTAATAGAATGAGTGACACTTGCTGAATAATCATACAATCACATTGAACAATAAATATTTTAATTTGGATCTTGCAAGTGTAGACTGGCGGAGCATGATCTGTACTTTGTCTATCATAATTAATCAAAGGACAGTGCTGTTTAATTTGATCAGCCAATCATTGGGATATATAGGCTATTATCTGGCACTAGCACTGAAATTAACATACCTGATATTGCTCAGTTGTACAGTAGGCATAATGTATCTGAGTTATCTGCAAAACCATTGATATCCTGATATGATCATTGTTTTCTATATTGTACAAACTCAAATATGAGCTAAACTCTGTCTCTTGAGGGCTCGAAAAGTGCCAGCTGTACCTCAAATTATCCTGGAAAGGCGAACTATCTCAAAGATCTGATGATCATCTTAAACAAGCACATTGCTACTGTCAATAGTCGCATAACTGGTGTTTTCACTATCAGGTCCAAAAAAGATATTTGGCATACCACAATATTGAACAACATTGTAGATAAATTTCCATATCAGTGAGGTGTTGTGTGTAGGTTGTACATACCAACAATTCATTGAATCAAACAGCATATTCCTTCAGTCTTTGTATTCAACAAACCCAAACTTACAAAACTTGAAATAAAATGCTTCCTAATATTTCATTAGGATTATGCAGCATTTGCTGAATAACCCTGCATATGCTTAAAAAAATACACTAATGACCATTTTAACATAATTAGTCAACTTCTAAGGTGGCTCATTTATACTCTATAGGCATTCATTCCTACGCAGGGATTTGTTCTCTGCAAGTATTATGTTAACATCTTTTTTTAAATTATCTAGGAGCTGTGCTCGACTATTTGAGGAGTTCCTTGTTGTTTCCATTGAAACATCTGAGCCAATCATAGCTTACACCAAAAGTGTAAACCTTTGAGATTGTTTGTTTGAAATTTGACATTCTTGTCTTTGCCCTAATAAATGCAAAAAGCACAGCAATATTCGGGTTTTGGGCTAGCATTGATTTTTTTTCTATGAGACTATGTTTGGAGGTCAATCTCAAACAGGAATTAGAGCTTTTTCTCTATCTCCTATACCTAACTTGAGCAAATCTCTTCTACAAGGTCTGTGGTGTCTACAACAAATCTTTTTTTTAAGTTACATCGCTCATTTAATGTAATAAAATATCCTAAAGCAATTTATCAGAGAATTTGAAACCAAATTTTCGCTGAGCTAAACAAGACAACATAAGGACAGAAGGCCAAAGCTTGGTCCAAGAGGTAGATTTTGTCTTCAAGGAGGGAAAAAAAAGTTGAGGCAGACTGATTTAAGGAGGAACTTTCAGAGCTTGGGCTTAGACAGCTGAAAATAGTTGGTTATTCCTAGGTGTTCATCTTTTATATTTCCTTATCTTTCAAGCCTCCGTCATTTAATCTTCCCTTGTTTCTTTCATGCCTCGATTGTGAAAATATATATGGAACTGACAAACCCATGTTAACAGATTTGTGTCAGAGGATAAGGAGCAAAACATTTCCCCAGCTGCTGATTGATAGCTTGCCAAAGTGCTTTCTTGGTAGCAGAACTGTGAAAATATTTTTTTTAATTGCTTCAGGCAAAGCCAACGTCTCTGACAGTTTGCGGACAATAAACCACTTCCTGGTTTAACAAGTCATGCAGGTAAGCAGTCTCCTTTTCTGCGAGCTTAACTTGAAACAGGTGCAATTCTGATGTAAACGGCATGATTTCTGGGTCAGAAAATGCTCTCCTCATCAACCTATCATTTTGCTATGTACACAGCATAGCTCCTTAGAGACAGCAACTGTTTTGCCAGTAACTGCTTCTGCAGAAATTGGGGTGTATTTTCAAATACGTGTATTTGCGTCATATCAGTCTGTCAACCTAAATTCCAGTCCTGCACATCAGAAGCACATCACTTGTATATAAATAACTATTACATGTACAGAAATCTTTAATGTTTTCACATTAATGCCTTTCAAAACCGATTTGTGTGACTTCCTGCCTCTTTTGGAAATGTGTCACATAAGAGAAACGAAAGAAGTAACATGAGAACCAGAATGACATTGTCGCAAATACCTAGTTCAGTGCCTATGTTCTGCAAATAGGAAGTGAGCATAATGGAAGTTAATTTTAGGGAAGAAAGCCCAACACCAAAACAAGTGTGAAAGATATCCAAGCACACATTGGATTGGGTTATTTTTCGGCTATACCAGATGACAATCTAAAACAATTGTTCAGCCCTTTACCCTTGTAATTCAAGTGATTAATGCCTGTTTAGTAGCCTTATTGGATTGCAATGACTGACCCAGACCCAAACCAACTTTGCTCAGAATATTTTAGGAGCTGAGACACTAGCAAGCAATGACTCTTTTTTTCACAAAATACTTCTAAACTTTATGTTGTGGGAGCCATTAGGACTGTACTCAATTAGCTTTTCCCTGTACCTGCAAGCTACTGGGCCACACTTAGAAGCCTTGAGCCAAACAAGCTGACATTCATCCATTTAAAATAATCAAGCTGCCAGCAGAGGCAATGACATGTGGTAACAAGTTGCATGAGTAATGTAAATTAAGTTGGAGGCTTAATTTTGGCCTTTTTGTTTTTATGCCTGGAATAGGTTCAAATCAATTTTGATCACCAAACTTTTCTTATATTGCACTTTTTTTTTACAATTTAACACATGAAGGCTGTTTTTATTTGCAAAATAAAAACAGCTACTGATGTTAGAGGAACATGAAAGTGGAACCAAAAGAATTGTATTTTCTTCAAGTACAAATATTATGGATATCCAATATTCAATTGGAGAAATTTTAGGAAGTTTATAATAAATAACTACGAGAAAATAGATTACTTTAATCTATTACATATGTGTGTGTATCTTTTATGTATATGTGTGTGTGTGTGTATTTTTTTTATCCATTTGTGAGATGTGGGTATCGATAGCTGCCAGCATGTTTTGGCCGTCCCTAGTTGGCCTTGAGAAGGTAGTGGTGAGTTGCCTTCTTGAGCCGCTGCAGTCTACCTTCTATGTGTTGACCCACAATGCCATTAGGGAGGCAATTCCAGAATTTTGACTCAGTGATAGTGAAGGATCAGCGAAGTATTTCCTAATCACGATGATGAGCAACTTGGAGGAGAACATAAAGTTGGTGGTGTTCCCATATACAGTATCTGCCACCCTTTTTCTAGATGGAAGTATTGTAGGTTTGGAAGGTGCTATCTGAGGATCTTTGCTTAATTTCTGCTGTGCTTCTTTTAGATAGTACACACTGTTGCGTTGGTAGTGGAGGGAATAGATGCTTGTGGATGTAGAGCCAATCAAGTGGGCTACTTTGTCTTGGGTGGTGTCAAGCTTCTTAAGTGTCCTTAGAGCTGCACTCATCCAGGCAAGTGGGGAGTATTCTATCACAGTCTTGACTTGTGTCTGGTAGATGGTGGACAGGCTTTGGGGATTCAGGAGGTTTGTTACTTGCCTAGTATTCCTAGCCCCTGACCTGCTCTTATAGTCACTCTATTTATGTGGTGAGTCCAGTTGAGCTTCTGATCAATAATAACCCCCAGGATATTGATAGTGGGATTTCACTGATGGTAATGCCATTGAATGTCAAGGGGTAGTGGTTGGATTGTCTCTTATTGGTGCGGTTATAGTCTGGCATTTGTGTGGTGCGAATGTTACTTGCCAGTTGTCAGCCCAGGCCTGGATATTGTCCAGGTCTTGCTGCATTTGGACAATGACTGCTTCAGTGTCTGAGGAGTTGTGAATGGTGCTGAACGTCGTGCAATCATAGTGAATATCCCCACTTCTGAACTTGTGATGGAGGGAAGGTCATAGATGAATCAGCTGAAGATGGATGGGCCGAGGATACGATCCAGAGGAATTCCTGCAGAGATGTACTGGAGCTGAGATGACTGACCTCCAGCAACCATGACCATCTTCCTATGTGTCAGGTATGACTCTAACCACTGAAGAGTTTGCCCCCAAAACCTATTTGCTAGGATTCCTTGATGCCATACTCAGTCAAATGCAGCCTTGATGTCAAGAGCTGTCATTCTCTTTCATGCCTGGAATGCAGCTCTTCTGTCCATGTTTGAGCCAGGGCTGTAATGAGGTCAGGAGCTAAGTGACCCTGGTGGAACCCACCTGAGTATCACTGAGCAAGTTATTGCTGAGCAGGATCTGCCTGATAGCACTGGATGACACCTTCCATCACTTTACTATCATATATATGTTTACATATATAGAAAAGCGCAATTTAGTAGCTCACTGATCCACTTGTTTAGAATAGGGGACCCTCGCCAGCATTAGTGCACGAGTGCTCATTTCTGTTTTTGATTGACTCTGAAGACACAAGCAATGTGGTTGTTATCTTCTTAGCATACTATCTGCAGGCATGTACTCAAAACCTGCTGAGGAAAGAGAGGTGGAAGATGATGTGAAATGTGGCACCAGTGCCCAGTTGGCAATAGTTCTAACAGATCCTCTGATATTAAGGCAGCTCACACAGTCAATCTCTGTATGAAAAGGTTAGGTGAGGTTTCAAGATGTTTTCCAGACTCTGATCTTGGCATGGAACCCCCAGTTGGAACCATGCACATCTCTGTATACAGTGACCTGTATGCCATGTTGTTCCTAGCATCTAAATCACAGGACACAAAGTCTGCAACTGAGGAATGTCCTTGCATGTCAAGCAACCACCCCCCTCCCCACCTCTGCATCCATTTCCTCTGCAATCAGGAGTTATCTTTGGTGTATACAGCATTATAGAGTTGAAAATCATACAACATGAAAACAGACCCTTAGGTCCAACGCATCCACATCAACCAGACATCCTAAACTGATCCAGTCCCATTTGCCCAGCATTTGACCCATATCCCGCTAAAGTCTTCCTATTCCTATAGCAATCCAGGTGCTTTTTAAATGTTGTAATTGAAGCCCCCTCCACCACATCCTCGGCACCTTGTTCCATACACCCATCACCCTCTGCATGAAAACATTACTCCTCAGGTCCTTTGTAAATCTTTCCTCTCACAATTTAAATCTCTGCCCTCTAGTTTTGGACTCTCTCACCCTTGGCTATTCACCCTATCCACATCCCTCACTATTTTATAAAGCTCTAAGGTTACCCCTCAGTCTCCGGTCCAGAGAAAATAGCCCCAGCCTGTTTAGTCTCTCCATGTAGCTCAAACTCTCCAGTCCTTGCAACATCCTTGTAAATCGTTTCGGCACCATCTCAAGTTTAATAAAATCCTTCCTCTAGGAGGCTGACCAGAACTGTATGCAGTGTTCTAAAAGTGGTCACACCAATGTCCTGTTCAGCTGCAACATGACGTTCCAACTCCTATACTCAATATTCTAACCAATGAAGGCAAACATGCTAAATGCTTTCTTCACCACTCTGTTCACTTGCGACTCCACTTTCAAAGAACTATGCACCTGCACCCCTAAGTCATTTTGTTCGGCAACATTTCCCAGGGCCCTGTCATTAACTGTATAAGTCATGCCCTGTTTGCTAAATGCAACACCTCACACTTATCTAAATTAAACTCCATCTGCCTCTCTTCAACCCAGTGGCCCGTTGTACTCTGAGATAATCTTCACTCTCCACTAAACCATCTATTTTGGTGTCATCTGCAAACTTACTAACCATACCTCCTATATTCACATCCAAATCATTTATATGATTGACAAAAAGCATGATGGGACCCTTCTCGTCCTCCCATCACCACACCCCATCTCATCCCACAACATAAAGAATTTGTGCTAATGCTTAACTTCACTAAGAAACTTCACTTAGTATCATGGCTTATTTCAGGTGAAGAAAAACACTTCTTTAAAATGGTTTAAAAATTAATTCATACAAATGGAATGACATGCTTGTAAGATCACACAGATATAATGATCTTGGAGAACACTGTTTAAAAGCTTGTGTTCACAGGTTCTTCGGTTGCTTCCAAAAAAAGTAAATTCTTATCAATCCCCACATCCTCAAATATCTCTAACAGTTCTGCCACCTCAGGCTTCAACACAAATTTCCTGCCTTTAGCCTTACAAAAAAGATTTTATTATGGACATAGCCCAAATTGCTGATAGGAACCTCGGAACAGGATTTGGCCATTCATGTCATTAAGGCTGACACACCATTCAGTATAATCGTGGCTGATTATGCACTTTAATGCATTTTACTCATAACCTTATAGGCCACCACTGATAATCAGAAATCTATCAATCTGTACCCTAAACCTACTCAAAGACTGAACTTCCACACCCCTCTGTGATAGAGAATTCCAAAGGTTCACAGCCCTTTGGATAAAAAAAATCCTGCTCAGCTTCAACCTTAGTGGCATCCCCTTTATTTTTTAATTATGCTTCCTGCCTCTTGATTTGCAGCCTGGGGAAATATTCTACCTGTATCTACCTTGTCTATACCTTTGAGTATTTTGTGAGATCATTATCTCATTCAAAACTCTCGAGAGTGTAGGTTTAATTTGTCAAATCTCTATATAGGACAATCTCACCATTTGGGAACATGTATAGTGAACCTTTGTTGCACTTCCTTTATAACAATAACATCTTTACTGAGATAAGGAGATTACACTGCATACAGTGTTCCATATGCAGTTTAACCAGCTTCTTTAAATTTGAAGCAAGATTTTATTATTCCTATACGGTGGCTCAATGGTTAGCACTGCTGCCTCACAGTGTCAGGGACCCGGTTACAATCACAGCCTCGGGTGACTGTCCGTGTGGAATTTACGCACTCTTCTTGTGTCTGTATGGGTTTTCTCCAGGTGCTACAGTTTCTTCCCACAGTCCAAAGATGTGCAGGTTAGGTGAATTGGCCATGCTAAATTGCCCATAGTGTTCAGGACTGTGTAGGCTAGGTGCATTACTGAGGGGAAATGTAGAGTAATGGCTTAGGGGAATGGGTCTGGGTGGGATACTCTTCGGAGGGTCTGTGTGAACTTGTTGGGCCAAATGGCCCGTTTCCACACTGTGGGGATTCTATGAAATTATCTTGCAAAAAAGACTGATATTCCATTAGTCTTCCTAATAGCTTATTGCACTACACAATAGGCTTTAGAGACTTAGCAACAAGGGAACCTATTCCTCTTTATCTATATTTTCCAGCCTCTTACCATTGAAGAAAACTCTGTAGATCTGTTCTTCCTACTAAAGGGGATAACCTCACATTGAGTTTATACGGGATAAAGGTGAGAATCTAATGTGGAAAACATGATAATCCATTTGTTATGCTCTTGACGACTCATTTAGCCCATGCAAATCCTGCTGTAGCTGTTTCACATCTTTCTTACAATATATGTTCCCACTTAGCATTGTATAGCCGCAAACTTGGAAATATTATATTTGGTCCCGGACTGCCAATCATTGATATATATTGTGAACAGTTGGGACCCAATACAGATCCTTGCAGTACCTCACTAATCAGAGTCTGCCAATGCAAGAATGACTCAGTTTTTCATATTCTCTTTCCTGTACATTAGCCAATCATTAATCCTTGCCAGTACATTGCCTCCTAGCCTACATTCTCTCTAAGCTCTGAGCCTCACAGCTGCTCTGCTGTTCCGTACACAGTCATTGGCATGCCAAAGTGGATCGCAGCATTGATTTCCTGTTCCAGAAATTGTTGCTGGGCATGGAACTTGGAGGTCAGCACAGAAGAAAAAATATGGAGAGACTGCTGCTTCTATCCTATGTGCTTTAATTTTTCTAACCAGTCGCCTATGGGGGAGGATGTGCTTTGTGAAAAGCTATGTCCCTAGGCTCTCCTTTATCAATTTTGCTAATAACATCTTGAAAACTAATTTGTTAAACTTGATTTTCCATTCACGAATCCATGCTGACTGCACAATCTAATTATTATCAATCTGCTGTCTATTTTTCCCATTCTTTATGATACATCCTAGCAATTTCCCTACAACTGATGTAAGGATAACTAATCCATAGTTTCTTTTTTCTCTCTCATTCCCTTCTTAAAAGTTGAGGAGATATTTTCTACCTTCTAAATTGCAGAATCTGTAGAATATTAGAAGATAATCACCAGTGCATGACTATCTCTACATCTACTTCCTTCAACACTTTGGTCCTGAGGATTTATCACAGCTAATGTTAGCCACTGTCTATCAATTTTTGCAAACATGGCCTGATTGGGTATGATTAGTATCGTGCAAACAGCCAAATGGACATGCTGTTCAATATGATCTACCAGTCTTTGGGACGGTCAGCCTATATGCCTGGCATCACACCAGCACTGAGATTCACATACCACATTACTCATTTGATTGATAAGCGGGCTATTTGTATTACTACTGCTATTTGCCAACTAGTCAAAATTCTCATCTCATGCAGCATAAATGCTGGTTTTCACTTTGAATTTTATACTTGAAAAATGTCCTGATGAGTTCAAAATGAAAAGCTTAAACAATATGTTTTTTTTTCAGTAACACTCTAGTTCTGTACTACCAAACAACTATTTGTAAGCATCATCTTTTTTAAAACAAGTGTTTCTTCTTGTTAAACTACAGGGTTTTTTTTCACTACCACATGCCCTTTTGATCCCAAATATCTTTTCATCAAATTGCCTGTGGTGAGGATCCATGATACAACATGATACCTGAAAATGTTTACTCTCTTTTTCTCATTAAGGAGAAAATGTTCTGCGTTTATCTTAAATTTCCAATGCACCTTTCTCTTACACTATGCCTGTAAAGCATTTAAGGGTTCCTCCATTGTTCCTTCTCTATTCTGTTCCTTTTAATCTTTGTATCTTCTTTGACCACTTGCATTTGTTTTCCATTTCTCTCCTTTTTGCTCAATGCCAACAATTTAATTTTATATCATATTACCTCAAAAACCTTATGTATCTTTATTTTTGCACCACACTATTCTTTCCTCCCTTTTCTACTCTCTTGTTTCCTCTTTCCTCTCTTTTTCCAGCATTTTTTTTTTCATTTCCGTCTCCACTTACATTTTAAGGTCCTTTCACTGGCATAATCAGTATATTCTTTCTCATGTGTCACTTAAGCTCATTTAATGCATTGTGTTGGTTATTATTGCACTGTTATTTGTAGGACCTTACAGGAAAGCTACCATGTATATGATATTACAAAAATGATTATACTTGAAAATATACTTTCTTGGATATAAAGTGTTTTTGGACATAGAGTTATTGTTGGATGGATAAAGAACAAGGTCCATTTGGTTCACTTTCTACCATAATGATGGCTATGTAATACAATGTTAATATAATGCTGACTAATCATAGCAATTAATCTTTATTGATTGACCTGCAACAGACCCAGAAACAGAACAAAGAAAACTTGAGGATAGTATGTTGTCTCCCTGGTAACAGGGTAAATTATGTTACTGAGTAACTGGAATCCACTTTCAGGGGAGACTGTGTGAACAGCCAGAGATTATGGTTTATATTTCTACTAACAACATGGTAGAAAGAGGGTAGCAGTCCAGAGCTAGAGTTTGCAGTGTTACGAATGAAAAAAATTACTGGTTACTCTTGGTACCGTGCATCATTTTTGTATACAGACAGAGGAAAAGAGCAGAAGAATTTGTGGCTGAAGAAATGGTGTAGGAGGGAGGGCTCTAGATTATTGGGATAAAGGGACTGGGGAGGTGGGGGTGATAATTGGCGGGGAGTGGGGGGGCTGGTCTGCTGCATAAATCAGGACTCAAAGTTTAAAATCCCTTCCAAAAAGCCGTGAAATGTCCTGGAAAATTCAATCGTGGGGTGATCAATTAAAGAAAAATCACCTCCACAAGTAGAATGGACAGAGTTAGTGAGGAGATGCTCCTCCAATCATAGGTTCACTATAGAGAAACACAGGAGGCTGGCAGTCACAAACATGGGAGAGAAACAGTCTGTGATTAGAGGAGTAGCAAATACAGAAAAGAGTTAGTGAGGGAGTTAGCCAGGTAGCCAGAGTCGCTTTTGAACCTGGTGCAGGGCCTTATGAGGCTCTTGTGGGGAGTTCTCAGGGTTTTTGCATTGGGCTGTGCCTTTTGCCAGACTGATTGGGGGTGGGGGGATCATCTGCCATGAGTTGTTGGAGGAGTGGGGAAGCTGTAACACTGAGGGGAGGAAGCTGTGAGGGGCAGGGAGAAGAGAGGGTGGCTGCAAGGGGGTTGGGGATGGGAGAGAAGCTGCAAAAGAGGAGGAAGAAGAAACTGTAAGTGGGAGGCAACGTAAAGCCAAAACGCTTGGTCAAATCTTCAACTCACTTCAAATGTAGCAGAAATGGAAAGCCAACACAAAATGAGTAAATTCAAAACAGAACTTCCTAACTTAAAGGCCTTGAGAACCTGAAAAGAACCTTTCATGTCACCTTGATACTAAATGCCAATCTGTTATGTTCACTCCAAAAAATGTTCCATTTCCATTTTTACAGGAGGTGAAGCAAGAAATTGTACCATTGCTGCATCAAAACCTATAAGGTGGTGTTCAGACATGGTTCCAGGCTGAAATCAAAGATTTCCCTGCAAACCCATGTTGACTTCACACAATTAATCAAAGCAATGGTAAGGCAGAATCACCCAATGGCCTCTGTGGATGACAATCCAACAAAAAGCCTATTTTTTACAATTTCCACCATTTGTATTCCATGAATAGTTTGGACAGGGAATCCAAACTACTAATAACCTTTATCACACTACTCTGAAGGTACTGTTTCAATCTTTAGTATAACATCAGCAAAAAAGATTTTTCAGGGAATTATGACAAGGTGCTATATGGTAGACTCGGAGCCAGGGGCAGTTGCAGTAGAGTCTGGGCCTCCTGGTCGTGGGGCGAATGTGGGTCCAGCATGGGATTCAGTATCGGCAGCCCATCAGCGAGATGGCGAAAGTGAGGACTGCAGATGCTGGAGATTAGAGTCAAGATTAGAATGATGCTGGAAAAGCACAGCCGGTCAGGCAGCATCCGAGGAGCAGGAAAATCGACGTTTCGGGCAGGAGCCCTTAATCAGGAATGAAGGGCTCCCGCCCAAAACTGCTGTGCTTTTTCAGCACTACTCTAATCTAGACATCAGCGAGGTGGCCCAGCGATGAAGAGATGGCACCTGAATAGTGGTGACTCCATTGGTGGGTTCAATGCAGGCGAACAGAGGGGTGACTGCGTAGGTGTCATCGGTCAGCTCAGAGCTCAGGACCCATGGCAGAGGCAGCAGACAGTTGAAACTTGCCATTGTATTTTACTGTGTTGTTCATTGTAGAGTACAGGTGACAATAAATCATCATTCATCATTCATTTCAAGTCTTCTTGAAGGATTAGAAGGGACATATTGGTGATATCCTGATTCATTGTTCCACTACATTACAGCATGATTACAGAATCAGAGCAGTGTTGCAAAGCTTACAAGAAGTAAGATTTATCCTCCACAACAAACCTGGGTTCTTGCAAGTAATCATTCATTTTCTGGCACACATTGTTTATGCTCAGGCATCAGGACTGATTCTCCATAAACAAAAGCAATCAAGATTTTTGACCGTGTCTCAATGTCCTGATCTTCAATGATTTATGGGAAAATAGGAAAGTTCTTATTCAATTTATCCCCGTAATTGAACACTGTGACAACTGTTTTACAATTGCATGGTGCTGGGAAGAAAATCAGCAAATTTTCTTTGAAAAAATAAAAGTGATATTCATTTCAACAGATATGTATGGCTCATTATGACCCAGAACAACTGTTAAAAGTTGCTGAGGGTATATCAACTAGTAGGATCTTAGTACATTTTCAAATTCAGAAAGATGAGAAACGTAGACTGGTGTACAGCACATTTTAGATTTGTGACTGAAACAGAAAATATACACAGCAATTGAAAGGAAACATTACCAGTTACGTGGACTCATAAGATGATTGCAGACTGTGTCTTAGGTCTAAAGTTCACCATTGAAGCAGACACAAGTGCTCTTTCACATTGTTAAATACCAAAGTGTTAGTAAAGATGCTGCCAAGAGTGAAAGAATTTTGATACAGATTGGTGAAATTTTATTCTAAAGCTTAATATATTCAAAGAAGAAACCAAACTTAAGCAGGTTCATTGTTGCAAATTCCAGTTGCAAATCAGACAAGAGGACATAAGTTTTGTTGAAGATGTGGAGTCATATTCTTAATTAACCATAAAAAAATCTATCATACAAAAAGTTTAAGAGTTAGGTAGATGGTGGCATCGTGGCAAAGTTACTAGACTAATAATTCAGAACCCCAGGCTAATGTTCTGGGCGCATGGATTGAAATCTCATTTTGCCAATGCTAAACTTAAAATTGAATAAAACATCTAGAATAAGCAACTAGCCAATGGTGACTGCCAACGATTGTAATTCAGAACCCATCTGATTTACTCACACGCTTTAGGAAAGCTGCTGTTATTACCTGGACTGGCTTACATGTGTAGATCCACAGCAATGTGGATGATGTTTAATGAGAAATGCTGGCCATCAGCAATGCCCACATCTCATTAATGAATGATTTAAGAGAAAACATTGAGAACTTGAATCATCAGCTTTCTCCAAAACAGTTGATACCAAGATCCAGGAGATTGGTGAAACATCAATAGTCATCTCAGTAAAGCAGAAATGAAGTCAGAAACATGGAGGTGGGTGTAGCGTGCAGAGTTAATGTTAAATTTGGAAATGAGACTGTCTACATCATCAAACGTGTGAGATTTCATGACAGCAGAATCAATTGAGAGACGTGATGCCTCATATTGAGCCTTGGATTATATGTAGTTAGGAGAGAGTGCTCAATGAAAGTTAAATTATGCCAGCAAATTCACATCCCACAGTGTCTCTATCAATTCTAATCAAGGGCATAACCTAAACCAAAAAGCAAAACAAAGATGACAGAGAGTCATGTGTTTAGATTAGATTAGATTAGATTACTTACAGTGCGGAAACAGGCCCTTCGGCCCAACAAGTCCACACCGACCCGCCGAAGCGCAACCCACCCATTCCCCTACATTAATCCCTTTTACCTAACACTATGGGCAATTTAGCCTGGCCAATTCACCTGACCTGCACATCTTTGGACTGTGGGAGGAAACCGGAGCACCCGGAGGAAACCCACGCAGACACAGGGAGAACGTGCAAACTCCACACAGTCAGTCGCCTGAGTCGGGAATTGAACCCGGGTCTCTGGCACTGTGAGGCATAACAATCCAAGGATAAATGTCCTTGTGGGTTGTCTTGATACTACTATGGGGAAAGATTTAATCTAACTTGACAAATGATTGGATACCAGGATATAACGTCAGAAAGGAAAAGCAAAATGCAGAAAGGACTGGGAGAGACTGTTAGCACTAATGGAAGAAATAGTAGGTGCTGGGGGTGGGGGGGTGGGGGTGGTGGTGGGGGCGTGGGAGGGAATGTTCAGAAGAAGCAAGACTAAAATATGGTTTCAATTGTGTTTACAATGCAGGTACGTGGATACATGCAGTGTCGTGAATAAAATTGGTGAGCTGTAGACACTAGAGTACAATAGGAGAAAGTGAGGACTGCAGATGCTGGAGATCAGAGTCAAGAGTGTGGTGCTGGAAAAGCACAGAAGGTCAGGCAGCATACAAGGAGCAGGAGAATTGACATTTGGGGCAAGAGCCCTTCAGCAGGAATGGAATTGTATATGGATGGTTTGGTATATAGGAGACCTAAAACAAAAAGGGAAAATTGGAAACTAAATACTCTTGGGTACGATAGGCTGGATTTTGTTTCAGGGCCCCAACATCAGGACCAAATGGAGCTCCCGAGCTTTTTTAAAAATATTCATTCATGGGGTGTGAGTGTTGCTGGGTAGACCAACATTTATTACTTATCTCGAATTGCCAAAAGGGCAGTTAAACATTAACCACATTGTTGTGAGTTTGGAGTCATATGTAGGCTAGACCAGGTAAGGATGACAGATTTCCTTCTCTGAAGGATATCAGTGAATCAGATGAGTTCTTCAAATGATTTCATGGTCATTGTTAGACTCTTTATTCCAGAATTGTTTTCAACTTGAATTCAGTTTCCACCATCTGTCATGGCATGATTCAAACTTGGCCCAAAGAACATTACCTGGGTCTCTAGATTAATAGTATAGCAAAAATATCATTAGGCCATCGCTTCCCCCTTCACTTCCTGGTGATGAAACTAGCAGAAAGGCATCAGGGAACCATCACAACATGGCTTTCTCTATTTTGCGGACCCTCCTGCCTTGAAAGCTGCGTGAACTTAGCTCAAAGTGTTGAGGAAAAATAGGAAAGGAAAAGGAGGAAGATTTAAAGAAAATATCACAGTACTGGGGAGAGGGATATTCAATTGGGGTCAGAGACAGAATCTATTTGGTTTGAGCTAACAAAAATAGAGGTACCTCCACAGGGTATACTTCATAGGACATCAACAAGTGGGAAAGATATAAATGAACAAAATTACAAGGAAGTTATAGAGAGGAGCATGAAATATATGTTATTTTCGGGAACGCTTCTTATCCTAATATAGAATGGGATGGTTATAGTGTAACGAGTAGAGAAGGGGTCAGGTTTCTGAAGTGAGAAAGTCAAGACAAATTTCTATATCAGCGTTTTTCTGGCCTAATGAGTAAGGAGCCATTGCTCGATCTGGTTGTGGGGAATGAGGGAAGTGTCAGATGAATATTTATGGGGCAGTGGTCATAATATTATAAGATTTAGGTTAGCCAGAGAGAAGAACAAGGATCAATTCTGCGGAAAACAACATTAATTGGTTATGGAAAATTTTGGCAGGACTGGTCTGTCCTGGTTAAATTGGAATAGAATATTGGTAGATAAAATGTTCAGAAAAAATGGGCTGCCTTCACATAGTTCAGATACAGTCAAGGTGCACTTCCGTGTGTGGAGCAAGTCAGACAAGTACAGCAGAGCTCTCTCACTGATGAAAGAGACAGATAAAACAAAAAAAGACGCAATGTCAGATGTCATAGGAATAACATAAGTGAGAACATAGCTAAATATCAACAATTTAGAATGGAAGAGATAAAGTAATTATTGGGGCAAAGGGAAAATAAGAGAAGACAGTGATAGCCAATAGAAAAGAAAATCCAAAACTCAATGAAAGTGGCAGGAGAGATTAATGAGGTGATTCTAAAGATGTTCAAGATCCTGGGCTTTAGAAATATCAGCTTATAGTATAAAATAGAAGCTATCAGGAGCCTTTTATAAAGGTCTGTTCTGGTATCATTTGGAGTATTGTATTCTATTCTGTGTACTTCACGTTAAGAATGATGTTAAGGTATAGCATGGATGCAAAAACGATTTATGAGCACTTCAACACGAAGATAGATTGGAGAAATTGTGGCTGTTTGCCTTAGAGAATGTTGAAAGAAGAGTTAGATTTGTTTAAATGAAGAGGGATTCATACAAAAGGAGAAACCATTTGCATTTGCAGGGGGGGTTGACAGCCAGAGAATATTGACATCAGGTGAAGAACAAGGAATCAAAGGTGACATGAGGAAACACAATTTTGTGCAGTGAGTGGGATGAACTGACTGAAAGTATAGTCAAAGCAGATTCAACTGTAGCTTTCAAAAGGGAATTGGATAATTATTTGAAGGAAAAATAATTGCAGGCTCGGGAGAAAAAGCTGTGAGCTATGGGAGTAGTTAATTTGCTCTTGAGGAAAGCTGGCTTGAACATAATGGCCAAATAGTCTCCTTCTGTACTGCAAATACCTTATGATTGTAGTGGAGTGATTTTGAAACTACAGGTCCCTTCCCCCAACCCCAAATCTTTTTACTTTTGGTTAGCGGGAACAGCTTCTCTTCCTCACATAAACCTGTCATAATCTTGTATGCCCTGATCAGATCTCTTTTCAATCTCCTTTGCCTATAAGAATAACCCAAGATTCTCCATCTACCCTTTATAGTTAAATCGTCTCATTCCTGTCATCATTCTGGCAAATCTCCTGTCACCTCTTAAAGGTCTTCACACCTTTCCTTGAGTAAAGTGACCAGACTGAACACAATGCTCCAGCTGTGATTTAAAAAAAACTTTGTTTTATATTTAGTATCTCCTATTTATGAAGTTTGAGATCCCATATACTTCCTAATGACTCCCTCAATGTATCTTACCACCTTTAAAACAACATACACCAACCCCTAAAGTTCTTCAAGTCTACTGTTTAGAACAGAGCTATTAAGTAATTATTACTTCATTGTAACCATTCTGTTGACTGTATCCCCTCACACTTCTCTGTATTAAACTCAAACTGCCTGTCATCTGCTCATTCTGCTAAACTATCTACATTCTTTTTCAGTTGACTGATATTGTCCTCAACTCTTTATCCCACCTCAAAGCTTATCATTTACAATTTTAAAATGTATATTCTATTACAGTATCCAAGTAGTTTATATAGATCAAAAAAGCATTGAACCTTAGGGAATACCACTGTCTCCACTTCCATGTTCGAAAAATAATAATTTACCATGACTGTGTTTCTCTCCTTTAAAGTAATTTTGATCCAAACTTACAATGACCCTCCTATTCCATAAGCCTCAATTTTGTTAACCAATGTTTTAGGTGGTACTTTGTCAAATGCTTTCTTAAAATCTATATAGACAAAATCCACTCAATTCTCTTAAGAAATCTTTTTTGTAACTTTATCAAAAATTCAATTAAATAAGTCAAACACAATCTGCCTTTTACAAATCTATGTGGACATTTCTTCATTATTCCATACCTTTTCCAAGTGATTGTTTTCTTTCTATTTGATTATTTCTGTATCTTACCCAACATTGATGTTAAATTTACTGGCCTGTTGTTGTTAGGAATTTTCTTCGATCCTTTCTTGAACAATATGCCCTACTTGCCACTTTTCAATCCCTTACACCTTTCCATATAGAGTTATACAGCATGGAAACAGACCGTTTGGTCCAACTCGTCTTTGCAGACCAGGTTTTCCAAACTAAAATTGTCCCACTTGCCTGCATATGACCCATATCCCTTCAAACCTTTCTTATTCATGTACCTATCCAAATGTTGTAACATTACCTGCATCTACAACTTCCTCTGGCAGTTCATTCCACATATGAACCACACTGTGTGAAAAAGTTGCCCCTCGGGTCCTTTTTAAAATATTTCTCCTCCTATGTTAAAAATACACCCCCTAATTTTGAATTCCCCCATCGAATGGAAAAGATCTTGGATATTCACCTTATCTAGACCCCTCATGACTTTATAAAACTTCTAAAAGCTCACCTCTCAACCTCCTCCGCTGCAGTGAAAAAAAAAGTCCCAGCCTATCCAGCCTCTCCTTATATCTCAAACCCTTCAGTCCCAGCAACATTCTTGTTAATCTCTTCTGACGCACTTCAGTTTATTAATATCCTTCTTATAGAATGGCGGCCAGAACTGTAGACAGTACTCCAAAGCTGGCCTCACCAACCTTCCCACTCCTCACATCTCCTTAAGCAAATTGGGATAGAAATCATCAGGATCAAGCAATCTCTCCATTCTAAGCACTTGTGGCATTTCTGTACATCATGCCTATTAATTTTTATTTTTGCTTAAAAATGTGTTGCTGGAAAAGCGCAGCAGGTCAGGCAGTATCAAAGGAGAAGGAGAATCGATGTTTCGGGCTTAAGCCCTTCTTTAGGAAAGGCTTCCTGAATAAGGGCTTATGCCCGAAACGTCGATTCTCCTTCACCTTTGATGCTGCCTGACCTGCTGCGCTTTTCCAGCAACACATTTTTAAACTCTGATCTCCAGCATCTGCAGTCCTCACTTTCTCCTTATTAATTTTTATTCTCAGTTATTTCTAGCATCTACTGATACTTCATTTCACATCCATCTCTTCCATAGCAAATCAATTATAACATATTCCAGCCTTACCTTGTATACCAAAGCACATATCATTTTTTTCTTTAATAGGCCAACATCCCTGCCTTACCACCTGCTTACTATTTACTTGATGTAGTAGATTTTTGGGTTATATTTTTATAATGACTGCCATTCTATTTTCACATTCTCTCTTAGCCAGTCTTTACTTCTTTACCTCTATTTTCAATGTACTGTATTTGATTTTAGTTCTCATGTGAATAATTCACTTGAAGTACATTATGCACTTTTTTTTGTTTCAGCATATTCTTTGTTTTTCTTGTCATCTATAGATACTTGGCTTTCATTCTCCTATATTTCTATCTTATTAGAATGTATGTCCAGTTTCAGGAGTCTACTCCTGGAAAGATTTATTTCTAAAAGACCATGATCGAACCTCTTCATGATCTTTGATTTGATTTATTACTGTCATGTGCACCGAGGTACAGTGAAAAGTGTTCTCTTACATGCTTTACTGGCAGATCACACTATGCAGGTACATCAGGGTAATAGAACAAAGTGCAGAATAAAATGTTACAGCCACTGAGAAGATGCAGAGAGAGGTTAACACTGAAGAGATCCATCCAAAAGTCTGATAACAGTGGGGAAGAAGCTGTTCTTGAATCTGATCATATGTGTTATCAATTTTTTTTACCTTTTGCCCAATGGAAGAGGATGGAAGAGAGTACAACTGAGGTGGGAGGGGTGTTTGATTATGTTGGTTGCTTTCCTGATGCTGGAAAAGCACAGCAGGTCAGACAGTATCTGAGAAGCAGGATAATTGATGTTTCGGGCATTAGCCCTTCATCATTCCTGATTCTTATGCCCAAAACGTTGATTCTCCTGCTTCTCAGATGCTGCCTGACCTGCTGTGCTTTTCCAGCACCACACTCTTGACTCTGATCTCCAGCATCTGCAGTCCTCACTTTCTCCTGCTTTCCTGATGTAACAAGAAGTATAGATGAAGTCAACGGATGGGAGCCTGGTTTGCATGATGGACTGGGCTGTGTTCACAACTCTCTGTAGTTTCTTTTGGTCTTGGGAAGAGGAGTTGCAACCCATGCTGTGATGCATCCAGATAAGATACTTTCTATGGTGCAAGTATAAACATTTGTAAGAGTCTTTATGGTCATGCCAAATTTTCTTAGCCTCCTGAGGAAGTTGAGGTGTCGCTGTACTTTGTGAACAGTAGTAGCAACAAGGTTTGTGAAGGTTTGCAGCTCAAGTTGAGGTTTAGTGTGTAGGTTTGCTCGCTGAGCTGTAGGTTTGATATCCAGACGTGTCATTACCTGGCTTGGTAACATCATCAGTGGCGACCTCCAAGTGAAGCGAAGCTGTTGTCTCCTGCTTTCTATTTATATGTTTGTCCTGGATGGGGTTCCTGGGGTTTGTGGTGCTGTCATTTCCTGTTCATTTTCTGAGGGGTTGATAGATGGGATCTAGATCTATGTGTTTGTTTATGGCATTGTGGTTGGAGTGCCAGGCCTCTAGAAATTCTCTGGCATGTCTTTGCTTAGCCTGTCCCAGGATAGATGTGTTGTCCCAGTCGAAATGGTGTTTTTTTTCTCTGTGTATAGGGGTACGAGGGAGAGAGAGTTGTGTCTTTTTGTGGCTAGCCTGGTGTTCGTGTATCCTGGTGGCTAACTTTCTTCCTGTTTGTCCCACATAGCGTTTCTGGCAGTCCTTGCATGAACTTTTGTCCATGGGATGTACTGAGTATTTTAAGTTTGTTAGTTTTTGTTTGAGAGTGTTGGTGGGTTTGTGTGCTACTAGGATTCCGAGGGGTCTTAGTAGTCTGGCTGTCATTTCTGGGACAACACATCTATCCTGGGACAGGCTAAGCAAAGACGTGCCAGAGAATTCCTAGAGGCCTGGCACTCCAACCACAACGCCATAAACAAACACACAGATCTGGATACCATCTATCAACCCCTCAGAAAACAACAGGAAATGACATCACCACAAACCCCAGGAACCCCATCCAGGACAAACATATAAATAGAAAGCAGGAGACAACAGCTTTGCTTCACTTGGAGGTCGCCACTGATGATGTTACCTAGCTAGGTAATGAAATGTCTGAATATCAAACCTACAGCTCAGCGAGCAAACCTACACCCTAAAGTAGTAGCAATGTGGGTGGACCAGGACAAATTGTTTGTGATTGTCACACCTAGGAACTTGACAATCTCCACCTTGGCACCATGGTGCAGTCACAAGCGTGCCATCCGCTTTGTTTCCTGAAGTCAATGATCAGCTCCTTTATTTTGCTGATGCTGGTGCAGAAATTGTTGTCTCTACACCATGCCATCAAGCACGCTATCTCCTTCCTATATCCTGTCCAGTCTTTGTTTGAAATCTGACCAACAATGACAGTGTAGTTTTGAGTTCTTAAGTTCTGTACATAAAAGGCGAGATCTTGGCAATTATTTTCTGATCCATGGATAAGTAGGGTGATTCTTTTGGTGTTAATTTGATCTCCACATGAGCTGGGGAGCCAACTGGGTTGAGTGGTAAACAGCTGGTAACTCCTCATGTGCCTAATGAACAGTCTGTTTGATTTTCTTTTCTGTTGATTTTGGGCTTTAGGTTGAACAAAAATCAAAGATTTTGTAAGTTCCATACATCAAGCTGAATCCAGGTTGATCTATTATGTTACATTATCTCCAATTTTTTTAAAGTGGCATTCTTTAAACATACAAGCTGGTAGTCAACACTGGGTCGGTTCTGTTATCGCTGGCCAAATCACAAATTTATTGGTACACTTCATTTGTTTTTTTTGGGGGGGGGGGGTGGAAATTGGCAACGATGAAATCTTGAGGTGCAGCGGCTGAATTCAATGTCTGTGCAGGTGGCAATGACTGACATGGGTGTGGAATTCGACTTGGGGATCCGTGCCCTAAAAGACTTGTTACCAGCGCCTATTTTAAATACTCTTTCCCCCCTATCAGTTTGCAATATTTCAGTGCAGGGTTATGAGAGAGTAAAGTTGGATGTTGCTGGCACTGTCTTGCGAGTTAATGTTCGGCTGCTGGAGCTTGCAGCCCCTCCCCTGCCTGTCAGCCCCGGGCAGTGGCTCCGTCCCTCGGCGTGCGGGTGACGTCATTGCCTAGCCCGTCACCGTCCCGTCCTGGCCCGAAGTGTGAACGCGAGTCATGGCGGCGGTGCCTACCGGCAGGGACAGACTATAGTGGATGTGTACAGGGGGTATTGGGTACACAAAACTAAAAAAAAAAGACTGTTGTGGTCGACAGTCCAACTGAACAATAAAGAGGGAGAAATAATACGAAGGAAAACAAAAACAAAGTAGAAACAGGGACACGGCAGATAAGGAGAAGAACCAGAGGCGCCGGGTGAGCAATATCCTTCCTCGCTTCCTGCTGGAGTTTACCTCCGATTCCACCCCCCCCCCCCCGGGTTCACGCAGACGGAGGGACAGGGAACAGGCAGATGGAACTAGAGGAGTGGGGCGCGAGCTCCGGGCCAGCGTTCGGCCGGGGGAGGGTGGGCGTTCGAATGGAACGCGCCGGCTCTCGTGCCCCAACACGGCTCGCGCACATTCCATCAGCTGCAAAGCGTCTCCTTGGCCTTGTGCGCCGGCGGCGGGGGGTGGAGAGGCAGGCGGATTGCTCCCCGGCACAAGCTCATACACACTCACACACACACTCTCTCTGTGTCTGCCCCGACCACCACCAGCCGCTCTACAGCGCACTAGGCCCCAGCCCCGGGCCTGGGGATGGATGTACACTGTAATCACACTGCCTGACCCAGGCAGGCGCTTTGTTGGCTACCGAAGGCCCAGCATACAACCGCGCCGATATTACACCACGATGTTTTTAAAGAAAGACTGCAGGCGTTTACAAAAACGATATAACACCCCCCTTCTCCCCCCCTCCCAGTTCTGAGATTTCTGTCTCCACACCACCTTTTTGTCTGTCTTGTTTTCTTGCCCGGAATCGGGGAAGCTGTGCTCGATGACGAGCGAATGTGGTATTGCTGTTCTCCTGCAAAATGACTATTTTCGTTAGACACTAATGGTGGAAACGACATTTACAAGGTGGTCATTTGTTGCGATTATCGAGATTGTCTTTTACAATTACATTTATTCAGCAAGTCGCAGTCAACAATCGGCATGGTAATCTCACACCGTATGAAAACGAAACCTAGACAATTGGAATCGATCGATAAACGAAAGCAGCACATTTCCCCCCCCCCCCCCCCCCATGACCTGTATGCTCACAATCGATGCCAGTGACTTGGTTTTGTCAGACAGCGATTACTGTGTCATAATACGCGATCCGCGCTCATCTGTAATTTGAGACGGTCGAATCCTAAAGTCCTAAATGTCTCTTCCTACAGAAACGTGGGATTTTCATTTGGAGGATAAGCAGAAGTTTCAGAATCACTTTGGAACGAAATATAAGTTTTTTGTTTCGGAGGAGGATCTTAGAAGTTTCCAAGCTTCAGTGAAGGTTTTCCTGTGATAGTTTCCTTTTCAGCCCTGGAAATGGAGGGTCACGGTGACGAGGACAGCGTCAGTAACAGCAGTGGAGACTCCAGGTATTAGACGCTTTATTGTAGAGTTTGTAAGCAGTTGAAATGTGTTCTGTACTTAATGCACGACAGCAGTCGGATGTAAATCTGTTTTAGTGGCAGATTTGTGGCTGTGCATATTAAACGAGCTTCTCAGTGCCTAGTAACTAATACAGTTCAACACTACAGCAAATTCTACATTACAGTAAATATTAATGTGGATACTGATGTCAGAAGAAGATGCAAACTTTGGTGTAATTGGCACTGAAAAACATCAAAACATATTTGTCTCCAACACTATATTGCTATTTTAGGTTTGTTTGCTATTATAATTGGACATAATGTCCCTGCAAGTATTATTGTCAGACATCAGGAGTTAGAAGTAGGCAATTCAGCCCCTCAACTTGCTCTACCATGTATGTTCTCATTGATCTCATTTCTACTTTCCTACCTGTTGTCTGAAACCCTTTAGCCCATTACTAATTTAAAATCTATCTCCACAAATTTATTTCGTGTCCCAGCATCCATTGTACTCTGGGGTAGTGAATTCCACAGATACATAACCTTTTGAGAGAAATAATGCTTCCTCATCTCTTTTAAAAATGCCAACCTTAGCCTAAAACTATTACCTCTCGTTCTCGAGGGTCATTGAGATTTTTAAAGCACCAAAAGAGGCCCATCGTGTCCATGCAGATATCAAACATCCACGTATTCTAATCCCATTTTCCAGCACTTGTTTCAAGTGTTTATTTAAATAGTTCCTAAGTGTCTTGAGTGTTTTTGTCTCTACCACGCTTTTTAGACAATGAGTTCCAACTACCTACAACCTTCTGGATGAAAAACATGCTCAAATCCCCTCAAAGCCTCCTTTTCCTTAACATAAAAGTTCCCTTAGTTATTGACCCCTCTACTAAGAGGACAAGTTTCACTCTATTTACCCGGTCTATTCGCTCAGAACCTTATACTGCAATCAGATCCCTCTTCGTCTTTCTCTGCTGTATGGAAAACAACACAGCCTATCTAGTCTCTCTTCATAGCTGAATTGCTTCAACCAGGGCAACATCCTAATCAATTTCTTGTGCATAAGCTCCAGTGTAATCACATCATTCCTGTTGTATGGTGATTAGAATTGTACAGTATTTCAGCTGTGGCATTACTAATATAATATACTCCATTATAACTGACTTGCTCTTATATTCATTGCCTTGACTAATAAAGGTAAGTATCCCATATGCATTCTTAACCACCTTGCCTACCTATCCTGCTGTCTTCATGGCTTTCTGGACATACACATCCAAGATCCCTCTGATCATCTGTATTTCTTAGGGTACTAACATTTAATGTATACTTCCTTGCCTTGTTACTCCTCTCAAAGGTATCATCTCAAGCTTTTTGGGATTTTGCTTTCCACTGTTTAACCATCTGTCCAGTACATCTATATCGTTCTGTAGTTAAGGATTTCATCCTTGCTATTTACCACACCAAGAATTTTCATGTCATCTGCAAACTTTGTGATTTAATTTCTGCATTTATGTCTGGATCATTTAAAAAACAAGGGATCCAGCACTGAATCTTCTATTAATGCCACTGGGCATAGGGTTCCATCACAAATTGCATTTGAGCATCACCCTCTGCTTCGTGCCACCATGCCAATGTTGGATCAATGTTGCAAATTGCCTTGGGACCCATGGGCTCTTAGCTTCTTATTCAGTCTGTTACGCGAGTCCTCGTCAAGAGTCTTAATGAGGTTCATGGAGACTACATTAGCTGCACTACCTTTAATTATACACCTAGTTACATCCTCACAAAATGCTATCAAATCTTTGATTAGTCCTTGCTTTTCCAAGTGGAGATTAATTTTATCCCTGTATTTTTTCCTATAGTTTCCTCATCACAGCTATTAGATCACGGGTGTAGTTTCCTGATTTATCCCTACCACCCTTCTTGAAAAATGGTATAGCATTACCTGTCCCCCAGTTTGATGGTACCCTTCCTGTGGCCAGAGCGGATTTGAAAATTAATGTCCACATTTTTGCGATCTCTTCACTTGCTTCCCAAAACAGTCTGGGATTCATGTCATCTTAAGCCTGGGGATTTATCCACTTGTAAACCTGCTGAAAATAATCTTCTAAATCTACAATGCTAATTTGTAATATTATGGTCCTCCTCCCTGATTTCTATACCTACACTGTCCTTTTTTTTTCTCTCTTCAGATATTGAATTGAATTGCACCCACAGGTATGATTTGTCAGAAACAGTATTCTTGTATTCGCCATTCTTGGTGGAAAATTGCTGACTGGGCCATTCAGAACTTTTTCTGGCTTTCTTGCAACTTCAGCATCTGGCTACTTTGTTCACTGACTTCTGAGATCTGACCTTGCAATGCTTTGGCAAAATATTTCAGCAGCTTCTCATCAAGCAAACAAGAAATCATTGATGTGGGCCTTTTGCTCCTTCCTCATAATTTAAATAAATTCATGGGGTGAGAGATTAAATCATGAAAATGGGTTGTTACAGAGTCTAGAAACAGAACTTTCAGCTCACTGTGCTTATGTCAACCAAAAAAACACCAAACTACACTAATCCCATTTACCTGAACTTGGTCCGTAGCCATACTATGCCCTGACATTTTAAGTATTCATACAGATGCTTCATAAATGTTGAGATGCTTTCCTCTCAGGTGGAAATTTCTTTATCAGATCTCCTTTAAACACTTAATCCTCACCTTCAACATCTGCTTTCTAGTCTTAGACATGTCTGCCATGGGGAAGAGATTCTCTATCTCTCTACTCTGCCTATGCCTCTCATAACTTTGTATACTTCAATCAGATCACCTTTTAGCTTCCTCTGCTCCAATGAAAATAAACCCAGCTTATCTAGTCTTTCCTCATAGCTGAAACATTTCATCACAGCCAATTTTGGATTTTACCTTTTGGAGCAGCATTCCATGTGGCACTTTGTCCAGAGGCCTTACTGACGTCCATGTAAACCGCATCAGCTGCACTAACCTAGTCAGTATATTTGTCACCTTTTCAAAGACTCAATTAATTTAGTTAGACAGGATTTCCCTCTAACAAATTCTGTCGATCTCTGATTAATCCTTGCCTTTCCAAGTATTGGTTAATTTTTTTTAAGATTCCCTACAGTGTGGAAACAGGCCCTTCGGCTCAACAAGTCCACACCGACACTCCGAAGAGTAACCCACCCAGTCCCGTTTTCCTCTGACTAATGCACCTCACACTATGGGCAATTTAGCGTGGCCAATTCAACTGACCTGTACATCTTTGGACTGAGGAAACCGGAGCACATGGAGGGGACCCATGCAGACAGTGGGAAAACATGCAAACTCCACGCTGCCAGTGCTAACCACTGAGCCACCATGCCACCCCATTTGAGTGAAACAGCTGAGTGATGTGAATGTGGCACACCCTAAACATGTTAACTCCTGCAGCTGGGTATTGCCTCTATAATATCCTGTGATCTATGTAAATTCAAGTTTCAAGTCACCAAGCAATAAGATTTTTTCAATAATCTACTGACTATTTTACCTAAATTCCCAACCCAGTGCCACACCACTCCCCTTGCAGGTTGAATAAGACCATTACAAATTCTCAGAAATACATACCTGAACATTTATAAATTTAAATATAGCTGTTCTTAGGCTTCAGTCACATGAAACTGTTATACATTTGCTCTCATATTGCCATACGTTTAGTGAATTTGTGGTCCTGTGACACAATCATGGTTGCTGTAGTTGCTTCTATGGGCAAGCACTATGGGCAATTTAGCATGGCCAGTTCACCTGACCTGCACATCTTTGCATTGTGGGAGGAAACCCATGCAGACATGGGAAGAATGTGCAAACTCCACACAGACAGTCGTCCGAGGTGGGAATCGAACCCGGGTCCCTGGCACTGTTGCGCAGCATTGCTAACCACTGAGCCACCATGCTGCCACTGTCCTCAATAATCCTGTCCCTAAGATTTTTTTCCAATAACTCCTCTAACTTTGACATCACACTAATTGGTCTATAATTCATTGGCTTATTCCTGTTGCCCTTTTTGAATGAAGGAATTACATTAGCTATCCTCCAATCATCTGGCAGTTCACCTGTGGCCAGTGAAGTATCTGCCAGAACCCCAGTAATCTCTTCCCTTGCCTCTATGGCAGCTTGGGATACATCTCATCAGGACCAAGGGATTTATGTGTCTGTATGCCCATATATAAAGCATCTGATACCTCCTATTAATTGTAATGTTCTCTGGAACCTCACCATTCCAGCTGAAATCCGCAGCTACACTGTCTTTCTCCTCTGTGAGTACAGATGAAAAGTATTTATTTAAGACCTCACTCACACTCATTGGCTCCACACATAGGTTGCCCCTTGGGTTTCTAATAGGTTCCATTCTTCGCTGGTAATCTTTTAACTATTAGAAAGCCTTCAGGTTTTCCTTTATCCCATCTGCCAAAGATATTTTGTGGCCTCTCTTTGCCCTCCTAATTTCTTTTTTAAGCACTACACCCTTCATACTTTTGAAGGATTTCACCTGTGTTTAAAGCTCTTTAAATAAGCTTCCTTCTTTATCGAACTCTTGATATCTCTTGACCTCCAAGGTTCCCTGGTCCTTCCCATAAGAGGAAAATGCTGGATCTGAATTCACATTATACTACTTTTTAAAAAAATAACTTCCATTTTCCAAATGTAGACTTACCTGCAAGAAGCTGGTCGCAGTCTTTGTTTGCCAGGTCCTGACTAATGATACTGAGGTCTATCTTCCGCCAATTTAAACGCAACTTCTGCGCTGTCCTCGTCCCTTTCCATAATGATTTTGAAATTCAGTTATGGCCACTATCCTGAAATCCTCACCCACTGAAACTTCAACCACTTGACCAGCTTCATTCCCTAGGATAGCTCTAGCACTGCCAATCTCTGGTAGGACTATTTACATATTGACACAAAAAGCTGTCCTAAATGCACTTTAAAAATTCCACCATGTGTAATCCTTTCTCACTAAGGTGATCCCGGTTAATTGGGGGATGTTTCCTGATGAAGAGCTTATGCTTGAAATGTCGACTGTCCTGCTCCTCAGATGCTGCCTGACCTGCTGTGCTTTTCCAGCAACACACTTTTTTACTCTGATCCCAGTTAATGTTAGCACAGTTCAAGTACCCTACAACTATAACCCTGTTTCTCTTGTACCTTTCCGTGATTTGCCTACATGTCTGCTCCTCTATCTCCTTCTGTCTGTTGGAAGGCCTGTTGTATAATCCCAGCAACTTAATCACCCCTTTATTTTATTTCTGAGCTATACCCAGGTGGTCCCATGATGGTTTCCTTGATCAATAATGCCTCCCTTATCTAGCTTATTTCTCTCACTGTGCCTGAAACCTCTATACACTTGAATGTTGAGCTGCCAATCCTGTCTTTCCTTCAGACATGACTGTGATTGAAACAATATCATATTCACACCTGTTGATCAAAACTGTAAGTTCTGCCTTGCTAGTCAAGGTTCTTGAATTAAAATGGATAACTTTAGCTTTCTAGATCTCCCATGTGCCTTAGTGTGCTTACTGGACCAACCTAATATTCCTCCTTTATCTGGTTGGACCTTGCTCCTGACTTTTCAATTACTCTGTGCACCCTCCCCCTTCCAGATCAATTTCAAACCTTCTAGCAAGGATATTGGACCCATTCCAATTCAGGTGCAGCCCATCTTGCTTGCACAGCTCCCACCTACCCAAGAAGCTGTCCCAATGATCCAAAAATCTAAATCCTTCCATCCTATACCATCCATTTGGCCACACATTCATATGACTTAGCAGGAATGACAGTGGAGGAACAATGGCAGATATTTCTGTGTATAATGCAGAAGATGCAGGATCAGTACATTCCAAAAAGGAAGAAAGATCCTAGGAGGAGGCATGGGTGGCCATGGCTGACAAGGGAAGTTAAGAAACATATAAAGTTAAAAGAGGAAAAAGTATAACATTAGCAAAGATGAGTGGGAAAACGGAGGACTGGGAAGCTTTTAAAGAACAACAGAGGATTACTAAGAAGGAAATACGCAGAGAAAAAATGAGGTTCGAAGGTAAACTGGCCAAAAATATAAAGGAGGATAGTAAAAGCTTTTTTAGGTATGTGAAAGGAAAAAAAATGGTTAAGACTAAAATTGGACCCTTGAAGACAGAAACAGGGGAATATATTACGGGGAACAAAGAAATGGCAGAAGAATTGAATTGGTACTTCAGATCTGTGTTCACTGGAGAAGACACAAGCAATCTCCCTGAGGTAACAGTGGCTGAAGGACCTGAACTTAAGGGAATTTATATTTGCCAGGAATTGGTGTTGGAGAGACTGTTAGGCCTGAAGGTTGATAAGTCCCCGGGGCCTGATGGTCTACATCCCAGGGTACTGAAGGAGGTGGCTTGAGAAAACATGGATGCGTTGGTGATTATTTTCCAGAGTTCGATAGATTCGGGATCAGTTCCTGCGGATTGGAGGGTGGCTAATGTTGTACCACTTTTTAAGAAAGGTGGGAGAGAGAAAGCAGGAAATTATAGACCAGTTCGTCTGACCTCAGTGGTGGGAAAGATGCTGGAGTTAATTATGGCACATCTGGATAGTAGTAACAGGATAGGTCAGTCAGCATGGATTTATGAAGGGGAAATCATGCTTGACTAATCCTCTGGAATTTTGTGAGGATGTAACTCTGAAGATCGACGAGGGAGATCCAGTAGATGTAGTGTATCTGGACTTTCAGAAAGCTTTTTATAAAGTCCCACATAGGAGGTTGGTGAGCAAAATTAGGGCGGATGGTATTGGGGGCAAAGTACTAACTTGGATTGAAAGTTGGTTGGCTGACAGGAAACAAAGAGTAGTGATAAACGGCTCCATTTCGGAATGGCAGGCAGTGATCAGTGGGGTACTGCAGGGATCAGTGCTGAGACCACAGCTTTTTACAATATATATTGATGATATAGAAGATGGTATTAGTAATAACATTAGCAAATTTGCTGATGATACTAAGCTGGGTGGCAGGGTGAAATGTGAGGAGCATGTTAGGAGATTACAGGGTGACCTGGACAGGTTAGGTGAGTGGTCAGATGCAATCAATTTAGGTAAAGGGGCAGTACAAAGAGATTTGGGTGTTCTTGTACACTAGTCAATGAAGGTAAGCATGCAGATACAGCAGGTAGTGAAGAAGGCTAATAGCATGCTGGCCTTCATAACAAGAGGAATTGAGTATAGAAGCAAAGAGGTTCTTCTGAGCTGTACAGGGCCCTGGTGAGACTACACCTGGAGTATTGTGTGCAGTTCTGGTCTCCAAATTTGAGGAAAGACATTCTGGCTATTGAGGGAGTGCAGTGTAGGTTCACGAGGTCAATTCCTGGAATGGCGGGACTACCTTACGCTGAAAGACTGGAGCAACTGGGCTTATATACCCTTGAGTTTAGAAGACTGAGAGGGGATCTGATTGAGACATATAAGATCATTAAAGGATTGGACACTCTGGAGGCAGGAAACATGTTTCCGCTGATGGGTGAGTGCCGACCCAGAGGACACAGCTTAAAAATACGGGGTAGACCATTTAGGACAGAGATGAGGAGAAACTTCTTCACCCAGAGAGTGGTGGCTGTGTGGAATGCTCTGCCCCAAAGGGCAGTGGAGGCCCAGTCTCTGGATTCATTTAAGAAAGAGTTGGATAGAGCTCTCAAGGATAGTGGAATCAAGGGTTATGGAGCTAAGGCAGGAACAGGATACTGATTAAGGATGATCAGCCATGATCATATTGAATGGTGGTGCAGGCTCGAAGGGCAGAATGGCCTACTCCTGCACCTATTGTCTATTGACTTATCTTCCTATTTCCAGACTCAGTACCATGTGGCGCTGGAAGTAATCCAGAGATTACAACTTTAGCAGTCTTCATCTTTAATCAATATCTAATTCTTTCAATTCCTGTTGCAGGACTTTATTTTTAAAAATTCATGTTGTTGGTACTGATGTACCATGACAGCTGGCTGTTCACTGTCTCCTTTCAGAATGTCACACAGCCACTCTGGAACGTCCCTGACCTTGGCACCAGGGAGGCAACATATCTTTGCTGTTGCTGCAGAGCCATCTTTTTCTCATTTGTGTGCGCTCCTGGCTGGCCGGCCAGCAATTTTTGCCCATCCTAGTTGCCCTTGATAAAGTGGTGGTGAGCTGTCATCTTGAATTGTTGCAATCCATTTGCTGTGGGTTTTCCCACAATGCCCTTCGGGAAGGAATTCCAGAATTTTGAGCCAGTGAGTATGAAGGATGGCGATATATTTCCCAGTCAGGTTGGTGAATGGCTTGGAGGGAATCTAGCAGGTCGTGGTGTTCCCATGTATCTGCTGTCCTTGTCCTTGCAGATGCTATGTAAGGATCTTCGGTGAATTATGACGGTGCATCCTGTAGATAGTACACACAGCTGTTATTGAGCATTGGTCGAGGGAGTGGCTGCTTGTGGATGTGCCAATCAAGTGGGCTGCTTTGGATAGCTTTAGGCTTCTTGAATGTTGTCAGCGCTGCATTCATCCAGGCAAATTGGGTGTATTCCATCTCACTCTTGACTTGTGCCTTGTCGACGCTGAATGCGCTTTGGGGAGTGGGAAGGTGATTTACCCACTACAGTATTCCTTGCCTCTGACCTGTTCATGTAACCACTGTGTTTATGTAGCAACTCCAGTTGAGTTTCTCCACTTAGAATTGAATTTCCTATCACCAAAGCTCTCCCAGTCGTCTTCCTGTGTTGCTGTGCAGTAGAGACAACCGTGGTGCCACAAACCTGGCTGTTGCTGCTTTCCCTCGAGAGGGGTTTTCCCCAACAGTATCCAAAATTTATATCTGTTCGAGGGGGGAATGACCCCAGAAAGCTCCTGCACCTCCTACCCACACTTGAGTCTTTCTGGTGGTCACGCTTTTCTGCCTGTGTAGCCCTTACTTATAGATGCTAATCATGCTATTCATGACATCCTCAGCATCACGGATGCTCCATGGTGAGACCATCTGCAGCTCTGGCTGTTTCATGTGATCAATCGGGCCACTAAGGGTACTGATTTCCCACATGTTGCAGGAGGAGAATTCCATGGGGTAGAGTTTTCCCACTATGAACCTTATCAACTACAAACGTTAAACTAGAAACCAGTTACCTAAACTTGTCTGCTACTCACTAAAAGCAGATTTCTTTCTCTAACTCAATTCTCGTCCAACTACAAACCACAACTCTCTTACTTCTTGGATGCTGCGTGACCAGCTTTGCTTTTCCAGCACCACATTTTTTGACATAAACCATAAAATTAAAGATATTACCCAGTCTTTAAAGTTGGTCCCTAAACAGCAAACCCATCACTGACCCTTGACTTTGTCTCTCCTTCTGGATTCAGATTCATTCCACACCCCTCCCATTGCTGCTCTGACCGAGTTTAAACTGACCCCAGATGGTTTTTTTTGTGGAATTTATTTATTTTACTGGTAAATAAAACACAATTGTAGTCAAGCTATCATTATATATATGTGTTCATTATTTGCAGTATCTTTGACAGATTGTAAAATATCATATTACTTTAGGCCATATCATGCTAATGCATGGGCTTTATATAACTTTATTTGTGGTTTAGAATGTCAAAAGCCAGAAAATGTCCCATGTCTGCAACCTAATTTTTTACTTGAAAACAAAAAATGTTACATATATGCAGGTGATGCAGCATCTCTGAAAAGAGAGGCAGAATTAATGTTTAGGGTCATTGTTTCATTTCAATTTTACTCACTTCAGCTAATTTCATTTGCTGCTTTGAAAGTATATATTTTTGTTTGATGCAGACTTTCCTTTAATTTTAAAATGAAGAAAATTAGATGTTTAATTAGGGAATGTGGGTGTCAGAGGCAGCAGTGTGTCTCTTAGCCAACATACGTGTCATATTAAACTTCTATTTAAATTCTGCTACCACTAGTTGAGAATGAGTGTTATATCACTTTCAAGTTCTGGAATATGACATTGTCGCAAGGTTTATTTTCTCAGAAGTAGGAAATAAAAATCTACAGCTCTTTTTATTGTAATTAAGAAAGCATTGGAGACTCTGTGGAGAAGTGTGTACTTCAGGGTAATGTGTACAGAAGGCACCTCCCAAACTAATGGTTATTGCTATAATGAGAGGAGAGGGAAAGCAACCTTGTTTCTGTTCTTCTTTTTCCTATCTTAAGCAAAAATCAAGAACCAGTGGCCACTTGAATAATGTGCTGGAGGATATGGTATTGTGGAACACCCTTATGTGAAATCGGAGTCATAGAGGTATACAGCACAGAAACAGACCCTTCAGTCAAGCTCATCCATGCCCATCAGATATCCTAAACTAATCTAGTCCTATTAGCCGTTTGGCCCTTATCCCTCTAAACCCTTCCTATTCACATACCCATCCAAGTGCCTTTTAAATGTTGCAATTGTACCAGCCTCCACCACTTCCTCCAGCAGCTCATTCCATACACTCACCATCCTCTTGGGTCCCTTTTATATCTTTCCCCTCTAACTTGAAACTTATGCCCTCTAGTTCTGGACGCCCCCACCCCAGGGAAAAGACTTTGTCTATTTATCCTACCTATGCCCATCATGATTTTATAAACCTCTATAAGGTCACCCCTCAGACTCTGATACTCCAGGGAAATCAGCCCCAGACTATTCAGTCTTTGCCTGTAGCTCAAATACTTCAACCCTGGCAACACCCTTGTAGATCTTTTCTGAACCTTTCCACATTTCACAACATCCTTCCAATAGGAAGGAGACCAGAACTGCATGCAATATTTGTGCCTAACCGACATCTTGTAGAGCTGCAACACGACCTCCCAACTCCTATACTCATATGTGCTGATGAAGAGAGAATATTGCTCATGGCTGTTGCTTTTTTTTTGGGGCGGTGGACCTACTGTCATTTTAAATAGGAAGAGGTGTATTAGGGTTATTATACAGATAATTTCTGCATTTGTAGTTATCCATAAATATACATTGTAAATATAAGGCAATAACTAATAAGTCATGCAATAAATTCAGGAGAGTTCCCCTCTTCCCAGAGATTGGCTAGAAAGTAGAACTTGATTGCAAATGGAGTGATTGAGATAAATAACATACATAAATTTAAGGGAAAGCAAATGAAGCACAAGGAGAACACTAATGGAATCTTAGGAGTGGAGGCTCATGTGGAGCATAACACTCTTGTAGTCAAGTTGTGCCAAAAGGATATTTTTGAACTGTTACTTCTATGAAATCCCATGATTTATTCACAAATTGGTTCAAATGATTCTTTTTGTTTATTCCTGTGGATCTACTCTATATCAAAGGGAAGAGAAATATTGGATGCATTATTAATGATGCGTCAGTTAATTAAAAAAAGGCATCACTGTTTTGAACAAAGGCCTGTGGGGAGGGGTGGGTTTGAAACAAAAAAAAATCAGGTAATGCTCTCAAATAATTTACTGAATTGATACTGGCAATGGACCACTACTCTAAAACAACTGAATATGATTGAAGTAAATGCTAAAATAAGGATGCACAGAATAACTGTGTATACTATTTGGGTATTTCAGTATACAAATGTATCTCCTCTCGAAGGGCAACAGTTTACTACAATATTTATCAAAACACAATCAGTACTTTCACACTTCAGCTACGTTCAACTAACAATGTAGCGATTTAATTTAAAATCTACTTATTTACAAAACAATATTAGTTCTCGCAAGGATATTCTCTTTCACTTCTTAAGATACCAGAAGGGTTCAGAAAAGATTTACAATGATGTTGCCGCGATTGGAGGGATTGAGCTACAGAGAGAGGCCGAATAAGCTGGGCTATTTTCCATTGAGTGTTGGAGGTTTATAAAATCATGAGGGGTAGATAAGCTGAATAGTCAAGGCCTTTTCCCCAGAGTTTCCCCATGAGGGGGTATAGGTAAACTGGGAGGGGAAAAATTTAAAAGGAACTGAAGGGACAACTGTTTCAAACAGAGGATGGTGCATGTATTTAATGAACTGTCGGAGGAAGTGGAGGAGGATGGTGCAATTACAACATTTAAAAGGCATCTGGATAAGTTCATGAATAGGAAGGGTTTAGAGGGATAAGGGCCAAACGGCTGGCAAATGGGACTAAATTAGGTTAGGATATTGAGTCAGCATGGACGAGTTGGACCGAAGGTCTGTTTCCGTGCTATGACTCTATGTCAAGATTCTTTCAGGAAAAGAAATGTCATGAAAATAAAGTTGGGTTTGAGTATTTCAGGGTTTAATATAAAAAACAAAATCTTGTGGATGCTGTAAATCTGATTTGAAACAGGAAATCCTGGCAATATTTAGGTCAGTTAAGATGAAGAGAAAACTAGAAGTTGTTTCAAGTTATCCTTTAATCAGAACCTCTTTGAGAATTCATTGGCCTCAAACAGCAACTCTCTCTCTCCATCAGATAATCCCTGACCTACTGAGTATGTCCAATATTTTTTTAATTTAAAATTTGGTGCATTCTGATGGTATGCAGAATGATGACATTAATTTTAAGGTAGAAACATGTTTCAGTTAACTCCAGAGTTGCATCACAGCTTGTAACTTGTTGCATCATGAAGGTTTTGTATATTATATATTGGCTGAATTAACTTTTTAATCTTTTTTATCATTTATAATTATGGTTATTGTTACGTCACTAAGTATTTTCAACACTGACAGCGACAGATTTTTAATGCTAAGGAAATCAAGGTTTGTAGGGAAAAGACCAGAAAGTAGAGTTGAGACTGTTAGATTAGCCAGGATCTCATTGAATGGCAGAGCAGTATTGATGGGTTGAATGGTCTCCTTCTGTTTTTGTGTGTTATGGCCTTATAGAGCTTTGGATTCTATCAGAAGATGCCATCAGAAGGTGGCATATTTTGAGGCTTCTGGAACAAGACAGTACAGTCATAATTCAGAAGGATTTCTGATAAAACCAGATGTATGATAGGATGTCATTAGTTATATTGATGGGTAATTACAGAACTACCATGTAATGAAGTTGATTTGGCTTATTTAACACATTACTCTTCAGTTGTGTATTGCTTTTGACCATGAACGACTAATAAACTTGATCAGCAATTTAAAGTATTGTCTAGCAGAGTAACGATCAGGATTTCATCTGAGAAATTGAACTCTTGTCGTAAGTGTTGTAGGTGTGTCTACACCAAATCAATTGTGATGATTCAACAAAGTAACTCGCAACTGCCTTCTCAAGGGCAGTTAAGAATAAGGAATGAATGCTGGTTCAGCCAATGGTGCTCACAACTTGTCAAAGAATGAAAAGATTCTTTAGGAACGCTTAGTATTGCTAGTAACATTATGGTGAAAGATCTTCTAAAAGGTTTGTTGTACATTTTTCTTTGACAATAAACATTTGATAATTTGCATGCTTTTTGTTTATTTCACTGTAAAAAAAAATGGTATTCTAAATGTTACAATACTTTATCTTTGTTGGTTCATGCATTCTTTATATATTTAAAGACTTGAGCAATTTGATTATGTAGAGTAATGAAGTTCTGTGAAGAGGTTGAACTGATGTGCATGGACTTCTGAAAGGCATACAACAGACTTGTAAACAATTCAGGCTTGAATACAAAGGACAGAAGTAATGTGGCTAAATGGGTTGAGTTAAAAGAAATCCATCTTGGGTCGGTGGGTTTGTTTATGCTGTTGGGAATTGAAACAAGCTTGGCAGGGAGAGGGAATCGGAATGTTCATAAAATAAGTGCACATCATACTTTAGTAAAGGAACCAAGGCCCAGGAAGTTCAGCCTTGTTGAGCTTAAAGGGAATAAGGCAAGACTAGATGGCCCCAACTTCAATGTGAGGCATATTATAGGTACAATAGATGAGTTAAGAGCCTGGATTGACATGTGGAATTGTGATGTTGTCCTAACAGATATGGTTGAGGGAGGGCGAGGCAACTCTGGGGTATAAGATCTTCGGGCAGGACAGGGGCAAGTGTAAAAGGAGTAATGTCAAATTATTTATTAAGGATTCAAAGTTTGTGCGAAGATTTGTAGCTCGGGTGCTCGTTGTTGTGGTTCTGTTCGCCAAGCTGGAAGTTTTTGTTGCAAACGTTTCATCCCCTGGTTAGGCGACATCATCAGTGCTTGGGAGCCTCCTGTAAAGCGCTTCTTTGATGTTTCCTCCAGTGTTTATAGTGGTCTGTCCCTGCCTCTTCCGGTTGTCAGTTTCAGCTGTCCGCTGTAGTGGTTGGTATATTGGGTCCAGGTCGATGTGTTTGTTGATGGAGTTTGTGGATGAATGCCATGCCTCTAGGAATTCCCTGGCTGTTCTCTGTCTGGCTTGCCCTATGATAGTAGTGTTGTCCCAGTCGAATTCATGTTGCTTGTTGTCTGCGTGTGTGGCTACTAAGGATAGCTGGTCGTGTCGTTTCGTGGCTAGTTGATGTTCATGTATGCGGATTGTTAGCTGTCTTCCTGTTTGTCCTATATAGTGTTTAGTGCAGTCCTTGCATGGTATTTTGTACACTACATTCGTCTTGCTCATGTTGGGTATCGGGTCCTTCGTTCTGGTGAGTTGTTGTCTGAGCGTGGCTGTTGGTTTGTGTGCCGTTATGAGTCCTAGGGGTCGCAGTAGTCTGGCAGTCAGTTCCGAGATGCTCTTGATGTATGGTAGTGTGGCTAGTCCTTTTGGTTGTGGTATGTCCTCGTTCCGTGGTCTTTCTCTTAGGCATCTGCTGATGAAGTTGCGCGGGTATCCGTTTTTGGCGAATACCTTGTATAGGTGTTCCTCTCCTTCTTTTTGCAGTCCTGGTGTACTGCAGTGTGTTGTGGCCCTTTTGAATAGTGTCCTGCTGCAGCTTCGTTTGTGTGTGTTGGGGTGGTTACTTTCATAGTTTAGGACTTGGTCTGTGTGTGTGGCTTTCCTGTATACTCTTGTAGTGAATTCTCCAAGAATTGGTAAGAGTATAGGCCCTTTCGAGTAAGACGTAGGAGCAACAAACCCGGAGAACCCTGGATGTCCAGGAATGTTCAGGACTTGTTAATAGGAAAAGAGGGGGTTTTAAGGGAACAAATCAACAACAACCTCTGGAGTATAGAAAGTGCAGGAGAATCTCAAAGCAATTAAGACAGCAAAGAAGGAGCGTAAGATATTGGCGAATTTCAAGGTAATCTGTAAGTATATGAAGGGAAATGGGAAACAGGGAAAAAGAGGACCCACTAGAGACTAAGGGGATAATCTGTGCATGGAGGTGGAGGACATTGGTTGAGATTAAAGGAGTACATTACATCTGTTTTTCCTTTGGGCTGACTGGCTGTCTCATTTGCCATCACAATTCAATGTATGACAATTGGTGAGCTGTGTGTTTTTAAAAAAAATGTTTTGTCATGAAATTCCAAAATCCTAGCTGAGTTTCTGTCATCTTGAAAGGGATGTTGGCAATGGTGGAGCTGTTGGGGAGAGGGTGTGGTGATGAATCTGGTAGTGCTACGTAGTTTAACCCAATGTAACTTTGGCCTCTCACTGCTTCACTCTTAATGCTCTCTGGATTAAGCTCAAGCTATGTCACTGAAAAGACAGCTGACCGTTACTTTCTTTGAACAACGTCGGGGTGGACATGAAATGTAGCCGTGCTGTTCCTGATTTAAAAGAAACAAGCAATTGCATCTATTACTTTGGGAAAACACATGCAGGCTCAGGTACTAAATTACTAATTTGTATCGGTCACCAGTAAATGAGAATGCAGCAGTGTGGCACTAAGAGAGGAATATCAGTGTTGGATAGGATGATAATGGATAAGGAGGAAATGCTTAAAGGTGGCAGTGGCCTGTTGGTCCATTGGATCAAAATTGTGGTGTTAATTCTTTACACTAAATTAGATATGTTAGCACTTGTGCCCACAAAGCATCATGCTTCCCCTGCTTGAGACTGCTGTGTTGCTGTCTCTGTCTAGCAGCCTCACACTTCCTTTGGCGATCATCTTGCCTTGCCTTCCCCTTCTGTTCTATCTCATGAGCTTTAGGCCATATAAATACCACATCATACTGTATGCATGTTGACATAGTTGTTGTTCGTGGCCTTGTGGCATCCCTACCTGCTGTATTGCTTGAGCATTAGCTTGAACAAAGAAAATTGCAGCACAGGAACAGACCCTTCGGCCCTCCAAGTCTGTGCTGATCCAGATCTCTATCTAAACCTGTTGCCTATTTTCTAAAGATGAGTATCCCTCTGCTCCCTGCCCATTCATGTATCTGTCTAGATACATCTTAAATGACGCTATTGTGCCCGCATCTACCACCTCCACTAGCAACACGTTCCAGGCACCCAACATCCTCTGCGTAACGAACTTTCCATGCATATCTCCCTTAAACTTTTCCCCTCTCACCTTGAACTTGTGACCCATAGTAATGGAGTCCCCCACTCTGGAGAAAAAACTTCTTGCTATCCACTGTGTCTGTATCTCATGACCTTGTAGACCTTAATCAGGTCTCACCTCAACCCCTGTCTTTCTAATGAAAATAATCCTAATCTACTCAACCTCTCCTCATAGCTCATGCCCTCCACATCAGATAACATCCTGGTCAACCTCCTCTGCACCCTCTCCAAAGCATCCACATTCTTTTGGTAATGTGACAACCAGAACTGTACGCAGTATTCCGAATGTGGCCGAATCAAAGTCTTACACAACTGTAACATGACCTGCCAACTCTTGTACTCAATACCCATCTGATGAAGGAAAGCGTGCCGTATGCCTTCTTGACAATTTTAGCAACCGGTGTTGCCACCTTCAGGGTACAGTGGACCTTAACACCCAGATGTCCCTGTACGTTAATCTTTCCGAGGGCTTTTCCATTTACTGTATAGTTCTCTCATGAATTGGATCTTCCAAAATGCATCACCACGCATTTGCCCGGATTGAATTCCATTTGCCATTTCTCCGTTCAACTCTTCAATCTATCTATATTCTGCTGCATTCTTTGACAGTCCCCTTCACTATCTGCTGCTCCACCAATCTTAGTGTCATCTGCAAATTTGCTAATCAGATCACTTATGCCTTCCTTATATCACAAATAACGGTGGTCCTAGCACGGATCCCTGTGAAGTACCAGTGGTCACTGTTCTCCATTTTGAGAAATTCCCTTCCACTACTACTCTCTTTCTCCTGTTGCCCAGCCAGTTCTCTATCATTCTAACTAGTGCACCCTGAACCCCATGCAACTTCATTTTCCCATGAGCCTACCATGGGGAACCTTATCAAACGCCTTCCTGAAGTCCATGTATATGACATCTACAGCCCATCCCTCATCAATCACTCAAATAATTCTATTAGGTTGGTAAGACATGATCTTCACTGCGCAAAACCATGTTGCCTATCACTGATAAGTCCGTTTTCTTTCAAATGGGAATAGATTCTATTCCTCAGTAACTTCTCCAGCAACTTCCTGACCACTGATTTCAGGCTCACTGGTAATTACCTGGATTATCTCTGCAACTCTTCTTAAATAAGGGGACATTGTTAGCAATTCTTCAGTCCTCCAAGACCTCACTTTTCACCAAGTTGCAGATGGTTTTGGGCCAGATATATTCTCTGGTGCAAGACTCTGCTGTTGGTCAGGTATTGTGCAGGAGATGCCTCAATACCATCTTTCTGTGAAATTTGCTCATTTGGCCTCTTAGCTCTGCATGAGTAGTTTAGCCTCTCCATCCTGCCTTGCAAGATGCTCTCACAAACAAAGCAAAGAATTCACACTTTAGTCAGATTACACTTGTGTACTTTTGTCTAACTTTGCATGTACTATGTCTAAATCAACTACCAAGGATTACTCACATAGCCAATGAAGTACGGGCTAGTTTAAAAATGATCCACATCTGTAACAGGAAGATCAAGTGTTGCAGCAGAAACAGCAGCAATGCTGCATAGAACCATGATGTTGTCACAGATATTCCTCCATGTTCTTGCCTGACCCGCTGTGGTCTTCAGCATCTGTTGTTTTCAGTACAGATTCCAGTATCTGCAGTAATTTGTTTCTAATCTTTCTTCTTGGCTGTCTGGAAGAAGTATGCTCCATTTTCTTCAAATATTGATTGAAAAGAACCCTTCATTGGGAAAAGCAAGTGATGCACTCCTATCGCAGCTTTCTGCCTTCAGTAATTTTGAAATTTTAATTGTTTTCTTACTTAAACCATTCCTGCACTTGGCATTGTTCCAAGTGCAGTCCATAATGGCTAATGCAGTGCTTAAAAAAAAATTGATGCAGTGAAAATTCCTCTAAATCCAGGGATTATGGTTGGAAGTCATGGTAATCAGTTTGGTGCATCACACTTCCCTTTGGAAAGCCCCAGTAAAGCCCTGTTTGTATTCCCGCACCAAAACTGGTTTTGCTAACCATTTATTTTGAGGATTATGGTAGTTGAATTTTAATTAGCCTAATCAACTCTGATCATGACGATCATTTTGCAGTGTCGCGCTCCACGTCAAAAAGCGCTCGTAGTACTCCACAGAAAATGCGCTATTTCCATGCTGTATCATTCAATGAATCCACACGCACACTTCATCTACATGGAAGATTCAAAGCAGAAAGTCATGTGGTTTGGCTAGGATGCATCCTCGATTACTGCATAGAGTAAGGATAGGAATTGCAGAGATTACAGTTTTTCAATTCAGCATGAATATGTAGATCATGCCAAAGGGCTGAAGAGTTGTAAATGTTTATACCTTTTAACAAAAAAGGTAATGAAGGCGACCTAATGGAGAGTTAGGGGAACATTAATGTAAAATAAATTAAAGTTAGTATGAATTGTTCAAGGCAAATTGTGTTTAACTTACCTGAGTGATTTCTTTGAGGTAATAGTGTTATTGGAGGAGTGTGGTTGATGATGTGTGTACCTTTATGTTGGCATCTAATGGGCATTTGACAAAGTAGCGTATAGACTTGTTAACATAATTAAAGCCCATGTGATTAATTGTGTAGATAATTATGTAATTGTATTTTTAAGAATTTAAGTGAAAAGCTAAGGGTTGACTTCACATCAGTAATATTTTTGAGATTGCATGTGTGCTTGATTGGGCCTATGTTAGTGTTCTGTAGATGGATTGCCTAATTAATTGAATCTATTAATTGACCATTTATCTATAGTCTGTTTGTATGATATGGATGAGTCCCTCTGGTGAGGATTGGTCAGCCACAGTTGTAAAAATTGTTTTTAACTTGTTGAGTTTAGGTCAGTAGGTTGAGGTCATTAGGTTGCTCAGTTGTGGTTGTGCCTCCTTGGGAGCACTGTGGTTTAGGTTGTCCATGAAGGTGGTGTTACTTGAACATCAGTTTATGCAGTTCCTGGTGGACAAGCAGATTGATGGTAGGCCTTTCCTCAACACTATCTCCTGACTGCCACTGCTTTGTTTTGTGTGAGAAAGGACCTCGAAGTCTTGGGAAAGGAAAGGCATCAGAACAACCGATAGACTTTATGTCAACTTTTACTTGAACTCTCTGATCAACTGCAAAATTATAAACTAAAGTTCATGGATTGGCTTTTACATGAGCTCGATTAAATGCGATAAATGGATGGGGTGGCAATATGGCAGCAGCATTGGCTGGAAACATTATTTTCCAGGCATCGATATTAGGATCACTGATCTTTGTGATTTAAATTAATGACCTAGCTTTGAGTATACAGGGAATAACTTCAAAGCTTGCAGGTGGACGTGAAATATCGATATGTAGTAAATAATGAGAAGAGTGGGAACAAGCTTCGGGAGGACCTGGATAAGCAGATAAAACGGGCAGACACAACAGATAATTGTGCAACTTTTAAAGGGTGTACAGGAACAGGGAGGTAGAGAATCGGATGATACAAAAAAAGGTTGGTGATGCATAGCAGGTGAATACTTCAGGTAAGAGGCGGCACGATCGCTCACTGGTTAGCACTGCTGCCTCACAGTGCCGGGGACCCAGGTTTGATTCCAGCCTCTGGTGATTGTCTGTGTGGAGTTTTTACATTCTCCCTGTGTCTGCGTAAGTTTCCTCCGGGTGCTCCCACAGTCCAAAGATGTGCAGGTCAGGTGAATTGGCCATACTAAATTGCCCGTAGTGATAAGTGCATTAGTCAGGGGTAAATGTAGGGGAAATAGGTCTGGGTGGGTTATTCTTCAGAGGGTTGGTGTGGACTTGTTGGGTCGAAGGGCCTGTTTCCACACTGTAGGGAATCTTTTAAAAAAAAAGAGCCACGCCAAGTATGATAGGTTGACAGAAAAAATGATGAGGCAAGTAAAACTGGCAGAGAGTGAAGATAAGAATCAAACAGTGGATAACCTCGGTTGAGAAGTTTCAACTTTTGGGCAGAATTCAGACTTTTGTACCTGGAATTCTGACTTTTGAAATGTTTTACTACTTCCCTACTGTATAGTCCCTTATTTTGCTTCACATGCATAATCAGCATTTCTGTGTTCTCTTGTTATTATGGACATATTTTACATGAATGCACTAACTGAATTGACTTCTGAAATAATGTGGTCACTTTGCTGAATTAATGCAGGTACATGGGTCCACAGTCTTGATAATAGAAGGTACGCAAAGGGAAATTAATATTTCTATCCACTTGAAGTAGCCCAGGATAATTTGCATTCATTACAGATCATAAAATGTGTGACAATTTTCTGACTCCTCACACTGCAGTCACTTTGAAGCTTTGTGCTCAAAATTGATTTGTGATTCCTTATCACAAAATTTTCAGACTTTTATGACTTTCATCCCTATAAAAGTGAATGCAACACTCTATCACCATCTAAATTGTAAAAGGGGAATAAGAGGTGGGTTGGAACCAATTATGAACAAAGAATCTGCTTTGTACTTAAAGATGCAAATCATGGCAAGATATTTACTGAGTATTTTGTTTTACTGTTTTCTAAAAGGATGCTGAAACTAATATTTGTTGAATGGGCGATAGTAGAGCTAATACATGGGATGAAAGTTGATGGGCAGGATGTATTTCTACTAGAAGAAAGTAGAGAGGATAAAGTTGGCTGGTCTTTCTGGCTTGAATCCCAGGTTGCGAAGGAAGATGCAGTTGAAGAAGGTGGATGGGCTTTCTATAATAATCCTGTCCTCTCTATGTTCCTGGAAAGTATTGGAGGATTTAAGTGCATGTGGGTGATGGGGTGAGGTTTTATAACTATAATCAACGAAAAAACTAAAGAGGCACTTAGAGGTTTGAGTTTGTTAAAGGGTACCACATGGCTTTTTAAAAGGTTTGTTATGTATGATTGATGACATTTTTGTTGGAGTAGTCTGGAAGGTTAAGAGAAATACTGTGGGTATTGTCTAAGTAAATTTTAAGAGGGTTTGACAAAGTATTTCATGAAAAACCAATTAACAAAACAGAGGTTCACAGGTCAGTGTCAACTTTGAGAAAAAGTTGGCTCAAGGACAAAAGCATTAAGTTGTGATCGTCACTTTTCATCCCACCAGCCTCCACACTCAAAGGATCGTTCTCCGCCATTTCAGACAACTCCAGTAAAACACGGCCAGCAAGCATGTCTTCCCCTTACTCCCCCTGTCTGCATTTTGCAGGGATAGTTTCCTCTCGGACACCCTAGTCCATTCCTCCACCACCAACACCACCCTCCCTTCCCATGTAACCACAACACCTGCCCTTTCACCACCTCTCTGCTCACCATCTAAGGGCCTAAACCACCTTTCATCTGTACCTCCTCCAATCTTGTGTATTGTATTCGCTTCATCCAATGTAGCCTACTCTACAGTGGGGAAACCAAACGCAGACTTGATGACGGCTTTGTAGAAGATCTCTGGTCAATGTGCAAGCATTGTGCAAGATCTTCCTATAGCCACTCACTTTAACACAATGTCCTTGCTCACGTGCCCAGATGTCTGTTTTCGGCATGCTGCAAGGCTCCGATGAATCACAGTACAAACTGGAAGAGCAAGATCTCATCTTCACACTAGGCACTTTACAACCTTCTGGATTTAATATTGAATTCAACACCTTCAAATTTTGAACCTACCCCCATTCCTTTCTTTTAGTTACATTCTCTGTTGCCATGTGTAGCATTCTCTCCATGAGTGCTGCCTGACCCACTGTAACCTCCAGCAATGTTTATGTTTAGAGTTGTGGTAAATGGTTGATATTAACTGAGGGATAGTAGGCAGTGGTGTACACAAAGGGCCACAGCTTATAACTATCTTGGGTATGGAAACAGTGAAATTTTAAAATTTGGCAAAGAGTGGAGATGATACCTATCAACTGCAGCAGGAGTAGACAAGCAGATTGGCTGATTGTGGTTGATGAGATTTAATTCTGAGAAAATAAAGCATGGCAGAAGGTTTAGTAAGCGACAATATCATGGGTATGCAAGATCGTAGTGAGGAAGGGGTTCTTGTGCACACTTTTTGGTGGAACAACATATTGAGGGAATAGTTAACAATGCATATGGATTTTGGTCCTTCATAAATAGTGATGTTGTATACAAAAGTAGCAAAGTTAATGTTTATTATAAACTGCTCTCTATGGCTGCATTCTATGAATGATGTGAGGGTGTACTGGAAATTTATCAGAAATTTTCCAGAGGTGAGGGATCTCGCTACAAGAATAGGTTGGAGATACTGGGGTTCTTGACCTTAAGACAAAGCACGTTGGGGGGACATTCTTATTGAGGTGTACAAGTTTAAGTAAGGTACAAGTAGTTAAACTGTTCACGGAAGCTGATGGTACAAGGTCTAGGGGACACTGGTTTAGGGATTTTGTCAAGCAGTTTGAGGGGGAATGTGCAAAAGAATATTTATTATACAATGAGTGAGTCCTCCAATCTGAGTCTAGTTAAAGTGGAGATGATCATCAATTCCAAAGGAAATTTGAATGGGCACTTAAGGAATGTAAATTTTTCAGGATACAAGGATAGTATGTAGGAATGGAACTGACTCTGATTGCTCTACAGAAATTCTTTGGGTTGAATAGCTGCCTGTTGTATCCTTATGGCTATGAGTAGAGAGACCTAGAGTTATATGTACTCAAATCGTTGAAGCTGTCTTTAAGTCTGTTAAAAAGCACAAGATATCCTTGATTACTCTCATAGAGTCAAGTGGAGGTGAGGAAATTAGTTATAGTAATGTGGGGTCACCGGGCTAGGGTGGAATGTTGTGCCGAGTGTTGGTGCAGACTTGATGAGCTGAATGGCTTTTTTCTGCACTGTCAAGGTTCTATGAAGTGCAGGGAGGATATGTTTTATAACAGCAGTTAGATCTCAGCTGGAGTGTCGTGTTCTGGTTTGGATAGCACAGTTTGGGTTGTACATTTTGGAACCGAGAGAATTATGAGATTTGATCAGCATGTTTGAAATTGTGAATGAGATTCTCACTAAGGGGAAGCTATTTCTTGTGACCGAAGAGCTATTAATTAGAAGACAGAGTTAAAGTGAACGGCATATGATAAACAATAGAAATTAACTTTTCATGAGCTCATTGCTTTCAATCACAACTCTGGAATGCACTGCCTGAATGAGTGGTGAAAACAAATTCATCAATTTTCAGAAGATAATTGGATAAACACCTGAATGGGATAAGATACTGGTTTGTAGGGAGATGCATAAGGTGGGTTTAATTGGATAACTCTACTAAAGAGGCAGTGATGAAGCATTAATGTCCCAGGATTTGTAATCCAGGGATCCAGTCTAATGTTCCAAAGGACTGGTTCAAATCCTACCAGACAGCTGCTGAATTTAAATCTGGAACGTAAAACTATTCTTAGTCATGGTGACCAGGAAACCTTCATTGAGTTTCATAAAAAACCATCTGGTTCACTTAATGTGCATATGAAGTGGTCTGGTCTGCATATGGCTCCAAACCAACAACAATCTAGTTGATGCTTAACTGCCTTCTGAACTAGCCGAGCATGCCAATCAGCTGAAGGGCATTTAGGGACTGACAACACATGGCATCTGCAGTCCCTGAAAGAACAGGTTAGGGAAAAGACCTGGCACAGGTAAAATGGCAGCCGAGCAGATTATTTCTTGTGTAACAAGGTAGCGATAGAAATGTTGTGTTTTTGATTGGATTAAGTTAAAACTTTTCTAATGAATAACCCAGTGTATATTTTGGCATCTTTTAGCCATAAAAGATTAGTTAAATTTCTTAACTTGGATAAGAAATTTCTGACCTGTTTTTATTTAAATTGTGGCCATTTCCTATTGTGTATTAATCTTGTATTAAACAGGTTCATAACTCCTTGAAAGTGCAGACACAGGTAGATAGGAAAGTGAAGGCGGCATTTGGTGTGCTTTCCTTTATCGGTCAGAGAATTGTGTACATTGGGAGGTCATGTTGCGGCTGTACAGGACATTGGTTAGGCCACTGTTGGAAATATTGCATGCAATTCTGGTCTCCTTCCTATCGGAAAGATGTTGTGAAATCAGAAAGGGTTCAGAAAAGATTTACAAGGACAGGGTTGGAGGATTTGAGTTATAGGGAGAGGCTGAACAGGGTGGGGCTGTTTTCCCTGGAGCGTCGGAGGATGTGGGGTGACCTTTTATAGAGGTTTGCAAAATTGAGGGGGTTGGATAGGATAAATAGACAAAGTCTTTTCCCTAGGATGGGGGAGTCCAGAACTAGAGGGCATAGGTTTAGGGGGAGAGGGGAAAGATATAAAAGAGACCTAAGGGGCAACGTTTTCATGCAGAGGATGATACATGTATGGAATGAGCTGCCTGAGGAAGTGGTGGAGGCTGGTACAATTGCAACATTTAAAAGATATTTGGATGGGTGTATGAATAGGAAGGGTTTGGAGGGATATGGGCTGCGTGCTGGCAGGTGGAACTAGATTGGGTTGGGATATCTGGTTGGCATGGATGGGTTGGACCGAAGGGTCTGTTTCCATGCTGTACATCTTAGACGGAGCATGTGCATTTCACAAATAATTTTTTAATACGGCAAATAGATCAGGGTGTCTGATCAGCATATTCAGCATTTACTAGTAGGATATGACTTTGAATCTCTGATCTCTTCTGTGGTAATATCTGGTTTACACTCATATTTGCAAGAATAACACCTGACTCCAAATGAAGGCCTTTTTTTTAAATGAACAAGTTAGTTTCTGTTTTAGTACCTTATCTACCTTCCTTCCTGCTGCTCAACACCATATTCCACAAATTCACTTCCACTATTGAAGCTCAGTAGCAGCAGTGTGTATTAACTACAAGACTCCCTGCAATATTCACCATGGTTCCTTAAAAAGCAAAACCCAACATATGACTACTATCATCATGAAGGACAAGGACCACAGATACAAGACAACACTACCACCTGCAATTTCCCCCTTAAATCACTCACTATCCTGACTTGGAAATATCATTGCCATTCCTTTAGAGTGCAGCTTTGTCCTGGATGGAGTCAAGCTTCTTGACTGTTCCTGGAGCTGCACTCATCCATGCACGTGGGGAGTATTCCATCACACTCCTGACATGTGCCTTGTAGATTGTGGATAGGCTTTGGGGAGTCAGAATGTAAGTCACACTCTGCAGTATTCCTATAGTCTGACCCGCTCTTGTAGCCATCGCATTTGTATTGCTGCTCTAGTCCAGTGTTTGGTCAATCGTAACACATAGTCTCTTGGGAGTTTCAGTGATAATATTGCAATTGAATGTCAACGGGGTGATGGTTAGATTCTTTGATGATGATTACTGCCTAGTGTTTGTATGACAAATGTTACTTTTCACTTGTCAGCCCAGGCCTGGATGTTATCCAGGTCTTGCTGCGTTTGGACATAATGGGCGGCACGGTGGCACAGTGGTTAGCACTGCTGCCTCACAGCGCCAGAGACCCAGGTTCAATTCCTGCCTCAGGCGACTTTCTGTGTGGAGTTTGCAATTCTCCCCCTGACTGCGTGGGTTTCCTCCGGGTGCTCTGGTTTCCTCCCACAGTCCAAAAATGTGCAGGTTAGGTGGATTGGCCACGCTAAATTGCCCGTAGTGTTAGGTGAAGGGTTAAATGTAGGGGAATGGGTCTGGGTGGGTTGGTGTGTACTTGTTGGGCCGAAGGGCCTGTTTCCACACTAAGTAATCTAATTTAACTAGACATGGACCACTTCAGTATCTGAGGAGTTAAGACTGGTTCTGAACATTGTGCAATAACCAGTGAACATCCCCACTTAGAGCCATAAAGATGTACAGCCCATCCAGATGTCTTTTAAATATTGTAATTGTACTAGCCTCCACCACTTCCTTCTGACATTTTATGATGAAAGAAAGGTTATTGAAGTAAGTGAAGATGGTTGGGTCGAAGACACAACCCTGAGAAAAACCTGCAGGTGTCCTGGATCTGAGATGACTGACCTCCAACGGCCACAAACAGTTTCCTTTGTTCCAAGTATGGCTTCAATCAGTAGAATGGTTTTTCCCTCATTTCCATTGACTGCAGTTTTGCTAGGGTTCCTTGATGCCTCTCTGTCTCAAAACCACCCTTGATGTCAAGGGCAGTTACTCTTATCTCGCCTCTGGACTTTAGTTCTTTTTGTCCATATTTGAACTAAGGCAATAATGAGGTCAGGAGCTGCTTGGTTCTGGCAGAACCCAAAAAGTCATCAGTGGAGTTACTGAGAAGCAAGTAATATTTGGTGACACCTTCCATCATTTTAGACTGATGGGGTGGTAATTGACCAGGTTGGATTTGTACTGCCTTTTGAATGCAGTATTTACCTGGGGATATTGTAAACATTTCAGGACTTGCATCCTCTTACAGGTTTCTAAAATCGACACACCTTTGACTGAGAGTTAGAAACTGGACATCGTGACACAGGATACGTGCTTTAAAGCAGATATGCCAACTTCAAACCGTCTTTTTAAAAAAATCACTTTTTTCAGCTAGTTCAGTTAGTTTCCTCAATCTTGACAACTTGAAAAATTATATGGCAATTGTAGCAATAAAGCTGATTAAAAATCGGGCATCGGAATTTTTGCAAAGGAGAGATGGTTAACCAAAGAAAAATCCTCCTCCTTGTGCTTTGAGGACAACTGCACATATTTATTGATGCCATCAGAACAATGAAATAATTCTCCATTTAAGATAATACAAATGGAGCTGTAACATAGCTATTGTAAAGTTTATAACAAAAGGAAGGTGTAGTACTATCAGCTGGAGTCAATGGAAATGAGGGAAAAACCATTCTACTGATTGAAGCCATACTTGGAACAAAGGAAACTGTTTGTGGCCGTTGGAGGTCAGTCATCTCAGATCCAGGACACCTGCAGGTGTTTCTCAGGGTTGTGTCTTCGACCCAACCATCTTCACTTACTTCAATAACCTTTCTTTCATCATAAAATGTCAGAAGGAAGTGGTGGAGGCTAGTACAATTACAATATTTAAAAGACATCTGGATGGGCTGTACATCTTTATGGCTCCTTGGAAGAGCTAGACTGATAAGGTCTGTTTGAAGTCTGAACTACTTGCAATGAGAAAAAGGGAAGAAGCTTGTGTTTTAAAACTATTTTTTTAAAAAGATAAAAGTCTTTAAAACATGCGCAGTCTGAACATTCAAGAAGTTAATCTTTGAGATATTTTTGAAACGTGGGCCTCACTGACAAGATCAGCAATAATTATGCATTTCTAATTGTCCTTCAAAAGTTCTGCTGAACCACCTTCTTGAACCACTTTAGGAAGGTATTTTCAGGATTAAGATGTATGACGGTGAAGGAATAGCAATTATAGCTCCAAATCAGATTGGTGAATGATTTGGAGGTAAACTTGGAGATGATGACATTCCCGTGTGCCTACTGCCCTTATTCTTCAATGTGATAAAGATTGCAGGTTTGCAAAGTGCTGTGAAAGAGCTGAGTTGATACAATGTAGCTTATAGATCATGCACACTGTTACCACTCTGTTAGCAGCGGAGGGTAGGAATATTTTTTCTTTTATAATATTCACTCTTGGTCATGAGTGTCATCAGCATTTATTGCCCATCCTCAGTTACCTTTGAGAAGGTGGTTGTGTGCTGCCTTTTGAGCTACTGCAGTCTATTTGGTGTATGTAGACCCACAATGCCATTAGGGAGGGAGTCTCAGGATGGCGGTGAATGCATGCTAATCCAGCACAGTTTTGCCCCAAATGGACTTCAGCTCCTTTATATGTTGTTGGAACTGCACTAATCCAGGAAAGTGGAGACTATTCCCCCACTTTCCTGAAATAAAAACAAAGAGCTGGAGTCATTCAGCGCGTCTGGCATCATCTGTGAAGAGAGAAACAGAGTTAACATTTCAAGTCTCACTGGTCTGCAGAACATTCCTGACTTGTGCCTCATGGTGGTAGTCGATTTGGAACATCAGACAGAGTTACTAGCTACTTAATTCCCAGCATCTGGCCTGCTCTCATAGCTACAGTATTTATATAGTTGCTGCTTCAGTTAAATTTCTCATCTGTTGTTACCCCAGGATTTTGGTGGTACGGGATTCAATGGTAATATTGCTGTTCAGTGTCGGGGTATTTGACCATCTTGTATATTGTTGGAGCTGAGGATCATTTTCTGGCATGGTTGCTACTTGGTACCTATCAGATCAAATTCTGATGTTATCTAGTCTTGCTGTATTTGGACAGTGAGTGCTTCAGTATCTGAGGGTTTGCAAATGATCTTGAAGATTGTGCAATCATTGAATGTCTCCACTGGTATGAGCCACTTCTTGTCAGCATGCACAGTGTCCTGGTGCTGAGATAGTTGACTTCTGTCATCTAATGCCTGTCTTGATGACAAAGCCAAATGATCCAAAACAAGCTCTGTCTAATGGTCCAAAAACCAAAGCAATCCTCTTTAGTCCAGTGAACATTTGTAAACCTCTGGCTTTGACTGTCACCATCACACAAAATGTAACACAAATGTAGCCAATATGTACAGAACCTAGGCTTGTTGTTTGACCATGATCTCTAACTCTTCCCTCATATCTATCTGTCAAAAAAGTCTCATTTCTATTGCCTCCCAGAGATCCTACACTATTTGAGACCCTCACTATAATACTTATCTGCCTCTTGTGTTTGTAAATTTCAAATTATTCATAGTTTTGTAGCCTCTGTTCTCAGCTGTACTTTGATTTGCATTCATATCCTTCTTGCCGTCCAGAAATCCAAACTTCAAAGACAGTATGTGCCTGTAGAATTGACTTGAAGCCTATTGTTTTGCTTTCAAATTGCTCCACAGCTTCCTTGATCTGTTTGTCTGTACTCTCTGGACTCCAACCAACTGCTTCCTGTCCCATGATGCTTTGCTCCACTGTAATCTAATTACTGGAACTTCCTCCCACAGAATTTTCTAGTGGTTTTTCACTCTGCCTTTTAAACTTTAAATCTTTTGCCTGCTTTGCTGTCAACTTGCTCGCAAAGCATTCTGAAACCTGCGTATCCATGTGATACTCATCCAGGTTAGACTTAAAAGTAAGGTATATTGAGTATCCTAAATTGCCTTACAGCAAGATCTGGTAATCACACCTATGTACTCAGTAAATACATATTCATTGCAGATAGAATAAACTAATTTCGCTTTTTATACTGAGGTGTATTGATATTTCTCACTCCATGGACATCATGAGAACTCGCGGTATCAGTCAAACGTAGGCAAGGAGATATCCTGCTGATATTAACCCCACATCACTCCTGTGGCAGCTGATGAAATCTGCTCTTCCATGTTGAACACTACTTGGGGAAGCAAGAAGGGTAGAAATGGCACAAGTTGTTCTCTGGGTGGAGGACCTGAGTGTCTCAGCATCACTACTGACAGCTGCTAAAGAGTGTTGCAGCTGGACTGGTTTGTGACAAATGTTGAGGGAACCAACGAAGGAAAACCATACTTGGCCGCATTCTCATCAACATGCCTTCCCACAGATGTGTCTGTCAATGACGGTATAATTAATAATGAACACTGTATAATTTTTGTGAAGCTGAAGTCCCCACTTCCCAGTGAGAATACCCTTTGTGTTATGCAGCAATATCACCGTACTAGTCTTTGAACAGATTAAACAACTTAAGGCTGGGCACGCATGAGGCATTGTGGGTCAACAAAACCAACAGAATTGTATTCCAACATAACTTGTAACCGAATGGCCCAGCATATCCCTTACTCTATCATGACTATCTAAATCAGAGAATCAACCATGGTTGAATTGCCATCAGTGTTTGTGACAAATGGTCTGCTCGAATTGAAAACCCTGCATGTAAGCTGAATAGCAAAAATATTTAATGCTAAGCCACTGAATATAGTATGTACCATTAGGTCCTGATGAAGAGCTACTGGACTCGAAACATCAACTTTTGCTTTCTTCCCACAGATGTTGCCAGAACTGCTTGGTTTCTACTGAAAATTCTGTTTTGTTTCAAATCTCCTGCATAACATTAGCTCTGGTTTGTTGGCTGTGATCAGTGATTTTAGCTTAATACCATTTTGAAGGAAATGCTTTGAAATATTTTGGCTTTGAAGTTTGGAACTTTTGGAATATTACTCAATGACAGGGCGCCAGGAAACTCAGAAGAAGAGAGGGATATTGGGGTGCTCGTCCACAGATCCCTGAAGGCAGCAGAACAGGGTAATAGGTTAATTTAAAAGGCATATGGGATTGTAATGCAGGGAAGTTACGCCGGAGCCGTACAAAACTTCTGTTAGGCCACAGCTGGACTAAGTGTGTGAGGTCTGGTCCTGTACTATATGGAGGATTGCACTGGAGGGAGTGCAGAGGAAATTCGCCAGTATGTTGCTTGAGATGGAGCAGTTTGGTTGTGAAGAGAGGCTGGACAATCTCAGGCAGTTGTCCTTAAAGCAGAGAAGGTTGAGCCGGGTGTATAAGCTTATGAGTGGCCTGGACCAGGTGGGTAGAAAGTAGTTGTTGCCCTTTGTTGTAAGCTCAGTAACAAGGGGCATCATTTAAAGTGAAATTCAGGAAGTATAGAAGGGTTTTGAGGAGAAGAAATTTGCTCACAGGATGGTAAGCATGTGTAATGTACTGCTTGGGAGGATAATTGAGGCAGGAACTCTCTCAATCTCTAAACAAGATGCAAATGAGCACTAGAAATGTCACAGCCTTCAAGCCTCTAGGCCAAGTGTTAGAAAGTGGGCTTAGTGTAGATAGGTTGGTATAGACATGACTGATTGAAGACCCAAGCAAAGATAGCAATTGTTCTGTCCCAATAAAATGCCACAAACACACCAGATAAATGGCTTGTTGATTGGTATTTTTAGAAATGTGTTGGCCTTGTAGTGTGGTGGATTTGCATGTGTTAGAAGCTACAGGACCTTGATTTACATTGGCAAAAGAAATTTGTACATACATTGCACCTTTTCATAAAACAGAATAGATCGTGGTGAAAGCCAATCTCTGTTGTAGTCCCATAGCACCCACCCTGACCAATGAGAATCTTGGTCACTGGCTAGTCTCAGAAATAGTTGACTGTTTTGGTAGAATTTCCATGCCAATGATAGTCCAATCAATGGTGCCCTTTTCTTAAGCTGCATATAATGATTCCCCTTTCTTCAAGTCTCTTTGTTGTATCATACTCCTGATGAGTGCAAGACAAAGCAACTTCACCTTGTCACCTTTTAGCAAAGTTTAAGTTCTGTACTGCCAGACAGTCATGGATATGTGATGGGGGAAAAAGTGTTCGCTAGGTTGCTGAAATTTTTTGATCCTTTCGAAATGGCACTTTAGGTTCGACCTATGGAAGCAGATGGAGAATAGTAGCCCTAACAATATCACATTCACCTACTGCTGTATTGAAGTGTCATCAGCAGGTTTATCTGCATGAATCCTGATTTGTGGCTAGACCCTACAACCTGTGACCCAGGGGTGTTTTGATCAGCAGCAGCAATGTTATTACTGGTATAATGCACGACAGTATTCCAGTAGCAGCACCAGTCTATTTGCTGTGGCCTCTCTTCATACTACTATTTGTGGCAGATTTTACATAATGCTTCAACTGATATATGGTTAGGCTGTTCTAAGTTTCTAATCAATTAATCAAGCAATTGCTTTCATTCACTATGGAACATGCAACTTTTGTAGTTTTGTTCTAAGTTTAAACCTTGACACTGTTGATGACAATATGACTATATCTGAAACTCATTTTAAAGTATTTGGAATACTATTTTAATTCTTTAAAGATGCAGATAAATTAGATTATTTTCCCCTCAGAATGGTTTTTCTAAGTAGGAAATAAATTTGTTTCATAATGCAGTTTGTATTTTGGAAAATAAATCAGTGGTCAAAAACTTTACCGTGAATTGGAGAATTTCAGTGACTGTCTTAATTTCCGAGCTGTTGCATCCTCTACTCCATATTGTTGGGCATATTGCTACTGAAACTCTATGGCTAGTGAAGAAGGCACAATTCTATTGGGAATAAAGTTAACTGATAGAGATAGGTGAATACTCATGCGAAATGTTAATTTGAGACTATATTGCTTATGGTATCTGTGGCAGGGGCTCCAAATTTGTTGCGAAGAAATTGCATCCACAGTTAAATTTTGTTTACGTTAATGACATTAACTAGGAAGAAGTAAATCATTTTTTAAAATTGTTGATTGCTGTGCAGTAGCTGAAGGCACTCTCCATTTTTTACAAAGAAATGTTGCTGTGACATTGAGTCGGGGCAGATTCACAGGTAAACTAGGAGGTCCAAGAGTTCTTGTCCGGTTTGCACAGTTTCATTGGTGGCTTCATGATTATGGTATCTCATTGTCGAACACACTATTGAAATATACTAAATGGAGCAAACCTGCTTGATTTGAGTATGTACTTGACATCTAGTTCACGGTAGCAATTTTGTAAATTATAAATAATCAACATGAGAATTGTTGGTTGTGTGGAATGATGATCTGCCTATTTCTGATAACTAGTCTCAGAATGAAGCATTTCAGGTCAGGTTAGGTACGGCTTCCTGAAGAATGTTGGTTTAACACAATAGCAGATGAATAGCTTCTGTTTGTACCAGCGTGATGTTTGTTTTCCCCATTTCCCCCACGAGCCATCAGTGTGGAATTCAGATGTTTTGTACTGTCAGCGAATCATGGTTTCAACTAATTTCACAAGATCCTTATTGTCATTTTAATCTGCATTAGACTTGAATCTAGGTCACAAAGAACAATACAAGAGCAGGACTGTTACGCATATGCCAGTTCTGGCAAAGGGTAATCTGATCTGAAATATTACGTCTCTTTTTCTCACTCCCGGTAGATGCTGTCTGACTCCGTATTTCTGCGATTTTCAGATTTTATTTTACAGATCAAGATTCAACTAACTCCACAGCTCCATGGCCTTTATATGAGCTTGTAACTGGCCAGTTCTGTTAAGCAGACTGTATGACCCATAACAACAGAGGGACATGAGATTATATCCTGCTTGATTTCTGAGGACACCAATGTTTGCAGATAGCTTCCACTAGCCTCCAAAGAACATTAACCTAATACTTATGGCTCAGATTCTATTCTCGAAACACATTGTTTCCTGCTTGTACCCTCATTGTCCATCATACCTCCATCCTGTAGCTTTTGCAGCTGTCATCCTTCTGATTTAAACACAATTAACAATCAGTTCGAATGTTAGTTTCTGTTTATTAGACTGACTCTCTACCTATGACGCCATTGTTATCTTTCAAACAGCACTTTGTTGCTTGGATGGGGTGATACGATTTCTAGCCTTTCATTCCTTTTCCTCCACAGTGTCGCACCAGATAAATGATTCCATTTTTCTTTAGCTTTGTTCATTATTCTGTTCATGCTGCCTTTGGAGGGAAAATATTTTTTCAGGAGGTTGACATGTAGTAAGTGTTGAGACTTGTTTGGACCTTCCATGTTAGATAGCTGCTATTCATTTTCAGTTTCTGGAGTACAGTGATGCCATGTAAATGTCATTAGTAATCTAGAGGCCCAGGCCATTGCTCTGGGGACGAGCTCAAATCCCAACATAGTAGCTAGGAGAATTTAAATTCAATTAATAAATATGGAATATGAATCTAGTTTTACTGATGGTGAGCAAGAAACTATAATCAGTTATCATAAAAACCATCTCAATCATGCATAGCCTTTTGAGAAGGAAATCTGCCATCCTTACTTGGTCTGGCCTACGTGACTAGGTTTACATCACTCTGGTTGCATTTTAGCTGCTGTCTGAAATGGCAGCTGGGTTCAGTGACAATTGATGGGCTCAATTACCAGCAACGTTTGGAATCTTGACATCACATACTATTTTTAATAAACAATCGATTCATTAAATGTACATATAGTGTCTTGGAGTATTACTCTTGCTAACTTGGAAGCTCGTATTATAATTACTGGAAAAAAAAGTCTAGTTATAGTTAGACTTTAAAATTATATTTAGTTTTAATACAATTGTAAAGTAATAATGATCCACAATTATCATAATCCTTTCAGTATACTGAGTACAAGCTCCAAACAGCGAGGCTAGAGCTTTATATATTCAATGCTGTATCTCAATTAGTGAGACCAGGAATTTACTGGGAAGATGAAAATGTTACAAATAATCATTCTAGCAATATATTCAGTTTTAAAAACTTTGATTAGTCAAAATTAATGTATTCTATTCAGAATGGCTGTTGAGGTAAAGATGTGTTTATTATCCACCAGTTTACTGTGTATTTGCTGACTGTTTTTATTGGTGTACTAATAGCTGGGAGTAGAATAATGTACTGTGCTACACTGAAATCTAAATTCACTCAGTAATAGCAAAAAAAAACTTTAACAAAGCAAAGGCAGTTAAACCAGTAGAATACAATCAGACGATACCTTGCTAAAACTGTACATTACTCTGTTCATATAACACTTGGATTACTGTGCAGAGTTTGGCCACTGGAACATAAAGGCGACAGTCAGACACTGGTGATGACCGATACTGATGAATAATATTAGATGTTGAACTATGTCAGAGAAAACAGAGAAACTTCAGCTTTTTATCCTCTTAAGTGAGGTGATGACGACGGTAAAATTGACATTTCAAGGAAACACAAGATCAGATTGGCAACTGGCTGTCAGGAAGTTTTTTGCAGTGTGTGAGATGGAATTGAATTCTGGGTGAAGTACTGGAAACAAAAGCACTTGAGTCATTTCAGAAGTAGGCATTATGGTGATGTTACTTTGTTTCCCTATGGATCAGCTACAGTGGGTCTTTTGGCACTTCTTACCAGTGAAAGGGAAATTTCTTGTTGGGTTGCACTTTTATCGAGATAAGATGCTTATATTAAAGGATTTCTCTGATAGATGATTGTTAGTGAAACACTTTTATTACAAATAACCTGCCAGGGCTGTTGAACTGTAATTAATATTTTGAAAATTGTTAAAGACTATGGCATTGCATTGTAGGGAATTTTTTAATACTGTCTTCTTTAACAATTTACTCTAAAATTTTATTCTTGACCTACTGCCTATTACAAGTGGCAAATTGTGTTAATTTACAGATGGATTTAGACATAAGTAAGCCTTGGACTGGCTTATTTATGTAAGGATATCAATCAGAAAGATCATTGGTATTTGTTTTTCACTTCCTGGCTGTATTCAGAATGAAGAAGAAATATCAAAATAAGTCTGTGTGCAAGACTTTTGTTACAACGCTGGTAATAAGCTAGACCAAATCAGACTCACTAACACTGGATTTGCAACAAAGTAAAGTTAAAATATTCAGTGGCTTGCCAAATTGCCCAATGGTTCCTAAGATGTTAAGAGTAACAGATATCAATTTTATAACTTGAAATTAAAGTAACTATAAGATATTGTTATTGTAGCAGAGTAATGCTGAATAACAAGGTACTCCAGTTAAGGTCTGTGATTTAAACAAAATATACTTTGATTGTACCCCCCACTCTTGCAGTCAAACAAATAGACATAGTTAAGGGATAAATTGAAAAGAAAATAAGAATTGTAATTTGCCAGATCGAAGTAACTTCACTGCATTGTTTAACTACTTTTGAAATGATTGCAATGATTTTGTTTCCAGTACTTCACCCAGAATTCAATCCCATCACACATTCTGCAAAGAACTTCCTGACAGCCAGTTGCCATCCTGATCTTGTGCTTCCTTGAAATCTCACTTCTGTTTGATATTGTGTTCTCTACTCGTTGCTATCACCTCACTTCGAGGGTCAAGAGCCCAAGTAAATTAATGTTTCAACCACAAGTACGAGGCTTTCTGGAATCTTTGAGCGATGTGTTGTATTACAGTCGCATGGGATTGTATTTTACTTAAATTCAGTCAATTCAAATTGCTTCCTGCAGGTTCTGAAGAATATTCACTTCTTTTTCAACTGAGATTGTTTCTCAGAGCATTTACCACTTCTTTAATTGAATATATAACTAGCAGAGTAAAACTCAAACACAGCTTCTCAGTCCAGCAGCTTCTGAGTACACAGCCTTCTATCCAAAAAACCTGTCAAAATCAGTTCAATTTATTGTTTGTCTTTCTCAACATCCTCTAGGTTTTAATCTGTCTAACATTTTCGTAAGTCTCTGACTGTAATGCTGAGATATTCATGGAGAATTCTGGAAGTAGGGCAATTGCTCAATGGGAGTTTAAATTTCCCAGGCAATTCCCACTTGGGTTTGTGCGCTAGGACTTTGGCAGGGTCCTAGCATGCACCTTCTCTCTCACATCTGGTCTCTGACAATCCAGATACCAGAATATTTGAGCTATGGTCTTGTATCATTTGGTGTTAATGTTTATCTGATTACATTGCCATGAAGTGGTTTGGGCATCTTGTAATATTAAAGTTTCTGTATAAATGTTGTCAATAGGTAGGGATATTTTGATAGGTTCTGATTCTCCAAACTCTTCCACATTATTTGATCTTCACTTATTGAGACTAAAGTCAGTTTTCAAAAATATTACATTACAATACTCATTGAAGTCATTGGCTATGAAGATCGGCGATGTTGGCTCCAGATGTAGGGATGTGGGAGGACTTATTAAAAAAATGCCTTGCGTAAAGTATTTTTCTGATCCCACCTATTTACTGGACCAGTCAGATCCCAGATTGCAATCAGGCTTGCTAATCACTTTTTTCTGTTTGACAAGATGATCTTTACTGAAACACCACACAATGCTGCAGATTTCGTTTTAACAAGTTTACTGTACAAAAAAATTAATAATAAAATAGAACAAATTAAACTTAATTATAAATAACACAAGATTAAAGATTTAAATCCCATTAATAGCAATAGCACAACTTTGCTGACACCAGAATGAACTCTTTTCCATCATAGCTGTTGAGCTTGACTCAACTGTGATTTGAATTCCCAGCCTTGAAAATCTAGTAGTCTTTTCCTTTGAATCTTTGTGCAACTGAGCTTAGCTGTTAAACAGCTTCAAGTAACGCCTTTAGTGTTTTAACTACCATTTCTAGTCTGAAACTTTCAAACTAAATTGAGGTCACCTATTTCTTAACAGTTCTAAACTGTCTTCCTTCTTCAGCACATCCAGCTTCAAACAAGACTTCAGCGAACCTGAAACCCCAAAGGGCTTTCCCAAGTCAAAAGCAATTCCAGAATCTTCTAACTGAAGCCAAATTCGCATCACTGCCTATTCTGTTAATTTGTAAAACTCTCCCAATGTAAACAAAACCCAGTAACTCTCCAGGAAGTCTATCTCATGCTGCGTTTTCAAAGACGTATTTACAAGTTGGTCCTTAAACCCCTTCATTGACAAACAGATCAAATCCAATATGCCACAGATTCACAAAATATGAATAATTCATACACCTTGTGTCATTATATACACCTTCATTTTTAGTTTGGTCTTCAAATCTGGACGTGTCTCACAAGGCTGCATATATTGTCCATCTTTGTAGCTAGCCATAACAAGGTTAGTGAGTTCTGTTTAGCTAATTCGTTTGTGTCAATAAGAAATGTTTAAAATGAGAATTCCTGTGAACTGTTTTCTTCTCCATTTGTTCTTAAATTTCTGGCTAGGTTTTCTTTCACTTTTCAAAAAATATCCCCTGTCTTGGTATTTTGTACACGGCTTTCTGCTGATCTCTGCTTCCTTTCTGAACCTAAGCAGCTGCTTTGCTCTCCTATCTTAAACAGTTTTAAAAAAAAGTATGTTCCTCCAACCATTGTTCTCTTTGCACAGCAGCACTTTTATCAGTTATGAAACTGCAAATATCAGGTGGACTTGCGGAAAGAAACAAGTGTCTTGAGGACAATACCTCAGATTCGTTACCAGACAAACATATTGGGGCATACAATAGATAGCAACATGTTTCCTGGAAAATGTTAAAGAGTAGAAAGAGTTGAATATGTGTCACCCAGTTCAGGTGACTTCTGTCACATAATCACTGTAAAGCCACTTGTTTCCTTTCCTTGTAGAAGCTGCTTTTCCTCCTTTGTTCTTTTTCTTTCTTACAATAAGTTTTCATGAATGGCTGTACCAGAAGTGTGAATATTGTTCCTTTATTTTATTGATGCTGCCAGCCATGTTGTGTGTTTCCTATATTTTCTGTTTTTGTTCAATTGGAAACTTTGTTTGATTATCAATTTAAATTCTATTTTGACTGGGAACTGGAAAGATTAATTACTGCTTTACTCAAATAGTAGTTTCCCACCAAGATTCACTTGGGGTACCAAGAGAAACCTGTAAGACATTGCCTCTGGTTGTTCCATGCCTTTGATGACGAGGGCTTGATCTTATGGTAGTATTTTATTTTATGGACTTCAGCAACTTGAGTCTTCAACAAAGATTGATGTACAGCATGAGTAATGATTCTTAATTTCTGACAACTTGGTATAAATTTATGAAGAATAGCAAATTGTTTTCATAAATTTGGAGAAGATTGAACAATGAAGCAAAAATACTCAGCATTTGTGGACAGTTTAGATATTAGTGTTTTATGATCCTAGCTGATGGTACTGCTGAGCAAGCTAGATCCAAGAATGAAATATGGCTAGATTGTAAAGTTTTAGTTAATGTGAACTAATTCACTGAAATTTAGGCCGAGAATGCTGCAAATTTCCTTTAAAAACGAAGCAGGTCATTAATGAAACATAAAAGGAATACTGTAAAATAAAACAAACTAAGCCTACTAAATACAGTGGAACCTCGATTATCCGAACGTAATGGGCGGGTGCTATTGTGTTCGGATAATCAATTATTTGATTAATCGATTAAATGCGTTTCCTGTAGGACTCAGTTTTTTAAAGTCTGCTCCTCGTTCAGAAGACTGCAGCAGCACACAGCGCGCGAGACCCCCCCTCAACACTGCCCACCGCACCCAACACTGCCCCTGCCCCCAAAACTGCCCCCAACCCCATCCAAGCCCCCCGCTTCCAACACCACACCCCCCACCCCCATCCAACACCACCCCTGGCCAACGTGCCCCCCCCCCCCCCCCACCCCAAAATCCCTGTATACACACCTGCCCCCTCTCCGGGCAGCTGGACTGGACACCAACAACAAGATTGCTGCAGCTGCTTTTGTGGGGGTAAGTCTCCAAACAGTACACACACACAGCCACAGTCACGCACACAACTTTTTACTGCAACTTTTTGGCAGGTTCCACCTTTGCCCTGTACAGGGCAATGTTGGAGAGATTATGTGCCGAAGGGGGGTTTAGGGTACACCCCTCCGTAGAACTCCAGGGAAAGTGTGGGAAGAGAGAGGGCGGGAGGTCAGTCATTTGGAGACCGTGCCTGGTTAATCATTGTAAACAAAAGACGCGATCACTGTTGGAAACACATCTTTGATGTAATGTTTCCGTTGGGACCTCGAGATCTCCTTCGGATAATCCAATTTTCAGATAATTGGTATTCAGATAATCGAGGTTCCTTGTATAGAACACAATTTGTAAGATTGTAAAACACGCAACAAAACAAACTCTCATTATGTCCCTAACATTATCACTTCACAGAATTTCAAATCCAACAAAATTACCTTTCTCCATCAACTCTTTAACTCAACTGCTTCTCCCTGGTTAAGTCCTGTGGACTAGGAAATCACCTTATATAAATGCTCACAAAAAGAAAAAGCTTACACTTTTTCTCCAATCTTTTAATAAACTGCTGATTTCTAGCCAAGCATTCCTGGTCTGAAAGTTTTGTGACTGAAACTTTCATGACCAGGTGTGGTGTAAAATTATGTCCCAATACATGTGTGAATCATAATGTAACACATGTATTGGGCCAAGCAGTGGAATGTGGTGAAACGGTTAAAAATTATGTCCCAATACATGTGTGAATCTAACCGGAATGAAGGTGTTGCTTAGTCCCGTGTGAATCTTATTACACACCTCCCTGTGTGAATCTTCTTATCTGTATGTAACCAGAATGGAATGTGTTTTTTAGCCTTGCTCTGCTGTTCACATGAATGTTTATATCTGGAAAAGAGTATATCAGCTGGAAAAGTCTCCAGTTCGGTGAGTCTGCTCCGGGGTTACGTTTAAACGCCGAGCGTGGGTTGTTGGCAACCGCTCTACGAGAACTGACGGCTCCCAGTTCCGGTAACATGTAGAGTGAGTATAAGCCAGACCCGGGAGTCTGCTCCGGGGTTACGTTTAACCGCCGAGCGTGGGTTGTTGGCAACCGCTCTACGAGAACTGACGGCTCCCAGTTCCGGTAACATGTAGAGTGAGTATAAGCCAGACCCGTTGTAAGTATGAGACCTGGTTGTGGCGACGCTGCGGGGAATAAAATGCTCATATTCTAGCAGACTCGCCTCTTGGTCGTTTGTTCTGTGTCAGACTACTCTCCTACGAACCTGACCTTGAGAATTTTTTAAAACACCAGGTAACTGAGCTTTTCCTAAACTGTCCTATATTCTTTTCAAAGAGAGAAACTATATTTGTTTCTGACCCGACTCAGGTCTCTTCCAAAATTACCCCAGAATTTTCAGTGTCTGGGTTTTCTAAGCTAATATCAATCCTTGATTGATCGTAATTAAAAGTAAGCCTTCCAATGTTTATATTCCTTGTTGTAAACCCCACAATTTTCTATTAACACTCCAAGGGGTTTTGAAGTCAACTGCTTTTGACACATTCTGGATTAGATCATGGCTCTGGAAAGGGCTTAACCTTTACCTTAAAAAAAATCCTTCAGGTAATCAATAGCCATATCCCAACTAGTTTGAAATCCAAACTCTCAAAAATGATAATATACGTTATATCATGTGCCTTTTATTGTCGTGTTGAAAATGCATTAGGGTTTTTGATCATTTACAATCAGGTCTTGAAATTAAGACCACAGAACTGATGTCTGATTTTTTTTTTTAAAAATGCTCAATTTTTGTACTGTGTACTCCTCATGTACCTGGACATAGTTTGTCCTCATAGAAGTGTGTGTGCCCTGATATATTAATGTTTGTACTATTCGTGTGTTGTAGAAAAGTTGTTCTTGCTAAAGTTGCAATCTGAAGATCCATTGGTATTCTTCTTAGGTCAGTTACCAGCAGTGCAGATACAGGCATAATTCTTAATTATTTTTAGGTTATGTTTATTTGTGCTGCAACACTAGGAGAGCACTTCTTATACATGTGCAGAGCAGTGTAAATTGCAGTAATTGAGAGATGCTTTGAAATGTAGCTGCTGTCTTATAACTCATTTTATCACTTGCAACAAGAAGGCATTCTCAATTGAGATTTGAGATGCAAACTGAAGCCTGGTAATAAGGATTAAATTAGAACAGAATTATATTAAGATGCAATGTTCTCCAAAATGTTCTGTTCATTTGCTTGGGATCATAATTAAAATTCTTATCAGAAATGCATTGGAGTGTTGTTTTTATTAATAAGACTTTGACAAGATGCTATGAAACAGACCTATTCCATTATTAGTAATATTTGGATAATGTTAATTTTTAGTATTTACTATAATGAATGTATTGTTAGTTGGGCTGTCCTGTCCTAAGAATGCCCGTTAACTCTTTATAATTCTGGTGCCTGAGATTATTACCTTGATTCACCAGAAAAATAATAAAAAAGATACTCACCCAGTGCAAGGTTTCCGAGAATGACTTTCAGATTAAAAACCCCATTAACTGTCAAATGTTATCTGGGTAGTACAGAAATTGGGCTTTGATTTGATTTATTATTGTCGTATGTGCCTCGGTACATTGTAAAGTTTTAACTTGCATTCAGTACAGTCAGATCAAAGTGTGTAAGGGTAATAGAACAGAACAAAGAATACAATGTAGGTCTGCAGAGAAAGCAGAGATCAACGTTACATTTAAAATTTGTGAGGTCTATTCAGAGGTCTAATAATAGCGGAGAAGAAGCTGCTCTTGAATTTGAATGTGTATGGAAACTTTTATATCTTCTGCCTGATGGAGGAAGGTGGGAGAGAGTATAACCGGGATGGGAGAGGTATTTGATGACGTTGGCAGTTTTTCCGAGGCAGCAGGAAGTATAGATGGAGTCAGTGGATTGAAGGCTGACTTGTGGATGGACTGGGCTGTGATGTCTTTCTGTAGTTTCTGGGGGGCTTGGGAAGAGCAGTTGCCAACCCTTGCTGTGATACATTGAATAGGATACTTTGAATGGTGCATGTATAAAAAATGGTAATTTTCCATAACACTGTTCTACCTACTGCTGATAGGAAAGGTGTTGGATTCAGTTGCACGTGTGCTGGTGCCCACAATTCAAATGGTAAGCAGCAGGAGACAGTGTCATTGGTTTCTGTGTCAGATGTTTATTACCAGCAATAGTGTCTTGCTGTGTGCAAGGTGTTCAGCCAGTTTGTAATTGGGCACAAGGATCAGTTGGATTTGATTTTTTTCAATAGCAAACATTTATATAAAACAGAAGTTTCATTTCAATTTCTGGCATGCAATAAGGTTTTCACCTGTAATGACTGAAGATACAGTATACTGGTTTGTCTAATACTTATTTACAGGTCTCAACCAATCTGTTGTTCACTGGCTAAGTTAGACTGTAGTAGTTGTAATTGTTTGGTTCTTTTCCTGAGGATTCTCTCACGAGATGCAATTCGTGCACACAACTTCTGCAAACAGTTAAAGTTTAATAAAGCCTGTACAGGCTAGGTGAACCCCTTGGACATGCTTCACAGGCGTGTGAAGTTGAGTCAAAAGAGGCTCCGAACAAAGGAAACACATCCCCTTTAACAGGTCAGTTGGTAATGCTCCCAGGTAGTCTTTTTCTCCCCCATCTCCTCCCTCCCCCCCCCCCCCCCCCCCCCCCCCAAAAAAAGAACACGTTACCCCAGGTACAATGGTAGTATGAGATCATCCTTAGAGGTAATGTAAGTGCCCTAATCCTGGGGAATCATTATGCAAACAATTTCCTGAACCAGTGATTCCCCAAGACAATCCAGGTGTGATATGTCCAAGCTTTGGGGTGGCCCTGCAAACGTGTTCTGGCTGTGCTGGTTCCTCGGACAGTGAAGGTGTAATATACTTTGCTGTCCCATTTCCTCCCTCAGTCGAAGCAAAACACTCAGAGGCACAGTATGGTTTTACCTCCTTCATCTTTATTCCAGGCCCTGGAGGGAGAGAGAACGATCGCCCACGTGCACAGGGCCATGGGTTCCTAGTCTTCTCTGGAACAGCAATTTCTCATTGAACTTATATAGTCATTTTGTCCCAGATGGGAAAAACATTCACCAGTAGAGTTCTTAAATCCGTAGTCCTTTGGGACCACTCCACCCCTCCAAGTCGAGTGGAAACGAGCCAGTTCTCCCAAATCTCCTTCAATAAAGTCCAAACTGAAAACAAAATTTAGTCTGTCCTTGTGTGTCACTTGACGGAGAAATCTGAATTCTTAGATAAGGGCAGTTAAATATTTAACAAAGCTGACGAAACTTGCATCCTTAGATGGAGGATACCAGTGCATCTGAGCATGCAGTGCAGCAGCAGGCTAGGTGAACACAGCATTTTCTGCTGCTTCTGCTCCTGCCCTGCTGTTAAGTGTAACAAAGCCAACCGGCTGTTGTGGTATTAGCTTGATCAGTGAACCTTCACATCCCTTAAATGATCAAAAGACAAGGTAAAGTTCATGTGGTTTAATGTCCATAGGAAGGCCACTGACATAAAGCGTGCCAATCTCCTCTTCACTATTGCTAGCTTCTTCGCTTTTCATGCTCATGACTGAGGAACTGATTGAATCTGTTGGATCAGGTTGTGGAGGGGTGGGCGGTGGTCCGAAGGCCAGATTTATGTGTGAATGGAGAAACTGGAGAGAAGGTGTTAACTGATGAAAGTATCCTTGCATTTCCTCTCTCATTCCTTACTTACCAAGGTGGAAATCAGTATAAAGACAGTCACACATTTATTTACACTAAATTGTGTCTGCCTATTTCAACATTCTTTGAATTCTTGAAGTCTATTATCTGTTCACTATTTATGACATTATCAAGTTTTATACAATCCATAAACTTCTAAATTGTACTGTCTAAACAATTCTGTCAATTATAAACAACAATCAATCGTCCTAAAATCAAATGCCCAGAGATACCACATTCCGGTTATTCAAAACTTATTTTCTTTTAACAAATTGATACTTGGCTAATGTGAAAGCTGAAAATGTGTTGCTGGAAAAGCTCAGCAGGTCAGGCAGCATCCAAGGAACAGGAGAATCGACGTTTCAGGCATAAGCCCTTCTTCAGGAATCGAAGGGCTCATGCCCGAAACGTCGATTCTCCTGCTCCTTGGATGCTGCCTGACCTGCTGCGCTTTTCCAGCAACACATTTTCAGCTTTGATCTCCAGCATCTGCAGTCCTCACTTTCTCCTAATGTGAAAGCTGTCAGGAAAAGTATTTAAAAAGCCTGGAACAGCAAGAAAACAACAAAATGTTTCCCTGTGCTTTAGCAATTAAAGAGGCAGTTTCAGTTCAGATTTAAATCTCAAATATTCGTGGAAAACAAATGGTGAATATTTTAAAATATGTTCTCCAAATGAAATTTCCCAAATAAAACAGTCGGAATTACAGTGGCAACTTTGGTAGGGATTGACATTCTTTGAGTTTGTAATATGAAGGGGGCCAATGAAGTCTTAACAATAATTAACAGAACTGAAACAGCTCAGCCTCAAGTTCTCATATTCTCTTGAATCTTAAAACATAAAACTCAAAATGCACCCTTCTTTTTGTGAATACTCGGCAATAAAAACACAGCAGCAAAGATATCTTCAGTCAATACTCTTATTTGGCTAAAGCATGGCTACTGACCCAAGGTTTTTAAAACGGGCATTGTAGAATTTCAAGGAAATCAGGGGCTCAAGGCACTCAATCAATTTGTTTTAAGGTTGCAATTTTGATAATTTTAAAAAAAAACATAATGTTGTACAATTTCAATGTGAAAACAAAATCTGCCCCATTCCATACCCGCAAAGAATATTGAATTGAGATCTTGATTCAAATAAGGCATAACAGGGTTTTCTAAACCAGTATTTTAATAAAACAAAGGTTTTTAAACATCAAGCACTCTCAGCATGGCGCAGTTTACATTGAAACTTTCCTTTTTCAACCCAAGTCTTTGTACAGCCTTAGTTTCAGCGTTTCTCATTTTTTGTTTGCATCCTCGCGATGAAATGACACTTATAAAAAGAGTCCACGTGGCATCGCACTCCAAGCCACTCTCTTCCCCAGAACAAAGACTTGCAGAGCCTCAAATTTTGCCACTAGGGGACTTTAACCCCTTTCTCACTTTGCTCGAATTCCAATCAAACACATGGAGTTCGAAGCTCACTTAAACACAAAAAGCTTGAACTTCAAACACAGAGCTCGAAGCTCAGAATAGTGCGGAGGACATGAACCTCAAATCTACCCACCCAGTGGACTTGAATCCCAGTACTGCACAGAGGACTTGAACTTCAACCGAACCCACCCCAGGGGACTTATACCCCAGTACAGAGTAGACTACTCTAACTTCAGTCATTTCAACCCCCCCCCGGCACTCGAACCCCAGTAATGCGTAGAGGACATAAACCTCAATCACACTCCTCTCCCCCCAATGTAGCACAGAGGACTTGAACCTCTGCCTGCCAGCACACTTGCGAAACTGTGTCTCTCGACCGAACTGATTACTGTTCAAGAAATCCATATATAGAGCGTGATTGAGTGAGGGGACCATTTCCGGCACACACGAAGATCAAGAGGGACCAAGATTTAAAATCTTACCTCGTGGGCCCTTGTGTCTCGAGACACTGATGTTCCAGGCAGCCATTGACACTGTTCGATCGTAACTATCCGTTTGGATCCTGCTAACTATGCCAATATTGTCCCGTTTTCCCCCCTCAGTCGAAGCAAAATGCTCAGAGAGACAGTATGGTTTTACCTCCTTCATCTTTATTCCAGGCTCTGGAGGTAGAGAGAACAATTGCCCACGTGCACAGGGACATGGGTTCCTGGTCTTCTCTTGAACAGCAGTTTCTCAGTGAGCTTATTTTACAGGGAGGAGCATTCAGATAAGGCAACATATGTATTGATTGGGTGACCATTACAATCAGCTAGCATCAACAATAAAGATTAAGCCATCTGCTGTTACACAATAAATAACTGGCTTCACATAATGAATACTTTTAACCTTATTAACTGACGTTACATACTGAATGCTTCTAATATTGTTAAATGGCTCTACATAATGAATGCTTTTCCACCTTGTAAACCTATTACACTTGCTTCCAACACCCCATTGTTAACTAAGTTTTTATCTGATCTGAGTCATGCTCAGCTGAGTCTCTTATTTCACAAAACCCTGATCTGAGTCACGCTCTTGTTTCAGAAGACTCAGAACTTAACTCTTTCCCTGCCTGCTTATACCCTGGACATGTTCTCAACTTCAGTATTGGGTGATGATCACGCAAACAAATTTGATTGGCTGGGGGATGGCTCCGAAAGAATTTCTGAATGGAAGGCACTGAATGAGTTTAATTTGATAATAGCAGTAGAATAGTAGTAAATGACTACTGGAATGAAGTGTGGATTACAATGGAGAGTCATCCACATTCCTGCATGCTTTCTGTCACCCCACACCCACTTCCAGAATGTTCAGCTTCTTGAAGAAAAACAGTAGTTTAACCCTTTAACATATATTAATGTCCAGAGAGAGAGTACAATTTAATCTTTTAATATTACGTAATCATCTGTTATCATCTGTAATGTGGAGTTGCCCTTTTTAAATTGTATCCCAAATTTTATAGGAATGGTATATCAGGATTTTCAATGCATGTCTTTCCTTGGAACATTGTGGCTGAATGTAGTGCTTTAATGATTCTAAAGTCAGCGGCAGTTGGTGGTGGGGCCACTTTTTGAGGTTGGAATCATACCTAGCACAAAGGAAGATGGTTGCAGTTGCTGGAGGTCAGTCATTTCAGGGCATTTTTGTAGGGTAGAGTGTTCATTTCCAATCAGCCAGTTCAGAACTGCTATTTCCTACCTCTTGAGCAGGTGGGTCTTGAACTGAGGCCTCCTAACGCCGAGGGATACTACCATTGCATTACAAGAGCCCCTAAGTTCCACATAAACAAAGAAAATAGAAACAAGAGTAGGCCATTCGGTTCTTTTGAGCCTGCTGTGCCATTCAGTATGATCATGGCTGATCATCCTACTCAGTGGACTGTTCCTGCTTTCACCCCACACCCTTTTTCCCTAAGGACTATATCTAACTCCTCCTTGAAATGTTCACTGTTTAGTGCTCAACTATTTTATGTGGCAGAGAATTCCACAGGCTCACCACTTTATGGCTGAAGAAATTTCTCCTCATCTCAATGCAAATTGGTCTACCTATATCCTCAGACTGTGATCCCTGGCTCGGGATTTCCAGTCATGGGGAACATCATTCCTGTGTTTTCCCGTCCAGTCCTGTTCCAGTTTCATACATTCCAAAAAGCTCCCCCTCATTCTTCTAAACTTCACTGAATGCATCCCTAACTGATTGTCTTTTTTCAGATGTCAGTCCTGCTGAGAATTTGTACAGGGTATAAGGAGGAAGGGAAAGAGTTAAGTTTTGAGTTTTGTGAAACAGGAAGTTTGGCTGAGCATAACTCAGATCAGATAAGAACTTAGGCAGCAGTGAGTACTGCAGATGCTGGAAATCAGAGTCTAAATTAGAGTGGCGCTGGAAAAGCACAGCAAGTCAGGCAGCATCCAAGGAGCAAGAAAATTGACGTTTTGGGCAAAAGCCCTTCATCAGGAATGAAGCCCTGATGAAGGGCTTTTGCCCGAAATGTCAATCTTCTTGTACCTCGGATGCTGCCTGACCTGCTGTGCTTTTCCAGCACTACTCTAATCTAGACTCAGATAAGAACTTAGTTAACAATGGGGTTCTGGAGGCAAGGGAAATGGGTTAACAAGGTGGAAAAGCATTCACTATGTAGAACTATTTAACAATATTAGAAGCATTCAGTATGTAAGGTCAGTTTAACAAGATGAAAAGTATTCATTATTTGAAGCCATTTAAGGTTTAGAGCATTCATTGTGTAACAGCAGATGGTTAAATCTTTACTGTTGATACTCGCTGATTGTAATGGTCACCCAATCAATATGTATGTTGCCTTATCTGGATGCCCCTCCCTGTAAAATGACTATATAATTCATTACGAAACTGCCATTCCAGAGAAGACCGAGAACGCATGTCTCTGTGCACATGGATGATCGTTTTCTCTCCCTCCCAGGGCCCGGAATGAAGATGAAGGAGGTAAAACTACACTGTGTCTGAGCGTTTTGCTTCGACTGAGGGGGGGAAACGGGACGACCATGCCAGGAGTAGCCATGGGCACCCTCATGGGCCCCAGCTATGCGTGCATCTTCGGAAATGTGGAATAGTCCATCTTTTGCAGCTACACTGGCACCAACCCCCATCTTTTCCTCCGCTACATTGATGATTGTATTGGCGCTACCTCGTGCTCCCACGAGGAGGTTGAACAGTTCATCCACTTTACTAACACCTTCCACCCTGACCTCAAATTTACCTGGACCATCTCAGACTCCTCCCTCCCCTTCCTAGACCTCTCCATTTCTATCTCGGGCGACCGACTCAACACAGACATTTACTACAAACCGATGACTCCCACAGTTACCTAGATTACACCTCCTCCCACCCTGCCCCCCTGTAAAAACACCATCCCATATTCCCAATTCCTTCGCCTCCGCCGCATCTGCTCCCAGGAGGACCAATTCCACTACTGAATAACTCAAATGGCCTCCTTCTTCAAAGACCGCAATTTCCCCTCCGTGGTCGATGATGTTCTCCACCGCATCTCCTCCACTTCCCGTACCTCCACCTTGAACCCCGCCCCTCCAATCGCCACCAGGACAGAACCCCACTGGTCCTCACCTTCCACCCCACCAACCTCCGGATACACCATATCATCCTCTGTCATTTCCGCCAGCTCTAAACAGACCCCACCACCAGGGATATATTTCCCTCCCCACTCCTATCAGCGTTCCGGAGAGACCACTCCCTCCGCGACTCCCTCGTCAGGTCTACACATCCCACCAACCCAAGAGAAGATCCATTAAATTTATCTTGACTATAGAGGCATTTTCATGTGAGGAGAGGTTGAATATGTTGGGGCTGTACTCAGTAGAGTTAAGAATAAAAGATGACCTATTTGACACATGAAAGCATCTAAGAGGGCTTTGCAGGGTAAATGTGAAGAGATTGTTTCTGAGAGAGTCTTGGACTAGAGAGTATAATTTCGGAGTGAAGTGTTGTCCATTTAAGACAGTATGGAGGAAGAATTGCTTCTTTTCGAGGGTACTGAATCTGTGGAATTCTTCACTGCAGAGAACTGCAGAGGTTGTATTATGAATAATATTCAAGGCTGATCTATGCAGATTTTTAATTGGGGAAAAGCTAAAAAGAGTTGAGGATTATTAGATCAACCATGATCTCATTGAATTGCAGAGTAGACTGAATGAGCTGAATGGCCTACATCTGCTCCTATGCCTTATTGTTCTTATGGTCTTACCAACCAAGCTGGCTGAATCCTAAAGGACAACACTGTTAGACTGGGCCTGTGGCATATAGAGAGGGAACCACTGAGAAGGGAAAAACTCACGAGATCTCATCTTCACCAGTCTAACTGCAACAGATGCATCTATTCATGACAGTATCTGTAGGGGTGGTTAACACTCAGTCCTTCTGGATTCACAGTCCTGTGTTATGGAGACCCTCCATTGTGTTGTGGGACAAAAGCTGAATGGAATAGATTTTGAACAGGGCAAGCAACTCAAGTCAGGGATTAGAGGGATATGGGCCAAATGCTAACAAATAGGACTAGATTCATTTTGGATATCTGGGGGGCATGGATGAGTTGGCCCGAAGGGTCTGTTTTCACGTTGTTCATGTCTATGACTTTGTGTCAATTGACCAACAGCTTTGCCCTGGATGGCGTTGAGTTTCTGCAGTATTGTTGTATTCAGTGATGTTCACATCACTAAATCTGCTACTATTAACACTGAAGGGTCAGGATCGTTCAGAAACCCAATGTCAGCTGTCATAAGTCACTATGGCTGCAAGGATAGATCAAGAGCTGGATATTATCAGGGTCTCTCACATTTTCCTTTTTAATGTGTAAACTGACTTAGGGTCAGGCACAGCTCTATAGTGAGAATTCTAGGAATGTTTTGCAACTTGAAATATCAAATGCGATTGTGATGTCCATTTTCAGCTGGACTAGACTGCTGCTTTGAAGCAGTGATGTTATTACATTATTGAGACATGGCATGCCAGGAGTCATTGATTTTTAGGAAGATTAGCTTGATGATAGCCCTCAGATTGATCCAGTTGCAGTTTAATACATATCTGAGGGCAGTGCAGTCTGAAACATACAGATCTGACAAACTGAGAGCATATCTCTCTATCACTCCCCCTTGTTTCTGAGTAAAAAGTTTAAAAAATAACTAGAAACTCAAAAGAAAAAGTTTGAATTCAAGAAAAGAACAAGGTTCACCCATCAGCTAGCAAATTAAAGAACACCTGTCACTTTATGCATAATATTGTGTTATCATTGCTAAAATCAAAAAACCTACGAAATAATTATCCATCTCCTGGATCTGGACCTTTGCACCACAGAAGTAGTTTTCCCTGTCTACATTTGTCCATCTGAAATATTTGTGTCAAACTGTCTTTTGCCTGTATTATTCTGTGTTGGGAATTTATAGAGGTATAGTTTAAGTCGCATAACTTTGATGTTTCCCTTCTCCCATTTGTTAAATAATTTTATTCACAATAAAGTTAGTTTCCTGTTAATTGCAAAACCTGATTTGAATTACTTTTGTCCTGAATAGCAGTCAGTCTGGCAAATCAGTCAGCTTTGTTCTATAGTTGGATATTTACACATTGTGATAGCTTGTGGAACAGCAGGGCAATTATCAGTGCACTTTTTTCCATTGATTTACAACACTTTTTTTCAGTAGGCGTCTTACCACCTCAGTTTCCAAAGTTTCACTGCAATTTACAAGTGATTGCTGTGGGATACTCTGAACTTGCCTTGACAAGTAGTAAATTCTCTTTTATTGGATATATAATTGACAGGTACTTGTGTGACATGAATATTAATTGGCACCTGCAGTCCAGCTCTGGGTATTGTCTTGGCGTTGGTGCATGTGAACATGGACAGTATATAACTAAACACTGAGGTAAAAACAATGACTGCAGATGCTGGAAATCAGATTCTGGATCAGTGGTGCTGGAAGAGCACAGCAATTCAGGCAGCATCCGACGAGCAGCAAAATCGACGTTTCGGGCAAAAGCCCTTCAGGAATAAAGGCAGAGAGCCTGAAGCGTGGAGAGATAAGCTAGAGGAGGGTGGGGGTGGGGAGAAAGTAGCATAGAGTACAATAGGTGAGTGGGGGAGGAGATGAAGATGATAGGTCAGGGAGGAGAGGGTGGAGTGGATAGGTGGAAAAGGAGCTGGGCAGGTCGGACAAGTCAAGAGGACAGTGCGGAGCTGGAAGTTTGAAACTAGGATGAGGTAGGGGAAATGAGGAAGCTGTTGAAGTCCACATTGATGCCCTGGGGTTGAAGTGTTCCGAGGCGGAAGATGAGGCGTTCTTCCTCCAGGCGTCTGGTGATGAGGGAGCGGCGGTGAAGGAGGCCCAGGACCTCCATGTCCTCGGCAGAGTGGGAGGGGGAGTTGAAATGTTGGGCCACGGGGCGGTTTGGTTGATTGGTGCGGGTGTCTCGGAGATGTTCCCTAAAGCACTCTGCTAGGAGGCGCCCAGTCTCCCCAATGTAGAGGAGACCGCATCGGGAGCAACGGATACAATAAATGATATTAGTGGATGTGCAGGTAAAACTTGCCTCCTTCACCGCCGCTCCCTCACCACCAGACGCCTGGAGGAAGAACGCCTCATCTTCCGCCTCGGAACACTTCAACCCCAGGGCATCAATGTGGACTTCAACAGCTTCCTCATTTCCCCTTCCCCCACCTCATCCTAGTTTCAAACTTCCAGCTCCGCACTGTCCCCTTGACTTGTCCGGACTTGTCCGACCTGCCTCGCTCCTTTTCCACCTATCCACTCAACCCTCTCCTCCCTGACCTATCACCTTCATCTCCTCCCCCACTCACCTATTGTACTCTACGCTACTTTCTCCCCACCCCCACCCTCCTCTAGCTTATCTCTCCACGCTTCAGGCTCTCTGCCTTTATTCCTGATGAAGGGCTTTTGCCCGAAACGTCGATTTTGCTGCTCGTCGGATGCTGCCTGAATTGCTGTGCTCTTCCAGCACCACTGATCCAGAATATAACTAAACACTATTCTATAATGAGGTTGTAAACAACCTTTTGCAAAACAAATCTTCTCCAAAATCTCAAGCTGTTCCATACTGTTGGATAAGTCTTATTGCTGTCTGGAATTGAAGCCTACAAGTTGTTCTGGAGTATATGTCTTCAAAGCTATAGCTGGAATGTTAACAGGACCTATAGCCTTCATATTCAAGTGCAGTAGACCTTCTCCTGTTACCACGTTGAGTGAATCAAGTTAGGTTAAGGCTGATCTTTGTGATAGAAAGTTAACAACTAGGAGCAGGAGTCGGCCGTTTGGCCCTTTTTGAGCCTACTCTGCTATTCGTTATGATTGTAGCTGATCCTCTATTTCAATGTCATTTTTTTTTGCTTTCTCCACTTACCCCTTGGTGTCTTAATAGCTAAAAACTTATCAGTTTCTTTCTAGAATATATTCAGTGACTTGGCTTCTACAGCATTGTGTGGAAGAGATTTCCACAGGTTCACTACCCTTTGAGTGATAAAATCTTTCCTCATCTCAGACCTAAATGTCTACCCCATATCCTGAGACTGTGTCCCCTGGTTCTAGAGTCTCCAACCAGGGCAAACATCCTCCCTGAATGTTATCTGTCCAACCCTGTTCTAAATTTATAAATTTCAATCAGAGCCTCTCTCATCTTGCTAAATTCGAATGAATACAGGCCCAGTAAAGCCAATCTCTCCTCATAGTTATGCCATCTTCGGTATCACCCAAGTGAATCTCTGCCCCATCTGTGACAAAAATAATCTTTCCGAGGTAGCAGAACCAAAACCAAACCCACTATTCCAGGCACGATGTCACTAAGGCCCAGTATAACTGCATTAAGGCATCCCTACTTCTGAACACACATCCTCTTGCAGAGAAGGCCACTATACCATTTGCCTTCTGAATTCCTTGCTGTACTGGCTGGACACTTAGGTCCCTTTGTATAGTACATCACTGTTTAAGTAATACTCATTCTTGGGTCTGAAGAACAGAAAAAAAATAACTTGGAGATGTATTGCATTTGCCATGTGCTTGCTCACTTGCTGAACTTGTGTAAATCTCCTTGAATTTGCCTCACAACTCATAATCCTGTCTCAGCAAACTTGGAAATGTTGTATTTGGTTCCCTCATCCAAGTAATTCGTGTATATCATAAATAGTTGGAACCCAAGCACTGATCCTTGTGGAACCCTACTAGTCACTGCCTGCTATTTGAAAAAAGATCCATTTATTCCTACTCTATTTCCTGTCTGTCAACCAATTCTCAATCCATGCCAATATATTTATCTCCTATCCTGCGTGCTTTAACTTTGCCTACTGCTTCTGAGGAACTGTTGTCAAAAGCCTTCTGAAAATCCAAATACACCACGTCCAGTGGTTACCATTATATATTCTTCTAGTTACATCCACAAAAACACCAGTAGATTTGTTGAGCATAATTCACCTTTCATAAACCCATACTCACCTTGTCCAATCCTGATAATGCTTTCCAAATGTCTGTTATCACATCTTTTGTACAAGGCTCAAATATTTCCTCCATTACTGATGTTAGGCTTCTGTATTTTTTTCCTCTTCCGGCCTTCTACATAGTAGGGTTACATTTTCCATTCCCCAATCTGTAGGAACTGCCTCAGGCTGTATAGAATTGTGGAAGATGACCCCCAATGTATCCAGTATTTCAAGGCCACTTCCTTTTCTTACTCTGGGATATGGATAGGCTGTGTTGATTTAGCAGCCTGTAACCCCAGTAATCTCCCCAGCACAATAATTTTACCAATACAGATTTCCTTCACTTGTACTGTCACTACACTCTTAATTCCTTAACATTTTTGGAAGGTTGTTGTATTCTCATTTGTGAAGATAAAACCAATGTATGTGTTCTTCTGCTACTACTATGTTCTCTTTTACAATTTCCCCGACTTCAGATTGTATGGGCCTGCAATTATTTTACTCATTTTTTTCTTCACATATTTAAGAAGTTTTAATTGGTCTGTTTCTATGTTCCCTGCAATTCTTACTCTCACTCTATTTTGCCCTCTTGATCAAAGATTTTGTTCTCTTTTGCAGAATTCTAAAATAATTCTAATCTCTAGGCTTGCTGCTTTTTCTGGCAATTTTGTATGTCTCTAATGCAATCCCTAATTTCTTTTGTAAGTCATGATTAAGCTACCTTTCCTCTTTTAATTTTGAGGTATACAGGATGAATAATTATTGTAATTCATGCACACATTCTTTAAATATGAATCATATACCTATCTACCATTAACCCCTTTAGATTCCCCAATTCATTCTTGCCAGTTTGCACCTCATACCCTTATAGTTGCCTTTTCATGCAGTACCTGAGTTGAGAATGAGTCACAATGCAGCTCACTATAAAGTAGCTGTTCGTAAGTCAGTGAAGTGTTCCTGGGGAATCTTTAAAATCGCACCCTTGTATAGGGTTGAGTTTGTAAGTATGAGGATTTGTAGGTCGGACATTGGTAAATCTGGGGCATCCTGTATTTAGTTTAGAACCCTTGTGTCTGATTCAAAAGAACTCTATCATGTTATGGTTGCCTTCCCCAAGGAGCCCTGTACAACAAGATTGCCAGTTAGTCATAGAGTCATAAGAGTCATAGAGATGTACAGCATGGAAACAGACCCTTCGGTCCAACCTGTCCATACCGACCAGATATCCCAACCCAATCTCGTCCCATCCACTAGCACCCGGCCCATATCTCTCCAAACCCTTCCTATTCATATACCCATCCAGATGCCTTTTAAATGTTGCAATTATACCAGCCTCCACCACTTCCTCTGGCAGCTCATTCCATAGATGTACCACCCTCTGTGTGAAAAAGTCGCCCCTGAGGTCTCTTTTATATCTTTCCCCTCTCACCCTAAACCTATGCAATCTAGTTCTGGACTCCCTGACCCCAGGGAAAAGACTTTGACTATTTATCCTATCCATGCCCCTCATGATTTTGTAAACCTCTATAAGGTCACCCCTCAACCTCCAACGCTCCAGGGAAAACAGCCCCAACCTGTTCAACCTCTCTCTAGAGCTCAAATCCTCCAACATCCTTGTAAATCTTTTCTGAACCCTTTCAAGTTTCACAACATCTTTCTGATAGGAGGGAGACCAGAATTGCACGCAATATTCCAACAGTGGCCTAACCAATGTCCTGTACAGCCACAACATGACCTCCCAACTCCTGTACTCAATACTCTGACCAATAAAAGAAAGCATACCAAACACCTTCTTCACTGTCGTATCTACCTGCAACTCCATGTTCAGGGAGCTATGAACATGCACTCCAAGGTCTCTTTGTTCAGCAACACTCCCTAGGACCTTACCATTAAGTGTATAAGTCCTGCTAAGATTTGCTTTCCCAAAATGCAGCACCTCGCATTTATCTGAATTAACTTCCATCTGCCACTTCTCAGCCCATTGGCCCATCTGGTCCAGATCCTGTTGTAATCTGAGGTGACCTCCTTCGCTGTCCACTACACCTCCAATTTTGGTGTCATCTGCAAACTCACTAACTGTACTTCTTATGCTCACATCCAAATCATTTATGTAAATGACAAAAAGTAGTGGACCCAGCACTGATCCTTGTGGCACTCCACTGGTCACAGGCCTCCAGTCTGAAAAACAACCTCCACCACCACCCTCTGTCTTCTCCGTTTGAGCCAGTTCTGTATCCAAATGGCTAGTTCTCCCTGTATTCCGTGAGATCTAACCTTGCTAATCAGTCTCCCATGGGGAACCTTGTCGAACACCTTACTGAAGTCCATATAGATCACATCTTCTGCTCTGCCCTCATCAATCGTCTTTGTACTTCTTCAAAAAACTCAAATCAAGTTTGTGAGACATGATTTCCCACACACAAAGCCATGTTGACTATCCCTAATCAATCCTTGCCTTTCCAAACACGTGTACATCCTGTCCCTCAGGATTCCCTCCAACAACTTGCCCACCACTGAGGTTAGGCTCACTGGTCTATATTTCTCTGGTTTGTCCTTACCACTCTTCTTAAACAGTGGCACCACGTTAGCCAACCTCCAGCCTTTCTCATTGTGCAGTCTACCATAGTCAGTTCTCTAGTTGGTTCCTTAATGTGTGGTCCATTAAATCCTCCTTCACAGTACCGTTGCTAGTTTGGTCTTTCCAATCTGTATATGGTTGTGGTGCACACAGGAGGAGACAAAGAAGGTTGATCTGTTTTGACACACTTTGTTGAAGGTGGCTGTAACCATTGAGCCTTGTATTTTACATGTGTTGGACTCATATCTATTTTTATAAAAAAAGAGGATGATTATGGGCTTCGTCACCCCATTTGCTCTGAATTATCTTCCTCCATTCATGATGACGCTGACTGGGTTGGAGAACCTTGACCTGGTCTGTTGGTCGCTTAACATTGCTGTGTATGTTCTGTCTAAACTTTTTTTTGGTTAACCATCTCTGTGATCCTGTGTTTTGGTTTCATCATGTTGGCAATTCATTTTTAGTTCAGTTGGTTCTTCTACTGGCATGCTTTTCAATACAGGCTGATATTTTTGATCCTGTCATGTGAATGTAAATATAAAAGGCAATGGATTGTTCTTTCGAAGCTACAGAGAGAACTCACCGTGATGTTGCCTGGGATGGAGCCTTTCTGTTATGATGAAATTGTTTTCCACAAGGCAGAGAAGGCTGAGGGATCCTGGTTGATTTATATAAAATAATGAGCATGATAAATAGGAATAAACTTTCCCCTTAGTAAAGAGCCCAATAAATAGGAGCCATAGATTTACAGTAAAGTGCTGGAGATTTAAGGATTAATGTTTTTTGCATCTAAAAGCTTGTGGGGTTATCCGGAACTCAATGTCTGAAAGGGTGGGAGAGGAGGGAACTATCTCAGTATTTAAGAAATAATTCTATGAAATGGCAAGTGTTGGAAAATGGGACTAGAGCCGATAAGTGACTGGTGCGGACATGATGGAGCTGGAGGGCCAGTTTCCACGTTGTAAAACTCTGTTGAACAGTGGGCCGAAATTTGAAAGCTTTACCCAGATATTACTGAGGAATACTTTCCAGGATCGACTTGTGTCCTCTCCTTGCTGTCTCTACTGTTTTATTCTTGTTTGTACTAGCTTACTGTGGCTTAATTGCTGGATTGGCCATCTCAGAGAGCAGTTAAAGAATGTATTGCATTCGTGTTGGGCAGGAGTTGCAGGTTGACCATACTAGCTAAGATAACAGGTTTCTTTCCTTCATTTTTGAAGAAAATTACTTAAATATTATCAGCACGTTCCAGGATCAGCTAATGACGCTGCCAGATCCCAAGGAAAGGAGATGGGCAGATCTGGAACGTATTCCAAATTCAGAGCAGCAAGCAGCACTGTACTTGATTTTCTTTATTTACTGTGTTCAGAAGTTGTATTGCAGCAAATAATTGAGGTTTGTGAAAGTTAGGTCAGTACATGATGAAAAAAGGAATAGCAAGTTTTACTGATTAAAGTTGGATGAGCGGAGGCTTAGTTGTGCCAATGACTTATTTCTCTTCGGTAAATTCTATTATTAATACTTTAAAATATATGACTGTGGTTTTGTAAACTTTTTAAGTGGTATCTCGTTATATTGTATTTTCTCTATGGAAATTGAAAGTGGCATTTTAGTGTTTGGGTCTGGATTAAATTATGAAACAGGAAATGTGCACAATGTTTGCCTGCAAAGTTTAAATAGGAGAAGTAGCTAAATACAAAACATGTTAGAATGGATTTTTGACTAGTTCTTTATTATTCTCAGGCCATTTTCTAACTTAGAATTTTAATCATTTGATGTTTATATCGTATTCCATTTCGTCTATTGTGTAATGCTGTCAAATTTCATCTGCAAGCTGTCCAGTTCCTCTAAATATTTCCCTGAAATTATGATGATTCATGGGTCTAGTGAGAGTACGGAACAGAATAAATGAATATTAATAAAAGAAAGCAGTATTGAGAAAATTAATGGGACTGAAAATTGACAAATCCCTGGGACCCGATAATCTTCACCGAAGTGTTGAAAGAGACAGAGATAGAAGAGGCCTTGGTGACCTTGCAGGTATTCATTCTGCAACAGTTGCAAATGTAACACTGTGGTTTAAGAAGGAAAGGAGAAAACAAAAGGAACTGCGCACTGCTGGCTTGATGTCAGAATAAGGGGAAATACTAGAATCTGTTATAAAGGATGTGATTACTGGATATTTAGGAAATAATTGTCTGATTTGACAAAGCATGAATTAATGATAGAGAAATCATATTTAACAAACATGATAGATATTTTTGAGGATGTTACCAGCAGATTCAATAAGTAGGAACCAGTGGATGTGGTGTATTTGATTTTTTGGGAGAATCTTGATAAAGTTCCTTACAGGAGGTTAACAAACAAAACTGCAGCTCGTGGACTGGATACTATTTTTGCATGGATTGAAGATTCAGTAACAAGCAGAAAGCAAATGGTGGGAATAAATGTCATTTTCAGGGGGACAGGCTCTGACAACTGGGATACGACAAAAATCAGTGCTTGAGCCCCAGTTGTTTGCAATCTATAACAAAAATGTGGATGGGCAGACCAGTTGTATTCTTCCAAGCTTGCAGATGAAAATAAAGCTTGGTGGGGATGTGACTTGTGTGAAGGATGCAAAGAGGCTTCAAGTGCATTTAGACAGGTTCAATGAGTCTGCAAGAGGATAGCAGGTGGAATATAATGTGGCTATGTATGTAGTTAATCACTTTGGAAGGAGAAACAAAAATGCAGCTTATTTCTTAAATAATGAGAGTTTGGGAAGTGTTGATGTTCCAAGGGAGTTGTGTGTCCATGTTCATTAATCATTGAAAACTAGCATGCAGGTGCAGCGAGCAATTCAGAAGGCAAGTAGTATGTTAATCTTTGTCATGAGATGATGTGTGTACAGGAGAGAAGTCATCTTTCTTCAGTTGTACGGACCACAAGTGAGACTGCACTCAGAATATTTTGCACATTTCTGGTCTCTTTTCCTAATGAACAATATGGTTGCTGTTGAAGGAATGAAGTAGAGGTTTATCAGGCTGACTCCTGAGATATTGGCACGGTCCCATGAGGAGAGATTGAGGAGACTGGCCTTGCACTCTCTGGAGTTGAGAAAATTGAAGCAGTTGTAGAAAAACACATGCATTTCTTAAAACAGCCAGACAGAGTAGATGCAAAAAAGGCTATTGTTTCTAGCTGTGGGACAGGGCTCAGAATAAAAGGCAGACAATTTACAATTGAGATGAAAAGGAACTTCAGTTGGTATGTGGTGATTCTTTGGAATTTTTCATCTGTGAGCACTATAGAAGCTCAGTCATTAAGGCCATTGAAGACAGATATGGCTAGAGTTTTATTTACTTATGACATCAGGGGATATGGGAAGTGAGTGGGAATGTGGCATTGAGGTAGATGATCATTTATGATCTATAATTGAGGAACCAGGCTATAGGTGCTGAATGGTCCACTACTGCTGCTCCGTGTTCCTATAAATGATCTAAATCTTTTTGCACCTTTACCCACTTTTCTTGGTTGTCACAGGTCTCATTATTTAGCGATTTATAAATCTGACAGTCTTACAATATACAGTGAGAGTGAAGCTGTTGTTTGCCAGATCAGTCTGATATTTTGTTTATATCTGCAATGACTTTTTAAGCATGCATCATAACTAGTTATTCTAACTTTAAGTTAAGCCACATTTTAGAATATGTGGTTTAACATTTTGAGCAATTTACTCGTGCTAACGAGTGTTCTCAAAACTGCAGGGAAAGAACTGGAACCTTTAATTTGAACTTTAATTCTCTTTATTTTAAAGGACAGTTCTAAATCTTGCCAACTTCAAGGTAGGTGTTAGAAATATAAAATAGGAGCAGGAGGAGGCCACCTGGCCTTTTGAGCCAGCTCCACCAGTCATTATGATAATATCTGATTGTGCAGCTCAATAGCCTTCCTTGCTTCCCACCACTCCCCCATCCTTTGTTCCTGTTAGTCCACAGTGCTGTATTTAACTCCTTTGTGAAATCATACAATGTTTTGGCCATGACCACTTTCTGTGGTAGCAAATACCACAGGCTCAACACTCTCTGGGAGAAGAAATGTCTCCCATGTTAGTCCTCAATGGTTTACCCCATATCCTGAGACTGAGACTCCAGGTGCTGCATTTCTCTGCCACTGGAGACACTCTTCCTGCCTCTACCCTGTCCAGTCCTCTTAGAATTTTATAGGTTTCTTTGAGATTCTCTCCTCATTAATCTGATTTCCAGTATATAAAGTCATCACCAGTTTAACCTCTGCTCATATATCAGTCGCTAGAAAGAGTGGCTTTAGAAATATATGGTTGAAATAGATGTCTGCAGGGTGTTTGTGGGGGGTGGGGGGTGGGGGGTGGTGGTGGTGTGTGCTGGTGCCGGGTTTGACCTGTCAATAAACAAAGCTAAAGGATAGGATTGACCAATTATAACAAGCTTAGAGCAGAATTTAATATTTGCTTTTAAGTATGGATTAGAATCTCTGCTAAAGCCATTTGTCAGTTCGTATCTATAAAATGACCAAGTGCATGCCTTCTAATAGCTTATGAATAATAAGGATAGATAAAATGCATATAAAGGTAAAATTGTATATTGACTATAATGGCTAATGAACTGACAATGCAAGAATTTCAAGCCATTTTTCTCTGTTAGAACTGAAAACTCTTGTATCGTCCACTGCACTAGCTTGAGCTTTTTTCATTCTTGTCTCTGTTCAAGCCACTTGCCACAGTTGAAGTAGAATTGTCAAGCACGAAAAGAGTCTGTTTGGTCCTTTGAGTCCATGCTGTACAATCTTGCAATCTAAAATGTGCAGTGGAGACTTATAAATGAATATGTCTGTTTTAGCACAGATATGACAACTTTTATTTTTGCTTGTTCCTTTGGAAGGTGAGATATACTAGTTTGATATTGCAAAATAGCTATAGAATTTGAGGTGAGGAGCAAATCCTGGACTTCTATTTGACTGCTACAGTATGCACAGGTGAATATTATCCTATTGGGTCACTTCCGAATGACTCTTCTATAGCTAACTCATTTTACACGATGCAGTGCAGTAGAGTAAAACGGGTCAGTTATCTCAAGTCAGCTGGATGATTGGTTTATGATACCAAGTGACTCCAGCGTGGGTTCAATTCCTGCACCAGCTGAGGTTACAGTGAAGGATTCTCCTTCTTAACCTCTCCCTTTGCCTGAGATGTGATGACCCTCAGGTTAAACTGCCACTAGCCTTCTCTAACGAAGGAGCAGCCCTTTGCCCCAGTAAGACTGTGACAACTATGTTAAAGTCCTTTTAACAGAGATATCATTATTCTTCATCAGAAGTTTCTGTGGGGTTATGAGTTTAGTCTTAGGTAGTTGAGCACAATTGCTACGCTCTCTTTTCCCATTTAAAAAAATACATTGTGTGCTGGCAGGCAATAGCATTTAAGATGTTTTATCTGGAAAAATGTCAATTGTTAATTTTGGTATATACAAAGCAATAATTCATTTTTGTTGAAAATATCCTTGAAATTTAAGTTGTAAAGTTGAACACTTGTACTTTTTGACAGTTTAATTCTGTCTGGAGCAAAACGGTTAATTCTGCAATAACTTAGCATGTTTTCCTTATCAATAAAGTTGTGCTTCTGAAATGTTTCTCAGCTTTTGAAAAATGCATAATATTGAAGCCCTGTTTACTTATTCACTAATTCAAGTGAAGACTAAAATTGATCTTTGATAGATTTGGTATGAAGCAGAACATTTATCTCCTTTTCTGGTTAATTATTGATACTTGGCCAATGCCAGCAAACAAATAAAACTGACAATGCACTATCACCACCCTTTCTCCCACAGCAATCCACTCCCCCATCCACTCCCCATAATTGCATAGATATTGTCCCCTCCATACCTCGAGTCATCTAGAATTGAAATATTAGTTTGCTCATTCTCTATGGATGTTGACTGACTCGCTGTGATCTCCAGCAGTTTTTGTTTTCAGTACAGATTCCAATATCTGCAGTTATTTGCTCCTAAATTGATTATTTCATTTACATTGTATTTTGATAAAAGAAAATTGCATTATTGGAGGAAATTCATTGAAGGATTCTGAGGAAGATAGAGGACAGCATTATGTGGGCACTGGCATAATCTTCTGATCTCCTTAAATGTAAGGGCAGTACCAGAGTACTAAATAATGCTAAAGTTTACACCCTTGTCCAAAAGAGGGTGTAGGAATAAAATTAGCAACCAGAAACCAATCAGTTTAACCTTGATGATAATCTGGGGCAAAACTGATAGTGACTTGAACAAGTGTGGATTGCTGAGGAAAAGCCAGCTCAGATTTGTTAAAAGCAAATTCTGTTTAACTGAATTGACAAAGTTACATGCGCAAACAAAAATTTAAATTGCTGGAAAAACTCAGCAAGTCTGGCAGCATCTGTAATGAGAAATCAGAGTTAACGTTTTGGATCTGGTGACCCTTCTTTAGAACTTGAGACAAAGATACATAGAAGATTGATAAGAGTAATGTTGAAGCTATGTGTGTGGACTTAGAAAATGTATTTGATAAAGCAACACATTGTAGCCTTGTCAGAAAAGATGAAACCACTGGCTCAAAATTGACTGTGGTAGTGTGGATATGAACTTGTTTGAGTAATAAGAAATGATGAGGAATGTGCATGGTGGTTTTTCAAACTGGAGATGCTATTCGTTGTGGTTTCCCAGGGGTTGGTATGACGACCATTTACTTTTCTTGATCTTATATTGATGACCTATACTTTGCCATACAGGCCGTAATCTTAAAGTTTGCAAGTGAGACAGCATTTCAAACTGTTGTGAACTATGAAGAGAGTAGGGATCGTCTTCAATTGTGTTTTTTAGAAGGAAGTTGGATGAGCACCTGTGGAGCTGTAGTGGAGAAGCAGAGCAATGGGATTAGCTGAATTGCTCGTGCAGTAAACCAACATGGGCACAAAAGGCCAAATAACTGCCAGTTCTGTAAGAATTGCGTATTTCTAAGATTGTAAATGCTTTGGGAGCTGCAATGTTCTAGTAATCTGAAAGCTGCTGATGGTTTGTGTGTTAAGTTAAACAAAAGAAGACTGATGCGAAGCAACTCTAAAGTTAAAAAGATCGCAAGCATCAGGGTATATCCAACACGTTTAATTGAAAGCACTAGCTTTGGAGTGCTGCTCCTTCGTCAGCCACTGTGACCTGGACTGTAACCTGGTGTTTTGTGATTTTTAATTTTGTACACCCCAGTCCAACACCGACACCTCCAAATCATGAAGCAACTTGACTTCTATTTTGTTGAATGAGGAGAAAGTAAGTTTATTGAGCAGTTTATTTTTGTTCTTTCTATATTTTATTCTGTCATTAGATGAAGTGAAAATGCACTTTTTATTTCATTTATCAAACACCTGGAAGTGCATTCTTGCTTCCAGCATTGATTGCTTTGAAGGATATTGAGGAAGAGAGTCATTCGTGTTGTATTGCAATAAACTAGGCAGAGCTGGGGCTGGGACAGAAAGTGCATCTGTAAATTAGTTTGCTAAGAAATCAATCTTTTTTCCTTCTAAAGAAGGGTTTTTATTTTATGCTGAAGTATGTGCCCACTGGGTTAACGCAGTGATTATTTTTTAAGATGCTGCATTAGCTCATAATCTATTCTCAGGTGTTAAATAAGTTTAAATTCATAAGACCATAAGATACAGGAGGATAGTTAAACTTTGGAGAAGTGTGTACAGAAGGCACCTCCCAAACTAATGGATATTGCTATAATGAGAGGAGAGGGAAAACAACCTTGTTTCTGTTCTTCTTTTTCCTATCTTAAGCAAAAATCAAGCTATGAACAGAACCAGTGGCCACTTGAATAATGTGCTAGAGGATATGGTATTGTGGAACCTTACCCTTTTATGTGAAATCAGAGTCATAGAGATATGCAGCACAATAACAGACCCTTCTGTCAAACTCATCCATGCCGACCAGATATCCTAAACTAATCTAGTCCTATTAGCCAGCGTTTACCCCATATCCCTCTAAACCCTTCCTATTCGTGAACTCCTCCAGATGCCTTTTAAATGTTGTAATTGCACCATTTCCTCTGGCAGTTCATTAAATACATGCACCATCCTCTGTGTGAAACAGTTGTCCCTTCAGTCCCTTTTAAATTTTTTCCCTCCCAGTTTACCCAGTATACCCCCTTGTAGGGAAACTCTGGGGAAAAGGCCTTGACTATTCAGCCTATCTACTCCTCGTAATTTTATAAACCTCTTTTAGGTGCCCCTTGGCCTCCGACACTCCATGGAAAGTAGCCCCAGCTTATTCGGCCTCTCCCTGTAGCTCAATCCCTCCAATCCCGGCAACATCATTGTAAATCTTTTCTGAACCCTTTCAGGTATCTGAGGAAGTGAAAGAGAAATAATATTAGTTTGTAGATAAGTAGATTTTAAATTAAATCACAGTGAGTAGTTAGGGTGTAGAGTGCACCGCTGGTAATGTGGTGAGGGCAAGTTTAATTGAGGGATTCAAGAGGACATTGGATGATTATTTGCATAGAAATGGTGTGCAGAAATATGGAGAAAAGGCAGGAGGTCAGTACAGTGGAATAGAGGTGTTGCTGACATAGGCTGAATGGCCTCCTGTGCTGTAACAATTCTATAACTTTGTGAAAGTTAAGCAGAAATGCAAGCTATGAGAAGGACAATAAGAGGCTGCAAAGAGATTTGAATAGATTAAATAAATGGGCAACAAGTTGAAAAATGGAATGTAACAAGGAAAACTGATATTGATCACCAAGAAAAGAGAAGCAGAATATTGTTTGGAAGGTGTGAAATGTGTACACGATGTTCAGAGAGGTGTGCTTGTACAAAGAACACCCAACTAACATTCAGTTACAGTAAGAAATTAGAAAAACAAATGGTGTGTTGGCTTTTATGGCAAAAGGATTGGAGTAAAAGAATATAGAAGCCTTGCTACAGTTGTGTGGGGTTTTGGCGATATCATTTAAAAAAAAATTAACCTACTTTTCTAATCAATCTATTCAGAGATGTTACTACACACCTCTGGAACATAGAACATAGAAGAGTACAGCACAATACAGGCCCTGCGGCCCATGATGTTGTGCCAAGCATTTCTCTTAATCTAAGATCAACCTAAGCTACACACCCCTCAATTTACTGCCATCCATGTGCTTGTCCAGCAATTGCTTAAATGTCCTTAATGTCTCTGACTCTCCTACCATCGCTGGCAGTGCATTCCATGCACCCACCACACTCTGCGTAAAGAACCTGTCTCTGACATCTCCCCATACCTTCCTTCATTCCTTGAAAATTATGACCCTTTGTGACAGCCATTTCTGCCCTGGAGAGGAGTCTCTGGCTATCTACTCTATCCATGCCTCTTGTAACTTTGTACATGTCTGTCAAGTCACCTTGCTTCCTTAGTCTCTCCAATGTGAAAAGCCCTAGCTCACTCAACCTCTCTTCATAAGACGAGCCTTCCAATCCTGGTAAATTTCCTCTGCACCTTTCTAAAGCAACATGTGATTGTAGGTAACTGGGAACAGTATTCCAAGTGTGGTCTAACCACGGCTTTATAGAGCTGCAGCATAACCTTGCGGCTCTTAAACTCAAATCCCCCTGTTAATGAAAGCCAAAACACCATACGCCTCCTTAACAACCCTAACAACTTAGATGGCAACTTTGAGGGACCTGTGTACGTGGACCCCAAGATCCTACTGTTGGACTTAAACCCAGGTCTCCTTGTCAAGGGGTACAGGCACTATTTGGAAACCAATATTTTCACTGCATAGAAAGCAGGGCAGTCAGGAGCTGTACATATTGCTGTTGGCAGGATGTCTAAACACACGGAGCACGGAGTATCCACAGTGTTCAGACTGTACCATGTCTGGAATGCTCTGTGAAGTTTGTTTTAATTGGAGGCAGTACAGGTTTATAAAATCATGAAGGGCATGCATTGGGTGAATAGCCAATGTCTTTTTTTCCCCCCCAAGGTCAGGGAGTCCAAAACTAGAAGGCATAGGGTGAGAGGGGCCAGATATGAAAGAGACCTGAGGGGTGTCTCTTTTTCACACACAAAGTAGTGCATGTATGGAATGAGCTGTTAAAGGAGAAGGTAGAAGTGGGTACAATTACAACATTTAACTGGATGAGGACATGAATAGGAAGGGTCGAGAGGGATATGGGCCCAATGCTGCCAAATTGGTTTAGATCAGTTTATGATTCTGGTCAGTGAGGACAAGTTTGACCACAGGGTCTGTTTCCATGCTGTATAACTCTGGCTGGTTTCTAGGTAAGAGGTCCTGCTACAAGATGCTGAGTAAACTGAGTCTATATTTTCTGGAGTTTAGGAGCATAAGAATTGATCTGATTGAGTTGAATTTAGCTTTTGTTGTCACATGAACTCAAATCAGTACAATGAAGAGTTTGTAAGTCGCCACTTTCAGTGGAATCTTAGATACAAAAGGTGCCTTGGTACAATCCTTAGTTACAGAATAGAGAAGCAAAGAAAAAATGTTGAATTTCAGCTAACATTCAAGATTAGGAAAGGTCTTGATAGCCTAAACTGAGACATGTTTCTCGTGGCTGGGGGATTGAGGACAAGGGGGCATAATTTCAGGATGAGGGATTGTTGATTTAGGACTGAGATGAGATACCGCTTCATTCAAAAGGTCGCAATTCTTTGAAACGCTCTATCCTCAAAGATTGTGGATGCTCCTTCATTGAATATATTTAAGATGTGGATGTGCAAGTGTTGGCTTGGGGGTGGACAGAGTCAGATGTCACATGATACCAGGTTACAGTCTAACAAGTGATGGAGGAGCAGTGCTCCAAAAGCTTGTGATTCCAAATAAACATATAGGACTATAACCTTGTGTCGTAGGACTTCTGAATATATTCAAGACTGAGATATACACATTGTTGGATCTCCCTTGAAAAATAAGAGATCTAATTGAGTGAGTTGGAAAGTGAAGTTGAAGCTGAGGACCAGTCAAGACCATGTTGAATGCCGGAGCATTCCTGATGGGTTATAGATTCTTTTCCTGCCCTTATTTTTTCAGTTCATATCTTTATTTTTCATGAGATGTGGATGATGCTGGCAAGCCCAATGCATGTTGCCCATCCTAATTGCCCTTGAGATAAGTGGTTTGATAGGCCATTTCAGAAGATAGAGGGGATAGTGCTGTGGGGATAGTCACAAAGGTGAAATCTAGGCTAAATTTCTGACCTGAAGAACTTTAATAGAACATAGAACGTTACAACACAGTACAGGCCCTTCAGCCTGCAATGTTGCACCAACCTGTGAAACCAATTTGAAGCCTATCTGTCATACTCTATTCCATTTCATCCATATGTTTATCCAATGAGCATTTAAATGCCCTTAAAGTTGGCGAGTCTACTACTGATGCACGCAGGGCATTCCATGCTCCTACTACTCTTAGAGTAAAGAAACTATCAATTTAAAGCTATGTCCCCTTGTGCTCGCCATCACCATCCGTGGAAAAAGGCTCACTGTCTCTCTTCCCCTCCATCTAACCCTCTGATTATCTCTTATGTGTCAATTAAGTCACCTCTCAACCACCTTCTCTCTAATAAAAACAGCCTCAAGTCCCTCAGCCTTTCCTCATAAGACCTTTGCTCCATACCAGGCAACATCCTAGTAAATCTCCTCTGAACCCTTTCCAAAACTTCCATATCCTTCCTATAATGTGGTTACCAGAACTGTGCACAGTACTCCAAGTGTGGTCGCACCAGAGTTTTCTACTACTGCAGCGTGACCTCATGGCTCTGAAACTCAATCCCTCTACTAATAAAAGCTAACACACACATGCCTTCTTACCAACCCTGTCAACTTTGCAGGGATCTAGGTACGTGGGCACAGATCTCTCTGCTCATCTACACTACCAAGAATCTTACTATTCACCCAATACTCGTTATTCCTGTTGCTTCTTCCAAAGTGAATCACCTCACACTTCTCCACATTAAACTCCATTTGCCACCTCTCAGCCCAGCTCTGCAGCTTACCTACATCCCTCCGTAACCTGCAACATCCTTCAGCACTATCCACAACTCCACCGACTTTAGTGTCATCCACAAATTTACTAATCCATCCTTCTATGCCCTCATATAAGTCATTTATAAAAATGACAAACAGCAGGGGCCCCAAAACAGATCCTTGTAGTATACCACCAGTAACTGAACTCCAGGATAGACATTTCCCATCAATCATCACCTTTTTTTAAGCTAGCCAATTTCTGTTCCAAGCCTCTAAATCACACTCAATCTCATGCAACCCTATTTTGTGCAGTAGCCTACTGTGGGGAACCTTATCAAAAATCAACGCTTTACCCTCATCCACCTGTTTGATCACCTTCTCAAAGAACTCAATAAGGCTTGTGAGGCACAAACTACCCTTCACAAGACTCTGTTGATTACCCCAAATCAACTTATTCCTCTAAAATGATTATAAATCCTATCTCTTAAACCTTTTCCAACACTTTACCCATAACCGAAGTAAGGGTCATTGGTCTATAATTACCAGGGTTGTCTCTACTCCCCTTCTTGAACAAGGGGACAACATTTGCTATCCTCCAGTCTTCTGGCACTATTCCTGTAGACAATGATGACATAAAGATCAAAGGCAAAGGCTCTACAGTCTCTGCCCTGGCTTCCCAGAGAATCCTAGGATAAATCCCATCTTGCCCAGGGGACTTATCTGTTTTCATACTTTACAGAATTGCTAACACCTCCTCCTTGTGAACCTTAATCCCGTCTAGTCTGGTAGCCTGTATCCCAGTATTCTCCTCAACAACATTGTCTTTTTCCAGTGTGAATACTGATGAAAAATATTCATTTAGTGCTTCCCCTATTTCTTTAGACTCCACGCACAACTTTCCACTCCTGTTCCTGATTGGTCCTAATCTTACTCAAGTCATTCTTTTATTCCTGATATACTTATAGAAAGCTTTAGGGGTTTCTTTGATCCTATCTGCCAACGACTTCTCATGACCCTGGCTGCTCTTAGCTCTTTGTTTAGGTCTTTCCTGACTAACCTGTAACTTTCAAGCACCCTAACTGCGCCATCAATCCTCATCCTAACATAAGTCACCTTCTTCCTCTTGACAAGAGCTTCAACTTCTTTAGTAAACCATGGCTCCCTCGCTCAACCACTTCCTGCCTGCCTGACAGGTACATACTTATCAAGGACACGCAGTAGCCGCTCCTTGAAAAAGCCCGCAATTTGATTGTGCCGATCCACTGCAGTTTCCTTTCCCGTGACGTGCATCCTGAATCTTGCCTCATTGCATTATAATTGTCTTTCCCCAGCAATAACATTTTGCCCGCGTTATAGACCTATCCCTTTCCATCGCTAAAGTAAATATAACCGAAATGTGGTAACTATCATCAAAGTGTTTCCCTACCTCCAAATCTAACACCTGGCCGGTTTCATTACCCAGAATCAAGTCCAATGTGGCGTCGCCCCTTGTTGGCTTGTAAACATACTATGTCAGGAAACCCTCCTACACACACTGGACAAAATCTGACCCATCTAAAGTACTCAAGCTGTAATATTCCCAGTCAATATTTGGAAAGTTAAAGTCCCCCATAACAACTGCCCTGTTACTCTCACTCCTATCGAGAATTAGCTTTGCTGTCCTTTCCTCTACATCTCTGGAACTATTCAGAGGCCTATAGTTGAGGATTCATCTACAGGCTATACTACCTTGGTAGATGAATCCTCAAACACCTTTTCTGCCACATAATACTAACAATGCCACTCCTTCCCCTCTTTTACCACCACCTCTGTTCTTACTGAAGCATCTAAATTCCAGAATCTGCAGCAATCATTCCTGTCCTGGATCTATCCATGTCTCCAAAATGGCCACTACATCGAAGTCCCAGGTACCAACCCATGCTGCAAGTTCACCCATCTTGTTGTGAATGCTCCTGGCATTAAAGTGGACACACTTCAAACCACCTTCCTGCTTGCCAGTGAACTTTTGCGACCTTGAAACTTTGTTTCTGGTCTTGCTACTCATAACCTACTAGACACTGGAACTACAATTTAGGTTCCCATCCCCCTAATGAATTAGTTTAAACCCACCCAAAGGCCATTAGCAAATTCCATTCCCCAGGTTCAGGTGTAGACCATCCTGTTGGTAGAGGTTCCACCTATCCCAGAATAAGCGTCAATTATCCAGTTATCTGAAACCCTCCCTCCTGCGCCATCCCTGTAGCCACATGTTCAACTCCTCTCTCTCTCCCTATTCCTTACCTCGCTAACATGTGGTACAGGCAACTAACTAGAGATGTCTGTTCTAGCATTAAGCTTCCACCCTAGCTCCCTGATTTTCCATCTTAAATCCCCATCCTACCTATGTCATTGGTGCCTATGTGGACCACGACTTGGGGCTAAAAACATGATCCAAGACATCATGAACCCTGGCACCTAGGAGGCAACACACCAACCGTGAGTCTCTCTCGTTCCCACAGACCTCCTATCTGTCCCCCTAACTATGGAGTCCCCAATGACTAAGCTCTGCTCCCCTTCCATCTTCCCTTCTGAACAACAGGGACAGACGCTGTGCCTGAGACCCGAGCCCCACTGCTTACCCCTGTTAAGTCGTGTCTCCTCCCTCCTCTCTCTCCCCCCCCCCCCCCCCCCGTCCCCAAACAGTATCCAAAACGGTATACTTGTTATTCAGGGGAATGGCCACAGGGGTTTCCCTGCACTGCCTGTCAGTTCCCTTTCCATCCTCTGACTGTAAACCATCTGCCTTTTTCTTTTACCTGAGGTATGATTACTCCTCTCAACCCCCTCCACCTCCCGAATGATCTGAAGTTCCTCCAGCTCTAGTTCCCTAACACAGTTCTCGAGGCGCTGGAGTTGGGTGCACTTCCTGTAGGTGATGTCAGCAGGGACCCTTCCCACATTCTGCAGGAAGACCATTCAACTGCCCTAACTGCCATACCCCACTGTTGTAAATTCCCAAAGGACTGTCGAAAAATAAAGAATAAAAAAAACTAGTTACCTGACCAATCCAGTGCACAGAACCTTTTTATTGGTTAGAGGAGGAGGATGGGTGGGAGACACTACCTACGTAGTCTTTTGGGTAACACAACCACCCAAATATATTACTTCACTTAGCAGTCCCATGTCCTCTCCTGCTCAGCGTGCGCTCCCCCTCTTCATGAGAGAATTTTTTAACTCAGTGATTCACCTTCCCGTCAGCCCCTGGTCAATGCTCTTGTCCATATTTGTTTCAGCAGCAGAAAGGAGGGTGAACCAGATGGATTTTTATGAATTGATGATGCCATTACTGAGACTAGTGGTAGTGAGAATTGAATTCCTGTACCTACAGCATTAGCCTTGGCCTTTAGATTGCTAGTGCAGTGACATTGACAATATGTCATATTCCTATTAATTTGCACTGTCAGACTTCCTGTCCAATGTGACCCAGTTGAGCTTCAGGTTTTACTATTATGGAGGCAAACACCTCTTTTCACCCCTTTTCAATCTCCTCCATTGGCTGCAACAAAAAAATTTGTTAATAAAAGCAAAATGCTGCAGATGGTGGAAATCTGAAAAAAAAGGAGAAACTCAGCAGATCAGGCCGTATCTGTAAAGAAACGTATAGTGGTAACATTTCATTTAAATCCAATATCTGCCAGACCGGCTGAATATCTTCAACATTTTCTATTTGTTCAATGTTTTATGTTCTATTTTGTCTGTGACTATACCTTTCTCCAATAAAACTGTAGTTACCCAATGTCCACTGTATCGGTCAATAAGCCAGTGAACAGGATATTTTTGAATGAAAGATCAATTTTGTTATCTGCTCACTCTGAGAAAAACTATAAAGATGCAGTGTCAAGCATGTGTGCGTACTTTTACACATATGGACAAGCACACGTTCAGAGTTGGAGGGATAATGTCCATGACACAAGGAGAATTAAACAGTTCATAGTTTAAAGTTATTAGGATGTCCTTTTAAGGTGGTACTGTTTTAACCTGAGACCATGGTTGTCTAATTGATATTTTGTGGATTCAGTGCATGCGAATATTGCAGTTTTTTATTGTACTAATTTATTTTATCAATCTGTCACTGGGCACTTTTCTTTTTTTGAGAGGCTGGTTAAGTGTTTTCTCCAGCTGGTTCCAGTCATAAATTGATCTCCTGAGCACTGTGTCCTGAAGGCTATAAAATGCCAAGCTGAAAATGAGATCCGATAGGAGAAAGTGAGGGCTGCAGATGCTAGAGATCAGAGTCGAGAGTGTGTTGTTGGCAAAGCACAGCAGGTCAGGCAGCATCCAAGGAGCAGAATCGACATTTCGGGCATAAGCGCTTCATCAGGATTGAGGCTTGTAGGCTGGGGCTAAGAAATAAATTGGGGTGGAGTGGATAGCTGAGAAAACGACAGGTGGATGAAGGTGAGAGAGACAGTGATAGGTCAGAAGGGGGAGTGATGGACAGGTCCGGAGGGTGGTGCCAAGTTGACCCTTCCTCCAAACCAAAGAGGTAGCCATGGGCCCCCGCATGGGACCCAATTATGCCTGCCTGTTTGTCGGATATGTGAAACAGTTCATCATCAGCAGTAACACCGACACCACCCCCCCACCTGTTCCTCCGCTACATCGATGACTATATTGGCACCGCCTCGTGCTCCCATGAGGGGGTTAAAGAGTTTATCAACACCTTCCACCCTGACCTCGAATTCACCTGGACCATCTCGGACACCTCCCTCCCCTTCCTGGACTTCTCCATCACCGTCTCTGGTGATCGAGTAGCCACAGACAATATACCACGAGCCCACTGACTTCCACGGCAACCTAGACTACACCTCCTCCCACCCTACCTCCTGTAAAAATGCCATCCCTTATTCCAAATCCTCCACTGCATCTGTTCCCAGGATGACCAATTCCACCTCAAAGTCCCAGATGGCCTCCTTCCGTGATCGTAATTTCCCTTCCCACGTGGTTGATGATGCCCTCCAACACATCTCCTCCACTTCATGCACCACTACCCTTGAACCGCACCCCTCTCAATGCAACAAGGACAGAAACGCCTTGATCCTCACCTTCCACACTAACAAACTCCGCATACATCGCATCGTCTTCTGCCACCTCTGGCACCTCCAAATGGACCTCACCACAAAAGACGTATTTCCCTTGCCACCCTTACCAGCGTTATGGACAGACCATTCCCTCTGCGACACCCTGGTCAGCTCCACTCCCCTCAACAGCCCACACAGATTCCTGGCACCTTTCCCTGCCACTGCATGAAGTGAAAAACCTGCACCCTTACCACTCCCCTCACCTCCGTCCAAGGCCCTAAGGGATCCTTCCACACCCGTCAGATATTTACCTGTACCTCCACCAATGTCATCTACTGCATCCGTTCCATCCGGTGTGGTCTTCCCTACACTGGGGAGACAGGACGCCTTCTTGTGGATCATTTCAGAGAACATCTTTGCGACACCCGCACCCACCAACCCCACCACCCCGTAGCTGAATACTTCAACTCCCCCTCTCACTTCATCAACGACATGCAGGACCTGGGCCTCCTCCATCACCAAACTGTTATCACCCGCGCCTGGAGGAAGAATGTTTTGTATTCCGCCATTGGACCCTGCAACCACACGGGATCAATGTGGATTTCAACAGCTTCCTCATTTCCCCATCCCTCTCACTATCTCAGTCCCAAGCTTCTAACTTGGCAGTGCCCTCCTGACCTGTCCGTCACTCCCCCTCTGACCTATCACCTTTGCCCTCACCTCCATCCACCTATCGCTTTCTCAGCAGCCCACCCCACCCCCTCCCATTTATCTCTCACCTCTGGCCCACTCTCCTTATTCCTGATGACCGGCTTATGCCCGAAATGTCAATGCTGCCTGACGTATGTTTCCCCAAAATACACACAACTGAAAATGAGATATGAAGAAAAATGTAAATTCTGTTTCTCTTTCCATAAATGCTGCCACATCTGAATTTCTCCAGCATTTTCTGTTTTTATATTTTAGATGTACAGCTTTGTTGGAGAGGACAGCACAGATATATTTCAATTTTTTATTATTTAAAGATGCAAGCGAGCAACATTCATTCTAAAATTTGGACAAAATATGTTTGGGAGCAACAAGAAGTTTTGGTCTCGTTCTATTCTTCACTCCTGCTTAATTTCCACCACCCTCATTACGATATCTTATGCTTTAAGCCAATGATGCTACTTGCAAACTGAGATCAGGCTGTGCATGGGATTCTCCTTGAGGCTGCTAGCTCCTCATTTCCAGGCAAGGCTGTTCACCTCATGTACTGTAGTACTCCTTATATTTATATCAATACATGGATCATTAAATACAGCTTGCCAGTATAGTGTCTGCGAACTCTCTTCACATGTTCATTCTAGGCTTGTTTTCTCTTGTGGTCAGTTACATCATGATTTGCATAAATCACATTATATAACACTCGCCCAAATTGTCTGTCTGTAATTGCCCCACTGTAGGCACTAAGTGAGCTCTTAATTACTTTTAAGGAAAATCTCCCACTCAGCCTGCATTTTCAGAGGAGTTCAAGAGCTATAGGAGGTGGGGAGGCCCTCAAATTAACACTGCTCAGCCCATCGTGCAGGTCACCTCAATCAGCATCGGGCATCCCCACATCATCACCACAATGACTGCCTCCCCGTGAATACTCCCTCCCTCTTTGTCTCTCCGTTGACACCCCCACATTTTAGGTCCTTCAGTTTCTTCCCTGCTCTGAGACTTCCCGCATGTACCTGGTCCTGAACTTCAGGACTTGAATTGATGGACTATATAGAGTCTCAAACCGAAACAAAATTTACTGGAAAAGCTCAGCAGGTCTGGCAGCATCTGTGGATGGAAATCGGAGTAAGTGTTTTGGATTGAGTGACCCTTCCTGGTGTTGCTAAGCAGTGAAGTGTCCAACATCCAAATAATATGGTGCTGTGTGCGCAAACTGACCTGTGTTTGGCTGCAGAATGATGATGTAGATCCTTCAAAAGAAGAAGCTGATTAAAGTGAGACATTGTGATATTTGTTATTACCTGTGCTATGCCCAATCCTTTAATCTTTTCTCCGATGACAAGTTTGTATTTTTTGCTAACTTGCTCTTGTTTAGTGAGTGAAGATAGCCATTTATATTTGTCAGTTTAAACTATTTAATTTTGTGGTGAATTATCTTGCTAAATCAATTGTGCTGCAATACTGTCAAGTTGATGTGGTGTAAGTAATAAGCATTTCCTGTTTCATCATATTTTTAAGATTGAGACTAATTAAACATCACAGGTTATTTATTACACAATTTTTTGAAAAAAAAACGCAGTTGATATAAATTGGTTATTTGGGCTCCTGCCTATTTAGTTTTCCATTAAAACATTTAGATCTCAAGACAGTTTTCTAAAGAGGGAATACAAAATGTATGTTTGGAATGAGGGTGTGCATCTTAATTGTGTAGAACTTACTGGTCATTCAGGAGGTCAAAGTTTCTTCACTGGACATCAAGCAGATTAGATGACCATTTATATCTCGCTCTGCTTGAGGGACTACTACGTAGAGCCTGCTGGCACCTTCCATCTAGATGAGGAGATGGGCATGCAGCAATCAGCTTTAGATGGTGTGTCGTCTTGAGCTGCACCTTCACTTGGCCCTTGTTGTCAAACTGCTGTAGCCACGCCCTGTCCTCTGTCTAGAGTGTAGACTATGCATTCTATTCGTAATGGCATGTGACTTTGGGCAGAAGTATGAACCGAGATTCCAGGTTTTTGGGAAAGCTTGAGGCTTTCACATGGAAAGAACATTAGGTTGTTAAAAGATAAAAGCAACACTGAATACATTTAGTCATAGTAAATTTTAATTTCTGTTTAAGCCATTGTTTTGACAACTTATCAAAAAAAATCAGTTTATTTGTGGGAACCTGGTGGTGCCATTAAATAGTCTTGAGGTGCTATTGTGTGCCACAATCTGTTAACAATAAAAATACACTCTACCAAATTTAGGTTCTTCTATTGACTAAAGATCCTAGAGATTTCACTATGTTAGATTTAAGAATGTGAATTCAGTAAATATCTTCATTTGTGCATTAGCAGCTGAGAACAATTACCTTGAAAGTTGCTAAATTATTTTAAGAATTTTTCAAATTTAGCATTACAAGTCTGGCCTACATATGACTCAGGTTTCACATTATGCAGTTAACTCAGGGGCTAGGGGTGGAATATAGATATAAAAATAGAAATTGCTGGAAAAGCTCAGGAGATCTGGCAGCATCTGTGGAGAGAAATCAGCGTTAACGTTTCGGGTCAAGTGATCCTTGCTCAGAATGTTCTGGTTTACAGCATCCGCATTTCTTTTGGTTTTTATTGGATAATAGATGCTGGCTTGTTGGAGTTGACCACATTCCAAGGCTAAATAAAAAAAGAGCTTTTGCTGAAACTAGTGACTCTGATTGTAAATTTAATATTACCATATATATGTTATCTACATTTGAATGGATAACTGAGAAATACTTGTTGAGGATGATATCACTTAATGTGCTCAACTTTCCTTTGTTGTGCAACTGAATGGAGTTGACTTGCACAGTTCTTTTGCGTATTTAGTCATAGCTAGAGAAGCTCAAGCAGTGGTTTCACTTGAGCCTTGCACCATTACTCATGCTTGGCCTCAACCATCACCTTATGAATGTGTGGCCTAACTTCACACACACTTCACAAGTACACTCCATTCTACCTCACCACCACCATTCATATCTCCTTCATTGCCCTGTTGTCAGATACCTTGACTGGTATTCAGTCCTGAATGTGAAGATACTTTCATGAGTCAAATATTAGGAAACTTGCAGCCCGTTTCTTTGCTTCCCATCATGAGTTCTGTATCAAGCCAATGTTGGCCAGTTTCCTATCTGCCCTAGAACTAATCTCATCCAAAACGCTGTTTACAAAATCTTAACTTGCACCAGCCCTGTTCACTCTTTATACCTGTGTTCATAGATGTTTATTAGATTTGCGATCTGTGGTATGTTGTGTTAAAATCTCTGATATGCTATCTTTGTAACCTCCTACAGCCTTCCAAGACCACATCCCTCTAGTTTTGGCAACTTCTGCATCTCTCATTTAGTTCACCCCACTATTGATAGAGCTTTTAGGCCATTTAGCTCTTGATCTCTGGAATTCTTTCCCTATATCTCTTCTCACTTCTCACTCTTGTCTGTGAAATACCTGTTAGGCCACATTTTTTGTCCAAGCTTCCTCCTTTAGTTCATTATTTTGTCCGGTTATGCTTGTGTGAAGCACCTTGGATTGTTTGTTTGTTAAACAAATGCATATTTTGTTCGTATTTCCATATGAGTTTGCAGTAATCGATTTCAAAATATTGTGCAAAGTTTAGTTGTAGATATGGTTCAATCAAAGATGTGTCATTGTTGAAGGAGTAAAATTCTGAATTTTCGTTTTAGCCAATCTGACAAAGAATCTGGTTCAAGTTCCGGGAGCAGCAGTGATGGAAGCAGCAGTCAATCAGATAGCAATGACTCCAGTGACTCTGATAGTGAATCTGACTCTGGCAGCCAGTCTGATTCTGATTCATCTGGTTCAGGAAGCAACACGTCATCATCCAAAGGAAAAAGAACAGTTGAGAGCAAAGTTCCAAAAACTGATGGAGCAGAGGTAATTATATAATTACTTATTCATATTTGGCTAACTTTTAATTTAAATAAAAAGGGCCTGTTATGAAGTTTGACCCTTTTCCCCCTATTCTGTTGCAGTTTTGGAAATCCAATCCAAGTATTTTAACTGTTCAGCGATCTGCCATGATCAGAAAGCAGCAACAACTACAACAGCAACAGCTTTCTTCAAACAGTTCAGAGGTTTGAAATTTAATTAAAATAAGTGGGTGCGGGGCTTTTTATTAAATCTGAGCGCATAATTATTGAATTGTGATATGACTACCAGCATGATCTTCATGCAGCAATGAGTTTGTAGCAGTGTAACACAGGAACCTGGGAATTTACAGGATTGAAGCAGAATTGTTCATTTCATATTGGAGATTAAATCATTAGCTATAGGATCATGCCAAATTTATTACAATTAAAAATTCCAAATAAAGTCCATCTTGTTTGTCTCTTTCTTGCCATTAATTGCAAATAAAAAATGAGCATTCGATATTAGGCATAATAAAAGGTCAGTAAAGGTTACTGGAATTCTGTGCAGTGCCTGTGCAGTAACACAGTTCTGTAAGAAACAGCCTGATGATAATATGGTGATATCTAACTTTGCAAAAAGTGCTCAACTAATATGGAAATGTTAATAGAGAAGTATTACTTGGGATCTTTTCTTGACATGTGAAGTATCTCCAGCACTGGCTACTCTGCCTGTCTGTCATCTCAAAAAGTCTTCTATAGATTTCATCACAGTGAAATTTGCTAAAGAACTAAAAATTACTTTTGTAATGTGACTGTGAAAATTCATTTTTAAATAAACCAACAATAATTATTATGGTTGCTCAAATTAGATTTGAGCTAGATTTTTTTGTGAATCATAGTATTAAATACATAATTATAAGTTTTATATCTCACGAATGCCTGTTTAAGATTTTTTGTTAGGCGGGAGCAATCATATCTCCAAGAAGAGTCTGTGTAGAAGTTTTATTATCATTTTACAAAATAATTTAAATTGGTCCAAGTAACATTGACTCCTCAATTGTTTTTTTTTTGCAACTGTTGAGTACAATTTTTGTTGTCTTACTTTTCAGCAGGAGTCATCAAGTAGTGAAGATTCTGATGATGATTCATCCTCTGAGAACACTGCCAAACATGTGAAACGCAGAGAGTAAGTCAGTATTTCAATAGCTGGCTCTTAGCCAAGTGGTGGCTTTTGTTATTATTCGTAGCAGGTCTGTGTTCCTTGTAAAGCAATCTTAGAGAAAGTTTGCTGAAGTCATTGTATGGCGAAAGAAATTTTGAATACAATTTACCATAGAAACACAGATAAATCCAAACAGAGATACACCAATCATTAATTAACTCTTCCCACAACGCTTTGAATGCTGTCTCCAAGAGTCAGTGCTCCAAAGATGTCACCTGAAAAGCAAATTTTCTTGCACACTGCTATTCACTCACCCTTCAACCAAGCTTAATTACCCATTTCAAAATTGATGGGGGGGGTGGAATTCAAGATGGCGGCAATCTAGAAAGATCGTGTTGCAGAGCTCTGCACCACATCGCATGGGGGACCTAACCCGCCCTACCTGATTCACTGCGATATCCTGGGATTCTAGAAAGATCATGGAGTCCCAGTAAACTGTTAGGGAACAACGTAGCTCGATTTTTGCTGTCCAGGGATGCCGAAGAAGGGAGCAGGTACGTCCAAGGCCGGGTCCGCGGCCCAGCCTTCAGGATTCTCGGGCTCAATTTCCTACCAGGTCCTGGTAAAGGAGCTCGCGAAGTCTTTCAAGCTGTTGGGGAAGCAGCTAGAGGAGAAGCTGGCTCCGATCTCTAACATGCTGCAGATGTATGAACAGCAGCTGGGACACCTCAAGAAAAGGACAGATGAGGTAGAATGCAGAGTCACAGTGGTGGAAGCTGATACCGATTCCTCCAAGGAGAGGATCCCGGACCTGGAGACGCAGGTCCATAATTTGCTTGACCAGGTTGATGACCTCAAGAGCAGAGGCAGGAGAAAAAAATATTCAGATTGTCAGTTTGCCGGAGGGTAAGGAAGGTGACTGACCAGTGGAATTTATTGAGGACTGGTTGCCGAAATTCCTTAACCTAGAGGCTGAATTGGGAAGCTTGTAGATTGAGAGGGTTCACCAGGTCATGGCGCAGAGGTCAGATCTGGACCAACGTCCTCGTCCTATCTTGATGCAGTTTCATCATTATAGAGATAAGGAGAGAATCGTGGAAGCTCCCAGAATCCAGGGGAAGGGTCCGAAGGCCCCAGTTCATGAGGGCTCTAGGATAATGTTCTTCCAGGACTTCTCAGCGGCGGTGATCCGGTAAAAAAAATCCTATGATGGTGAGAATGTGTAAAGGGTATGAGCAGGTAGGGAAATAGTTAAGTTTTGCATTTTGTGAAACAGAAGATTCAGCTAAGCATGACTTGAATCAGATAAGACCTTGCAGTAAACAATGGGATGACAATGGCATCAAGAAAAGACTGAGGGAGCTCGGGATCCAGTACTCTGAGATACCCAGCGGTGCTTCGGATCACCTGAGATGGATCTGTCCATATCTTTCACATATCGGAGAAGGCAAGAGACATTGTGAACAAATTAACTTAATCTGAACTATTTAGTATGTACAAATAGTAGTGTTGTTTGGGTATATATCTACTTTTCTTTTGAAAGAAAGAGGAAGTTTTGTCAGGGCTTTCTTTTCTGTTTTTTAAATTGGTAATAATCTGGTCTAAACAATGCTGGGGGCTGGCTGGGATGATTACTTTCAGTTTCTAAGTTAAGTTATACCAAAGGATGGCTGGGGTACTTTTTTTCAAAATGTCTTTGTTCACATTGTTATTCCATGGTGTATTTTCTTTCTTTGCTGCTTGTGTTTGTGGTTTGGCTCTAGCTAGGAGAAGAGAAAATGGTTGGGATGGTTAGATGCCTACTTACAGGCAGTTAATGCCCGGTTCAGGTATTTAAATGCCCTGGCTGCTGTATTGGCAGTGGATGTTGGGTTTTGGAATGTGTAGATGCCCCTTGGGCAGGGGGTGAGTTCTGCTATTCAGTGCCATTGGCACTTTATATATTGGGTTTTTTTTTGGTTTTTGTTGTACATGGTCTTTGATAGCTTTATAGGTTTGTTAACTGGAATGGTTTTAGTTTATGTAGTTTTTTTGTTTGATGGATCTTGCGACACTAAGGCTCAGCAATTTGTAGTTCGAGTTCCTCCTCTCTGGAATCTAAATGTTACTGCAGAAGGTTATGGCTAATCACTTGATTAAGTGGTGTATCTGGAACATTAAGGGGAGTCACTCATCAATTAAGAGGAAGAAGGTACTCTTGGGCCTTAGAAAGGAGAAGGTTGATATTGTTTTATTACAGGAGAGACACTTGGATGATAGGGAGCATTTGAAACTACAGCAGAATGGCTTTGATTGGGTTTACGTTTCATCTTTTAATACCAGAAGTAGGGGAGTGGCTATATTGGTGAGGAGGAATCTCCCTTTGAAGTTGCGAGAGTGTGTTAAAGACACACATGGGAGGTTTGTAATCATCAAAGTCCTGATAAACTGCGAAGATTATGGTGTTTTAAATGTTTACTCCGGCCCAAGCCCTCAAATTTCTCGTAGGTGCGTTCTCTAAACCGATCAGTCTCAAGTCTCGGCATGTCATCATGGGGAAGCTTTTAATTGTCATATGGATTCCATGGTAGACAGGTTGCCCAAAGGCCCCCCGATACTCTCTGTACAAACTAAACAATTAGTGGATCTGTGTGTGGAGTTAGGGGTTGGTGGACGTCTGGAAGCGTCTCTACCCGACATGTTTTTTCCAATCCACGCAGGTGTCACACCAGGATTGACTATTTTTCTGACCCCTGTGGCAACCCTGGACTTGGTGGCATCTTGTACGGTTGGTAATAGTACCATCTCCCATCATGCTCCAGTGTACCCGTTGGTTAAGATTAAGGACACTATAGTGGGCCCGAGACACTGGTGAATAGATCCCTTTATCCTTCAGGATAATAAGTTTTTATGGAGTACTTCTCTGAGGAATTTAGGGCATTCCTAGACATTCATTCAGACTCGGTTAGTAGCCCGTCCGTCCTTTGGGAAACCGTCAACGCCTATGCCAGGGGGTTAGTTATCTCCTAGGAAACGGCATAAGGACAAGCAGCAGTGTCTACTTGAAGTATGGTTGAAGGCAGCGGAGAAGGCTTATTTTGACAGGCCCTCGTTGGCCAAGCTACACAGGATTATGACGCTCTAATTTCTGCTGTCTCCACAGAAACAAGAGTTTTGTCATGGCATGTAGGAGAAGCACCCTGAGGAAATATATGGTTTGATCATTCCTACTTGGTTCTGTATTCAGCTTTGATCTGAAATATAATACCAGATTTTTAAGAGCTTTCTGAAGGCAGTCTAACTGTTGGATTAGATAATACTTTTGCCCCTCAGTGAAACTCTTCTACAGAGACCTTCATAGGAATTAAACCAAAAGCACCTTAGTAATTTTTACATTTCATGAGCTCTCATTCTGCTCAGGGATAGTTCTGGTGCTGAGCAACAAGATCAAAGAGTTTGAGCGGTCAGAGTCACCTTGGTGTGCATGTCCATAGATTATTGAATGTAGCAGGATAGGTGGTTAAGGAGACATGAGATGCTATTATTAGTCAAAGCATTGAATGTAAGAGCAGGGATGTTATAATGAAGCTGCATATAACATTAGTTAGGCACTTTGGGAGTACTGTGTGCAATCCTGGTCACTACATGCCAGGAAGAATATGATTATACTAGAGAGGGTGCAGAAGAGCTACACTAGGATGTGGTCTGGGCTAGAGCAATTCAGCTTTGAAGAGACATGAGATAGGCTGGTGTAGATTTTCTCAGAGCAGAGAAGGCTGAGGCAGGGGATTTGATTGAGGTACAGAAAATTCGAAGGGGTGTTGACAGAGTAAATAGAGATAAATTTTTCCCCTTAGAGGGGTTAATAACCATGGGACTTAGTTTTAAGGTAAGCCACAGGAGGTTTGGAGGGCTTTGAGGAAATGTTTTGACCCAATGGGTTGTTGGCATCTGAAAGTCACTGCCTGAAAGGCTGGAAGCCGTCTAGACATTTAAGAACTATTTAGGAATGCCTTAACATACAAAGCTATGGGATAAGTGCTAAAAAATGGCATTGGAACAGATGGATATTTGACTGGTGCAAACGTGTTGGGCCAAGGAGCTTTCTTCCATGTTGTAAAATCTCTACATTATGACTCTTGTAGGAGAAAGTGAGGACTGCAGGTGCTGGAGATCAGAGTCAAAAAGTCCAGCACTGGAAAAGCACAGCTGCATGGGCAGCATCCACAGAACAGGAGAGTCGACGTTTCGAGCGTGAGCTCTTGATCAGAAATTATGTAGAGCTTATGTTTGAATTACAACTCTCCTGCTTCTCGGATACTGCCTGACCGGCTGTGATTTTCCATTGTCACACGTTTGATGATGACTCTGTCAGATCTGGGATTTGAGTTACATTTTCAACAAGCTTAAACCAGAAAGGTTTGAATTGTTTGTAGTGTTATGTCCCCGACACACAACATAGCACATAGGATTGAGTGAATGAATATCTGAACTTGCATGTTGCAGAACCGGTATGGATTCCTCCCAAATATCAGTTTTATGTAAGTAACTTGCTAACTAAGCTTTAAAAGCCTACCTGTTGCAAATGTATGGGTTTTACAAAGTGAGAGTGCTTTAGGAGTCATCCATTTCTGTTGACAAGAATACAGTGGAGTAGAAAAATAAGCATGGTATATTATTGGAAAAAACTATTGATATTGGAAAGAAAAACTTGTTAATATTACACGTTTATGAGGGCTAAATAAATGTTGATCTTGGCAAGTTGTTTTTTCTTGCTGCTCTCTGGGGATGAACAATGTTCAGACAGTTATATTTGTAGTCTTTTCCTACTCTTGAGAAGTTGGTGGAGGTGAACTGTATTGAACCAGTGCAGATTTTCTTATGGAGCTTCCTTAAGTGAATAAACTATTCTAGATATTGGCCCAACAACAGTGAAGGAGTTGGTCCAACTTGTCCATGCCAACCTATTATCCTAACCGAATTTAGTCCCATTTGCCAACACGTGGCACATATCCCGCTCAACCCTTCCTATTCATATACAGATCTAGATGAGTTTTAAATGCTGTAATTGTACCAGCCTCCACCACTTCCTCTGGCAGGTCATTTCACACAAGCACTACCCTCTGTGTGAAAAAGCAGCCCCTTACGTCCCTTTTATATCTTTCCCCTCTCACCCGAAACCTATGCCCTCTAGTTCTGGAGTCCCCACCTCAGGGAAAATACCTTGTCTATATATCCTATCCATGCCCCTCATGATTTTATAAACCTCTATAAGGTCACCCCGTGGCGTCTGACACTCCGGGGAAAGCAGCCCAGCCTATTCAGCCTCTCCCTATAGCACAAATCCTCCAACCCTGGCAACATTCTTGTAAATATTTTCTGAAACCTTCCAAGTTTCCCAATATCCAATGGAAAGGAGACCAGAATTGCACGCAATATTCCAAAAGTGGCCTGCCAGTGTCCTGTACAGCTGTAATATGACCTCCCAACTCCTATACTCAATGCTCTGACCAATAAAGAAAAGCATACCAAACGCCACCTTCACTATCTTATCTAACTGCGACTCCACTTTCAAGGAACTATGAATGTGTACTCCAAGGTTTCTTTGTTTAGCAACACTCCCTTGGACCTTACCATTAAGTGTAAAGGTCCTCCTCTGATTTGCTTTTCCAAAACACAGCATCTCACATTTATCTAAATTAAACTCCATCTGCCACTCCTCAGTCCATTGACTCATCTGATCAAGATCCCTTTATAATCTGAGGTAACCTCGTTTTGCTGTCCATTGCACCTCTAGTTTTGATGTAATCTGCAATCTTTTTTTGTTTACATCCAAATCATTTATATAAATGGCGAAAAGTAGTGGACCCAGCACCTATTGTTATGGCACACCACTGGTTACAGGCTTCCAGTTTGAAAAGCAATCCTCCACCACCACCCTCTGTCTTCCACCTTTGAGCCAGTTCTGTATCCACATGGCTATTTTACCCTGTATTTCATGAGATCTAACCTTGCTAAACTAGTCTCCCTTGAGGAACCTTGTCGAACGTCTTACTGAAGTCCACATAGACCACATCTGCCACTCAGCCCTCATCAATCAAGTTCGTGAGACATGACTTTTCACGCACAAAGCCATGTTGACTATCCCTAATCAGTCTTTGCCTTCCCAAGTACGTATAAATCCTGCCCTTCAGGATTCCCTCCAACAACTTGCCCACCACTGATGTCAGGCTCACGGGTCTTTAGTTCCCTGGCTTTTCCTCACTACCTTTCTTAAATAATAACACCACGTTAGCCAATCTCCAGTCTTCTGGCACCTCACCTGTGACTATCAATGATTGAGATATCTTAGCCAAAGGCACTGCAATCACTCACATAGCTTCCCACAGAGTTCGAGGGTACACCTGATCACGTCCTGGATTTTATCCACTTTTATGCGGTTTAAGACATCCAGACCACCACCTCTGTAATATGGATGTTTTTAAAGATGTCACCATCTATTTTCCCATATTCTATATCTTCTATCTCCTTCTCCACAGTAAAGACTGATGCATCTCCTCATTCTCCTGTGGCTCCACTTGTAGGCTGCCTTGCTGATCTTTGAGAAGCCCTATTCTCTCCCTAGTTACCCTTTTGTCCTTAATGTATTTATAAAAACTCTTTGGATTCTCCTTAACCTTTTTGCCAAAGCTATCTCGTCCCCTTTTTGTCCTCCTGATTTCCCACTTAAGTATCCTCCTGCTGCCTTTATACTCTTCTAAGGAGTCATTCAATCTATCTTGTCTATACCTGAAATATGCTCCCTTTTTCTTAACCAAAACCTCAATTTTGTTAGTCATCCAGCATTCCCTACACCTACCAGCCTTTCCTTTCACCCTAACAGGAATATATTGTCTCTGGACTCTTGTTATCTCATTTCTGAAGGCTTCCCATTTTCCAGCCGTCCCTTTACCTGCAAATATCTACCCACAATCAGCTTTTGAAAGTTCTTGCCTGATACCGTCAAAATTAGTCTTCCTCCAATTTAGAACTTCAACTTTTAGATCTGGTCTATCCATTTCCACCACTATTTAACACTAATAGAATTATGGTCGCTGGCCCCAAAGTGCTCCCCCACTGACACCTTAGTCACCTACCCTGCCTTATTTCCCAAGAGTAGGTCAAGTTTTGCACCTTTTCCATTTGGTAAATCCACATACTGAATCAGAAATTTTTCTTGTACACACTTAACAAATTCCACTCCACCTAAATCCTTAACACTATGGCAGTCCCAGTCTATGTTTGGAAAGTTAATATCCCCCACTATAACCACCCTATTATTCTTAGAGATAACTGAGATCTCCTTACAAGTTTGTTTCTCAATTTCCCGCTGACTATTAGGGGCTCTATAATACAATCCCAATAAGGTGATCATCCCTTTCTTATTTCTCAGTTCCACACAAATAACTTCCCTGGATGTATTTCTAGGAATATCCTCCTTCGGGGTATTCCTGAAAATACATGCAACATTCATACATGAACATGCAACTGGGATATTGCTAAAATACCCCAGTTGCGTGTTCCTAACCATACCCTGAGTTAATCTGCCTTCTCTGTTAGCTTTCAGAAACTCAAGCTTTTCTCATAACATTGTAGTATTATGAAAATTGCCCCTTGTAATGCATTTTCATTTCTCTAGTGAAGACTGGCAGATGTCTGGGTCTGGTTCTGAGGAGGAGGAGGAAGAGCGAGAGAAAAGTACCTCAGGAGACAGTGAGTCTGACTACCAACCCCACAACAAAGTAAAAAGCAGGAAACCTCAGAACAGGTAACCATTTAAAGCTCCAGTTATTAAATCCCGCCACGGTTGACTAAATAGCTCAGTCATCCAGCAGATAGATCACTTCTCTGTGCTGCTAACCAACCTTTACTGAGACATCATTAATGGTCCCAGACTCGGGGGACAAAAGGGTTTTTCACTACATTGTTCACTTTATTTTGGCACTTCTGTGTTAATTAAACTTGTGTCAATGTCAGCTGAATGCAAAGTTGTGCATGAATATTATACCCTCTCCAATGGTTGGTGGAGGTTCTGATAGTCCAGCTTTGGAGCTATGTCAAACAAGGAACTAAACCTTGCAGAGATGATGGGAAGAACAGAAAACTTCGAATTACTTGGTAGTACCCAACTTGAATTTTGTTGAAAGTTATGTTGTTGAAGCTTTTCCTCTTACATTTATTAGCTCAAATTCAAGAATGCCAAATTTAAAACAAGTGCAATTTCTATTACAGCAGAAAGGGGAACTGATTGATATACAAGTCGCCTGTACTCGACTGAGGAATCGTCAAGTACATGAGTAATTCAAAATGAGATGCAAAGCTTGAACATATCCCTTTAATTTGCAAAGAATTGGTTTCTGCACATGCTTATATTACTTAACACAAGTATATGTGAGCCACATTGAGCTGGGCTATTTCTTTTAGATTAGTTATCTGTGTAACAATTAGTACACTAAGGATGGTTCAAGTACCTCCCATATTCTTGTATTAATCTTGAGTGCAGAACAAAAAGCTTCAACAACATATTCTCTTTTTAGCAATATGCAAAAGAAAATGTATAGTAAGGCGTACGATAGTTCATATTATTTAATTTGTGATTTTCAGTGCTGGCAGATTTATGTTTAAAGGCGTATAATTTATGTGCTGTTGATAAAATATTTTCTGGAATTTTTATGAATTTGAGGAAATGTACGAAAGGGAAATCTGGTAGACAGTTAATGTTCAAAAGTTAATAGCAGACTCCAAATTAGCATCCTTTGAACGGGAAGGTAATGTCATTGGACAAGTATTCCAGAGCCTTAGAGTAGTGCTGTTAGGGTCGAGAATGTGGCTCTGGAAAAGGGCAGCAGGTCCGGCAGCAGCAGGAAAATCGACATTAGCCCTTCATCAGGAACCAGTCCACAACATCGTCTCCATCACGTGACATCACTTCCGCCCCCATGGACACTTCTGTTGGCCCCACTTGCACCCCCATTGTTGATTTAGATTAATTTCTTACAGTATGGAAACAGGCCCTTCGGTTGAACAAGTCCACACTGACCCTCCAAAGAGTAACCCACCCAGACCCATTACCCCTGACTAATGCACCTACACATTCCTGAACATGATGGGCAATTTAGCATGGCCAAATCACCTAAAACCTGCACATCTTTGGATTGTGGGAGAAAACCAGGGAACCCGGAGGAAACCCTCGCAGACACTGGGAGAATGTGCAAACTCCACATAAACAGTCGCCCGAGGCAGGAATTGAACTCGGGTCCCTGGCGCTATGAGGCAGCAGTGCTAACCACTGAGCATCACTTCTGTTGGTGATGTCACTCCTGATCCTACATTCATGCCCACTGAAGTGATTGTCTCTGCCCCCATGCCCAGCTCCAGCCCCACCCCAGGTCCTAGCTCCCAGCCCTGCCATGTCTTTACTATTTCCCCAGACCTCCCCTTCTCTGAGGATGAACGTTCAGTCCTCAGCAAAGGCCTCACCTTCATTCCTTTATGCTCCCAGATGAATGAGTTCGACACGCTCTATTCTTGATGAAGGACTTATGCCCGAAGCGTTGATACTACTGCTCCTCAGATGCTGCCTGACCTGCTGAGCTTTTCCAGCACCACACTCTCAGCTCAGACCTCCAGTATCTGCAGTCCTCACTTTCTCCTAGTAATGCTTTTAAGCCATGGTTTTGCATCCCACAATAGCAGATGGCGAAACTTAAATTCATTAAAATCTAGAATTAAAATTGTTGTAAAAACGCATGCAGTTCATAAGTTTTTTTTTTAACAGAAAACAGCAATGGCAAATTTGCAAAGCCTTTCTTGCTAACGTATGGGGGCATGATGGCAAAATTGTGATTGCTGGCCCTAAGATAAGACAAAAGAAAATGTCTGATATAGTGATGGTCTGTAAGGTATAATTCTGTGAATATGTCCCAGACACTCACATCGCTCAGTAGCATGTCAAATACATCAGAGGTGGTGGATCAATAATACACAGTTGGCAGAGATTGTCTTGGGAGTCCTCAATATAACTTTGGGTCTCATGGAGGCTCATGGTATCAAGTCAAACAAACATCCTGTTGAGACGCCTACTGACTGAGCTAGATGTGTCTTGAGTGGCATAGCTGCTTGACTGGGTTTGTGGCAGGTGGTAATTCAAAAACTTACTTGATCTTGTCCTTACCAGTCTGTCTGTATACAGATGTACCTATCTAAGGCAGTATCCATTGCACTGTTCTAATGGTTGAGATGAAATCCTAGTTTCACATTGAGGGTATCCCATCTAGCAATCTAAGTTGGGTGTCCCTTAAGCTCTGCCAGCTGCCATCATCAGCATTGTATTCAGCTACTGTCTATAACTTAATGGACCAGCATATTCCCCTGCAAACCAAGGGATTAACCCTGGTTCAGTGATAAGTGCAGGAAAGCATGTCAAGATCAGCGGCACGGTGGCACAGTGGTTAGCACTGCTGCCTCACAGCGCCAGAGACCTGGGTTCAATTCCCGATTCAGGTGACTGACTGTGTGGAGTTTGCACATTCTCCCCGTGTCCGCGTGGGTTTCCTCCGGGTGCTCCGGTTTCCTCCCACAGTCCAAAGATGTGCAGGTGAGGTGAATTGGCCATGCTAAATTGCCCGTAGTGTTAGGTAAAAGGGGTAAATGTAGGGGAATGGGTGGGTTGCGCTTCGGCGGGTCGGTGTGGACTTGTTGGGCCGAAGGGCCTGTTTCCACACTGTAAGTAATCTAATCTAATCTAATCTAATCTAATCTAATCTAATCTAATCAGCACCAAGCATACGGTGCCAAATTGGTGAAGCTACAACACAAGACTACATCTGGTGAACAGCAGAAACAACATGCAATAATCAGAGCTACGCAATCTCACTATCTGTGGTCCTGCCAAATTCATTTGTGGTTGGTGATGCACGATTAAACAACTTACAGGAGAAGAGGCCTCCATAAACATTTCCACCTTCAAACTTGGGCACATAATGTAAAAGACAAGTCTGTAGCATTTGCATCTGTCTTCAACCAAATGCAGATTACAGTCTAGTTGCCACAATGTAAAAATTCAGATGAATCAAATTGAGACTGGAAATAAAATGCTGGATAAGAGGATAATGAGGCTTGGAGGGGGTCAGGTTTTAGGAATAGTGGATAAAAAGGTCAAAGCTAGCAATACAGTTTATAGATGTCTACAGCATAGAAGGTGGCCCTTTGGCCTTTCGACTTGTACAGAAAGCATCCGCTAAAGTCAGCAGGATAGATTGAAAAAATATCATCTTAGAAAATGCAAAGGAAAGCCTTGGTATCATTAAAGGACCAAGTCTTAGATAGCCAAGGGTCTCAGATAAAATGCTCATGAAAACAGATTAGTGAAGACCACACAAAAGTAAAATTAATAAGTTAAATATGTAAAAAAAAGTAATGAAGTGAGACTAACTAGGCAAATGAGACTCAGTGGGGCAAGCAGTATAGTGAATTTTTAAAAAAGGGCACACTCAGAAAATGAAGGCATTGGAGAAGAACAGGAACATCAGAAATACGGAGCAAAAGCAGACTGTTCGACCCATTGACTCTGTTCTGCCGTTCAACTAGATTGTAACTACTGGAATGTTAGATGTATGTAAGCATAGAGGAATTGATGATAGAGACAATCTGCTACTTTTAGATCATGAGCATGTAAAGAATTGATGGGAAAAGACATTGAAGACCTGTGTGTTAAGGATGACAGGACAGCAAAACTGGAGAAAGAAAACATTTGGAGCTGTCAGCTAGACTAAATTAGATTAGATTACATTCCCTATAGTGTGGAAACAGAGCCTTCGGCCCAACAAGTCCACACTGACCCTCCGAAAAGCAATCCACCCAGACCCCTTCCCCTACATTTACCCCTGACTAATGCACCTAATGCTATGGGCAATTTAGCATGGCCAATTCACCTTTGGACTGTGGGAGGAAACCCACACAGACATTGAGAGAATGTGTAAACCCCGCACAGTTGCCAGAAGTTGGAATCAAACGTGGGTTCCTGGCACTGAGAGGCAGCAGTGCTAACCACTGAACTATAAAATAACTGAAATCCGGAAAAGCATTAGGAAGTGATTGGATCTCTGCAGGAGACAACAAAAGAATTGAGTAACTTGTGTAAAGGAGACTTATGCGAGATAGAATAGTGGCGCATGTTTTGAGGATTGTAGTCTCATCCCATTGGAGAAGAAGGCATGTTTCCACAAATGTGAAGAGAATTATATTATAACATTTGATCATGATTTGTTTAAGGAAATGATTAAGGTCAAAGCAAATAGATTGAAAGTTTGTGCAGGTCATTTTATTGGCTGGAATCAGTTTTTTTTAAAGAAGCATCATGAAACTAGAAAGGCTACGACAGATCAGTGTTAGGCAGAAGAAGCATACAAAACCACAAGAAGTGTACACCTGCCCTTTGAATTAGAACAAAAGTGACTGGGTGAACTGGCAAAAGTTGTTTGAGGTATTGGAGATGATACAGTTGATTGGAGAGATTTAAAAAGTGAGTGCATCACAGTACATAAAACAGACTTCTACAAATGGTACAGTGCTGGATGGGGGTGCAGGCGGGGGTGGGGTATGTTGGATGGTGTTGGGGGCGGGGCCTCTTGCGCTGTGTGCTGCTGCAGTCTCCTGAACGGGGAGCAGATTTTAAAAACTCCGAGCCCCAGAGGAAAGGCATTTAATTGATTAACAGAATAATCGATTGTCCAAACGAAACAGTGCGCCCTCATCTCGTTTGGATAATTGAGGTTCCCCTGTACATAGATCCCTGAAAGTTGCCATCCAGGTTGATAATGCTGTCAAGAAGGCATATGGTGTGTTAAGTTTAATTGGTAGAGGTATTGAGTTGTGGAGCTGTAATGTCATGCTGCAACTGTACAAAACGCTTGTGCGGCCGCATTTGGAATATTGTGTACAGTTCTGGTCGTCCCATTTCAGGAAGGATGTGGAAGCATTGGAAAAGGTACAGAAGAGATTTAGCAGGATATTGCCTGGTTTGGAGCGAAGGTCTTATGAGCAAAGGCTGAGGAACTTGAGTTTCTTCTCGTTGGAGAGAAGAAGCTAAGAGGGGATTTGGTAGAGACATACAAGATCATTAGAGGATTAGATAGGGTGGACGGTGAGAGTCTTTTTCCTAGGATGATGACGTCAGCTTGTACGAGGGGGCATACCTGTAAATTAAGGGGTATAGATTTAAGACAGATGTCAGAGGCAGGTTCTTTACTCAGAATGGTAAGGGTGTGGAATGCCCTGCTTGCAAATGTAGTTAACTCAGCAACATTAGGGGCATTCAAATAATCCTTGGATAAGCAAATGGATGATGATGGGACAATGTCAGGGGGATGGGCTGACATTAGTTCACAAGTCGACGCAACATCAAGGGCCGAAGGGCCTGTTTTTAAAAAAAAAATCTTATTCAGTGGTAGAGTAAGCTATAGGGGCCAAATATTCCTCTTCATTCATGTGTTCATATGTTATGACAAGGTTGATAGAGGACTCGTATGAATCTGGATAAGGTGGTTTATTCAGAGGGGAAACTAATTAAAAGAATAAAAACTGATAATACCTTCTTGAAATGTAAAAAGGAAGAGAGCAGTCAAAGTGAACGTATATGCCTTGGAAAATGAATCTGGAAAGATTGTTATGAGGAACAAGGAAATAGCTGAGCAGTTGAATAGATATTTTGCATCAGTCTTTATGGTGGAAGTTACTTTGAAATGCCATTACTACTGAAGAATACTGGGAGTGGGGAGTGTGGAATTAAGTATCATCTTTAGTGTAGTAGTGTTGACAAACTAACAGGGCTAAAGACAACTAAGTCTCGCTGGTCGTGATGCCTTGATTCCAAGCATCCTAAAAGGAGCTACAGAGAAGGTGGGTGTGTTGGTTTTAATTTTCCACAAATCCTTTGATTTGAAGTACCAGAGGGTCGGAAACTGCCAATGTGACACCAATATTCAAAAAAGGAGAGAGGTAAAACATGGGTAACCATAGGATGATCAACATAATATTCATTGTTGGAAAAATGTTGGAATTAAGGAAGTAACAACAACATATTTGGTAAGTCATAATTTGAGTCAGCATGGCTACATGAAAGGGAAATTGTATCTCTCTAATTTATTAGATTTTATCGAGAGAGGCTGGTAGGTATAGGAAATGCTGGGTGACTAGAGAAATTGAGGTTTTTGTTCAGAAAAAGAAGAAAGCATATGTCAGATATAGGCAGGAGAGAGAGAGTGAATCTTTAGAAGAGCATAAAGGCAGTAGGAGTACACTTAAGGGGGACATCAAGAGGGCAAAAAAGGGTCATAGCTTTGGTAAATAGGGTTAACAAGAGTCCAAAGGGTTTTTTTTTTACAAATACATTAAGGATGAAAGGGTAACTAGGGAGAGAATAGTGCCCCTCAAAGATCAGCAAGGCAGCCTATGTGTGGAGCCGCAAGAGATGGGGGTGATATTAAACAAGTATTTTCCATCAGTGTTTACTGTGGAGAAGGACGTGAAACATACAGAATATGGGGAAATAGATGGTGACATCTTGAAAAATGTCCATATTACAGAGGAGGTGGTGTTGGATGTCTTGCAACACATAAAGGTGGGTAAATCCCCAGGACCTGATCAGGTGTGTCCTAAAACTCTATGGGAAGCTAGGGAAGTGATTGCTGGGCCCCTTGCTGAGATATTTGTATCATCAAAAGTCTCAGGTGAGGTGCTAGAAAATTGGAGATTTAAGAAAGGTAATAAAGAAAAGCCAGGGAACTATAGACCGGTGAGCCTGACATTTGTGGTGGGCAAGTTGTTGGAGGGAATCCTGAGGGATAGGATTTACATGTATTTGGAAAGGCAAGGACTGATTAGGGGCAGTCAACATGGAAATCATGTCTCATGAACTTGATTGAGTTTTTTGGATAAGTAACAGAGAGGATTGATAAGAGTAGAGCGGTAGACATGATCTGTATCGACTTCAGTAAGGCATTTGACAAAGCTCCTCGTGGGAGACTGGTTAGCAAGGTTAGATCATATGCAACACAGAGAGAACTAGTCAAGTGGATACAGAACTGGCTCAAAGGTGGAAGAAGAGGGTGGTAGTGGAGGGTTTTTCAAATTGCAAGCCTGTGACCAGTGGTGTGCCAGAAGGATCTGTGCTGAATCCACTACGTTTTGATATTTATATAAATGATTTGGATGTGAAGAAAGGAGGTATAGTGAGTAAGTTTGCAGATGACACCAAAACTGGGGGTGTAGTGGACAGCGGAGAAGGTTACCTCAGATTACCATAAGACATAGGAGCGGAAGTAAGGCCATTTGGCCCATCGAGTCCACTCCGCCATTCAATCATGGCTGATGGGCATTTCAACTCCACTTACCTGCATTCTCCCCATAGCCCTTAATTCCTTGTGACATCAAGAATTTATCAATTTCTGCCTTGAAGACATTTAGCGTCCCGGCCTCCATTGCACTCTGCGGCAATGAATTCCACAGGCCCACCACTCTCTGGCTGAAGAAATGTCTCCGCATTTCTGTTCTGAATTTGCCCCCTCTAATTCTAAGGCTGTGTCCACGGGTCCTAGTCTCCTCGCCTAACGGAAACAATTTCCTAGCGTCTATTACAATGGGATCTTGATCAGATGAGCCATTGGGCTGAGGAGTGGCAGATGGTGTTTAATTTTGATAAATGAGAGGTGCTGCATTTTGGAAAAGCAAATCAGAGCAGGGCTTATACACATACCTGGGGAGTGTTGCTGACCAAAAAGACCTTGGAATGCAGTTCATAGTTCCTTGAAAGTAGAGTCGCAGGTAGATAGCATAGTGAAGAAGGCATTTGGTATGCTTTCCTTTATTGGTCAGACCATGTAGGACTTGGGAGGTCATGTTACAGCTATACAGGACATTGGTTCGGCTACTTTTGGAATATTGCGTGCAGTTCTGGTCTCCTTCCTATCGGAAGGATGTCGGGAAACTTGAAAGCGTTCAGAAAAGATTTACAAGGATGTTGTCAGGGTTGGAGGATTTGAGCAATAGGGAGAGGCTGAACAGGCTGGGGCTGTTTTCCCTGGAGCATTGGAGGCTGAGGGGTGATCTTATAGAGGTTTATAAAATCGTGAGGGGCATGATAGAATAAATAGACCAAGTATTTTCCCTGGAGTGGGAAAGTCCAGAACTAGCAGGCCAAGGTTCAGGGTGAGCGGGGAAAGATATAACAGAGCTAAGGGGCAACTTTTTCATGCAAAGGGTGGAATGAGCTGCCAGAGGAAGTGGTGGAGGCTAGTACAATTACATCATTTAAAAGGCATTTGGATGGGTATATGAATTGGAAGGGTTTGGAGAGTTATGGGCCAAGTGCTAGCAAATGAGACCAGATTAGGTTAGGATATCAGGTCGGCATGGACAGATTGAACTGAAGGTTCTGTTTCCATGCTCAATCAAGAGTCAATAGAGGGGAACCAGTAGATTTGACTTGGATTGCCAGAAGGTGTTCGACAAGGTTTTCACAAAAGATAAGGTAGTAAACTGACATTGGTAGAGAATTGAATAATGGGCAATTGAATAATTGGGGATAAAGAGTTCTTTTTCGGGTCGGTGACTGGTCTACAGGGATCAGTACTGGGACCACAACTGTTCACAACTTAAATGACTTGGAGGAAGAAAGCGGAACTAATGTAGCTATATTTACAGGTGGCACAAAAATATGTGGAAACGCATATTATGAAGTGGATAGAACCAGTTTACAGAGCGATATTGATAGGTTAAGTAAGTGGGCAAAAGGTTCTTAAATGGATATAATGTGGGAAATGGGTTGTCAATTTTTGAATGGAGAGCAAAAGAAAAGTATTATTTAATCGGAGAAAAGCTGTAGGAACCTGCCAAATGAAGGGAGTTAGGGATACTTGTGCGTGAAACACAGATAGCTACACACAGGCGCAACAGGTAAAATGGAAATTGCTGGAGAAACTTGGGTCTGGTGATATCTGTGGAGAGAAAGCAGAGTTAATGTTTCAGGCATAGTGACCCTTCAGAAGAAGGACTCTGAAGAAGGGTCACTTGCCTTGAAATATTAACTCTGCTTTCTCTCCACGGATGCTACCAGACTTGCTGAGTTTCTCCGTCAATTTCTGTTTTTGTTGCAGATTTCCAGCATCTGCAGTTATGTTTTATTTACGATTAATGGAATGTTGTCACTTATATCAAGTATGGACTATTGGAATATGAAAATAGGGAAGTCTTACTGCAACTCTACAAGGTGCAAATGAGAATACATCTGGAGTACTGAGAGCAGTTTTGGTCCCCTTATTTAAGGAAAGATATTTCATTGGAGGCAGTTCAGGCAAGATTTACTCGGTTGATCCCTGTTATGGAGGGATTGTCTTCTGAGCTTTGCTCCTCACTCCGGGACTTGCTCCGCAACTCATTCCCTTTGTTTCACCTCCATTCTCCAGGTAGGGTAGTTTAAGAAAGAGAAAAGAGGAAAAACAAAGAAAGGAAAAGGAATTGGCGAGCAGAGAAACTCCAACTGGAGCGTCTTACTCTGCTGTCTTCTTGCATTGAGGGCGTAGTCTCAGAATAAAGGGGCACCAATTTAAGATTGAAATAAAGAAGAATTTCTTCTGAGGGTTGAGTGTCTTTGGAATTACTCATCACAGGGAGCTGTGGGGATAGAGTCCTCCTGTATATTTGAGCAGAGTCCTTCTGTATATTAAAGGCTGAGATAGATTCTGGATCAGGAGGCGAATCAAGGGCAGTAAGGAAAAGGTAGGCAAGTGCTCGTAAGAAATATCAGTTCAGCCGTGATCTTATTGAATGGCAGAGCAGGCTTGATAGACTGAACAGTCTACTCCTGTTTCTATTTCTTTTGATCTTGCAGATTTGTACTCAGATGTTGCAGAGAACTTCAGATAAATGATTCAAACTCATTTAACCTGAACAGGACAAAACTGTAAGCTAACAAAATGTTTTGAGTTACAGATGTTCTAGGATCCAAGCAAGTACAGCAAACAGCATAAGTTTTATTTTAAGCCCAGTTCTCGAAATCTGAAGCTGGGACCTCATGGTAGGAACATCAAGGATGACAGTTTTAGTTTTCTGTCTTTATTTTGTGGGCAGTGTGGTGTGCTGGAGTCTGGAATGGAATCCCTCCGATACTCTGTCTTAGTGACTGTTTCTCATGTGAGATTCTGTGCTGAGGTGCTTGAGCACTGGACCTAAATGTTGCATCTCCCAGCACCCATACACACTCTCAGACTGGCTTGATAGCTCTCAGGAGCAGAAACCAACCAGATTTTTGCCCCTTGCAAACCCCATTATCTTTCAGAAAAGGATAAAATAGTAATTTTTTTTAACTTCAAGAATAGGAATGATCATCCATCCAAGACTAGGGTATCATCTGCAGTGTGCTAGTCAGGATGGGTTAAAATGGATGTGGAGGGAAAGGATTAATTGCCTTTTGGAAAAGATTAGTCGTCATTTCCAAATGAAACCTGTGTAATGTGTCAAATGTGGTTGTTGATTCAGTTAATCTATTCAGAAGTTAGTTTTTCCCAGGTTTTGTTTTTAAGAAAAGCTTGTTTTGGAAAAATAAGCTGTGTCAATAATTTAGATTTTTTCTTTTTTGCCAAGCTTTACATTCCACATTTTCAAAGTTTTTGACTTGTCTGCTCTAAGGATTGAGCATTAAAAGATGCTCTGAGTATTTGTAATTTCTTTCCAAGTTTATTTTTGAGATTAAAATATAGGTCATAGAGTACTTATTCTTAACTAATTAGAATCCTTTGTGTTTTATGTTAAGGTGTCTCCTTTTGGTTAAAGCAAGTTAAACCCCCTGGATCAAGGGTTCTATAGTCTTATAAGTTATGCAAGGTGTTTGGTAAGAAGCAGGGTCACTTTAATTGTATGTCTTGCAGACTTGTTTTTAAAATAAAATGATGTGAATGTTGAAGATCTGAAATAAAAACAAATTGCTGGAAAACTTCTGTCTGGCAGCATCTTTGTCGAGAAAAAAATGTTAATGTTTCAAGTCTAATATAACTTCAAGTCATATTAGAGTCGAAATGTTAACTCTACTTCTCTCTTCGCAGATGGTGCCAGACTTAACTTATTTGGAATATAATATGAAGGTAAGGATATCTTTACTAGAAGAATTAAGAGAAAAGTTTATTCCTTTTGCCTAGCTATTTATGGATGTTGTAAATTTTTATTCATTTGAATTACATTTCAAAACAACAATAAATTTGAAATAAAAAAACCCATGTTTCTCACCAAGCCCGTACTTCTGTTATGGATTCTAACTTCCTGGGGACAAGCAGTCACCCATGGGTTAACAACACCATGGTCCCCAAAACGTTTTTCAAAATTACATGCAGTTAATCATTCTTCAAGAATACTGATTCAATCAATCAATCAAGCTATCAAAAAAAATTGATCATCTACAAACCGAGAACTGTCAATTTCTGCTCTTCAGATCCTACATTGTTTTTCTTTTAGCAAGTTTTATGATCTCTGTAAAGATCAGGAATGTTTTAATTTTTTTGGAAATCTGGAACCCAGGTATGTAATAAAAATGGTTCACAGTTTAAACAAAATTCCTTTATAGTACTAAAATCGAATAATGAATTCTAATAATACTCAATTTTTAATAGTTATGCTAAAATGTTCAAAGTACAATGCAGGCAGTTACTCATTCTATAAACCACAACCTATTAACGCATCTTTCCATTAGGCCAGTTTGACTTATGCCCCAAAAATCTAAGTCAGGTATTCATTCGAAATTGGAAGTTTAACATCTTTGTCTGAGTATTATTTCAAAGGTTTCCATTAGTACTGAAATATCTTGCCCCTTCTGCTTACCAGTGCAAGGTTCTCCTTTTAAGTCTCCTTCAATCGTTCCAAAGTTGCAGCCTTTAGGACATTGTGGACATTACTAGAGTGTTACATGTCGACAGCATGGGTCAGACCTCTCCTGGTTCTAATATTTAACTTTGGCATCTTGCATCGAGGAAATCTCTCCTTCTGCTCAATTTAGAAAATCCAGAAGTTCAATTCATTGTTTGGAGTTCTTTAGTAAATAGTTGTATTCCCACCAAACAGCATATAGGATTTCAGCTGATCTTTATTGAAATAAATATGTCATGCAGCAAGCTTGTTCTAAAATGATACCTTAAATTGCTTGCAAGATATATTCCTGTTTGAGATCAGAGCCATATCTATGAATCTACTAACCCCTATAAAGTCGCTATAGTCTTACCAGATTACAAGGCTGCTCTTTCATAATAGAGAGAGATGATTGGTTTAATGTGAGGGTTACTATGCCTGCGCTGAGGGAAGAGATGGAGAAGGTGTATCCTTCATGATAATTTCAGCCAGTATACCGGCTCTGCATACCGGCTAGACTGAGCTAACTGACCATCAGACTCAAATTACAAAAAGGCCACGTGGCCCTTCAAGACCATTTCACCATTCTTCATGATCATGGGTGATCATCCAACTCGGTAGCAAATTCTTGTTTTTTCCACATGTCCTGTGATAATTTCGCCCCAATTGCTCAATCTAATGCCTCCCTGAAGTCGTGCAGTGATTTTGTCGAGGCTCACCACTCTGAGTGAAGATGATTTCCTCATATCAGACTTAAATGATTTAGCCATATCCTTAGACTGTGTCTCCTGGTTCTGGACTCCCCTGTCATTGAGACATCCATTCTGCATCTACCCTGTCTAGTCCTCTTAGATTTTTGTAGCTTTCTATTGGATCCCCTTCTCATTTTTCTGATCTCCAGTGTATATAATACTAACTATGGGTGGTCAGAAGGACTTTAAACTTCTGAGTTGGGGGGAAGGGAAAGTGAAAGCAGCAGGGAGTATGAAGTTAAATGGAAAGATAAGCAGCAGGATAGCATGTGTGCAGGCGATTTAAACTTGAGGCAGACTGGGAATGCAGCAAAAAGGAAGGATAACTTAGGACATCTTATGACTTCCAATATCTCTAATGATAAGAAAGTTAGCATTAAGGCACTTTACCTGAATGCTCATAGCATTCGTAACAAAGCAGATGAATAATGGCACAGATCATCGTGAATGATTAAGATGTGGAAGCCATCACAGAGACGTGGTTACAGGGGGGTCAGGACTAGCAGTTAAACATCCAAGGATTTTCAACTTATCGAAAAGACAGGGAGGCGGGCAGAGGGGGCAGGGTGTCTTGTTAGTTAAGAACAAAATTTAAATCTATGGCACTGAATGACATAGCGTCGGATGATGTGGAGTCTGTGTGGGTGGAATTGAGGAACCACAAAGGCAAAAGACCATAATTAGAGTTGTGTACAGACCTCCTAACAGTGGTCAGGACCAGGGGCGCAACATGTACCGGGAAGTAGAGAAGGCATGTCAGAAAGGCAAGGTCACGGTGATCATGGGAGACTTCAATTTGCAGGTGGACTGGGTAAATAATGTTGCCAATGGATCCAAAGAAAGGGATTTCATGGAATGCTTACAGGATGGCTTTTTGGAACAGCTTGTCATGGAGCCCACAAGGGAGCAGGCTATTCTGGGCCTAGTGCTATATAATGAACCAGACTTTATAAAAAATCTTAAAGTAAGGGAACACTTAGGAAGCAGCGATCATAATATGGTAGAATTCAGTCTGCAGTTTGAAAGAGAGAAGGCAAAATCGGATGTAATGGTGTTACAGTTAAATAAAGGTAATTATGAGGGCATGAGAGAGGAACTGACGAAAATAGACTGGAAGCAGAGCCTAGCGGGGAAGACAGTAGAGCAAAAATGGCAGGAGTTTGTGGGTATAATTGAGGACACTGTACAGAGGTTCATCCCTAAGAAAAGAAAGATTATCCGGGGAGGGATTAGACAGCCATGGCTGACAAAGGAAGTCAGGAAATGTATTAAAGAAAAAGAGAGATCCTATAAAGTGACCAAGAGCAGTGGGAAATCAGAAGATTGGGAAGGCTACAAAAACAAACAGAGGATAACAAAGAGAGAAATAAGGAAGGAGAGGATCAAATATGAAGGTAGGCTAGCCAGTAACATTAGAAATGATAGTAAAAGTTTCTTTCAATACATAAGAAACAAGCGACAGGCAAGAGTAGACATTGGGCCACTTCAAACTGATGCTGGAAGCCTAGTGATAGGAGATAAGGAAATAGCTGGAGAACTTAATAAGTACTTTGCGTCAGTCTTCACAGTAGAAGACATGAGTAATATCCCAACAATTAAAGGGAGTCAGGGGGCTGAGTTGAGTATGGTTGCGATTACAAAAGAGAAAGTGCTAGAAAAGCTAAAAGGTCTTAAAATTGATAAACCTCCTGGCCCCGATGGGCTACATCCTAGAGTTCTGAGGGAAGTGGCTGAGGAAATAGCGGAAGCATTGGTTGAGATCTTTCAAACATCACTGGAGTCAGGGAAAGTCCCAGACGATTGGAAAATTGCGGTTGTAACCCCATTGTTCAAGAAAGGATCAAGACAAAAGATGGAAAATTATAGACCAATTAGCCTAACCTCGGTTGTTGGTAAAATTCTAGAATCCATCATTAAGGATGAGGTTTCTAAATTCTTGGAAGAGCAGGGTCGGATTAGAACAAGTCAACATGGATTTAGTAAGGGGAGGTCGTGCCTGACAAACCTGTTGGAGTTCTTTGAAGAGGTGACAAGTAGGTTAGACCAGGGAAACCCAGTGGATGTGGTCTATCTAGATTTCCAAAAGGCCTTTGATAAAGTGCCACACGGGAGGCTGCTGAGCAAGGTGAGGGCCCATGGTGTTCGAGGTGAGCTGCTGGTATGGATTGAGGATTGGCTGTCTGACAGAAGGCAGAGTGTTGGGATAAAAGGTTCTTTTTCGGAATGGCAGCCGGTGACAAGCGGTGTCCCGCAGGGTTCAGTGTTGGGGCCGCAGCTGTTCACATTATATATTAATGATCTGAATGAAGGGACTGGGGGCATTATAGCGAAGTTTGCTGATGATACGAAGTTAGGTGGACAGGCAGGTAGGACTGAGGAAGTGGGTTGGCTGCAGAAGGATCTAGACAGTTTGGGAGAGTGGTCTAGAAAATGGCTGATGGAATTCAATGTGAACAAATGTGAGGTCTTGCCCTTTGGAAAAAAGAATACAAGCATGGACTACTTTCTAAACAGTGAGAAAATGCATAAAGCCAAAGTACAAAGGGATCTGGGAATGCTAGTCGAGGATTCTCTAAAGGTAAACATGCAGGTTGCGTCTGTGATTAAGAAAGCGAATATTTCAAGAGGGTTGGAATATAAAAGCACTGTTGTGCTACTGAGACTTTGTAAAGCTCTGGTTAGGCCCCATTTGGAGTACTGTGTCCAGTTTTGGTCCCCACACTTCAGGAAGGACATACTGGCACTGGAGCGTGTTCAGCGGTGATTCACACGGATGATCCCTGGAATGGTAGGTCTAACATACGAGGAACGGCTGAGGATCCTGGGATTGTATTCATTGGAGTTTAGAAGATTAAGGGAGATCTAATAGAAACTTACAAGATAATACATGGCTTGGAAAGGGTGGACGCTAGGAAATTGTTTCCGTTAGGCGAGGAGACTAGGACCTGTGGACACAGCCTTAGAATTAGAGGGGTTAAATTCAGAACAGAAATGCGGAGACATTTCTTCAGCCAGAGAGTGGTGGGCCTGTGGAATTCATTGCCACAGAGTGCAGTGGAGGCCGGGACGCTAAATGTCATTGATAAATTCTTGATGTCACAAGGAATTAAGGGCTATGGGGAGAATGCGGGTAAGTGGAGTTGAAATGCCCAACAGCCATGATTGAATGGCGGAGTGGACTCGATGGGCCGAATGGCCTTACTTCCACTCCTATGTCTTATGGTCTTATTGTCTAACTAGTTTAACCTCTACTCATGCTTAGAAATAGTGTCTTCAGAAATATATTGTTAAAGTAGATGTCTATAAGGTGTTTGACCTGACAATGAACAAAGCTAGAAAATAAGATTGACCAATCATAACAGCTGAGAGCAAAATTTAATATTTGCTGTTTAATGCAGATTAAACTCTCTGTTAAAGCCATTTATCTATTGCTACCTATACAATGACCAGGTGCATGCCTCTTTAATAATTAAATTGTGCATTGGAATCCCCTCCCCTTTCTTAACACCAGCTAATATAATCAGATGTGAGCCAAACCTTCCTCATATATTAGTCCTGCCATCCGAAGAGTCGGTCTGCATTTGCTCTGTAGCGAACATATCCTTCCTCCGATAAGAAGACCAAAACTTCTCAGTGTTTTGGGTGTGGTCTCACTAAGGCTGTGTATCATTGTAGCAAGACATCCCTGCTCCTATACTAATTTAGTAAAGGGTCAACTATAAATTAATCTACTGTTCCCTGGTAACTTGGTCACATGATTAGTTCCAAGATGAAAGGTAATTTGCCACAGCTCCCCTTTCAGAGAAATAGAGTTCTTAATGGGGCCATTACTGCAACATAGTTTTATTTTTGCCCAAAAGCACGTTGAGCATATAGCAAATAAATAAAAATTTACACTATTAATGAAGTTCATACCCAAAGTATGCTGCATTAAATATACATGGAAAGTGACAATTGTATTTTTTTATAATTAAAGGATCAAAACAAAAAAAATGAAGAAAGGAAAGGGACTGAAGAGACCAGCTGATTCATCAGATGACGATGATGAAGAACATGATAAGAGGGGTTCTCGTCGTCAGGCAACAGTTAATGTCAGTTACAAGGAAGATGAGGATGCTAAAACGGATTCTGATGACTTACTTGAAATCTGTGGGGAGGATCTCCCCCCTCCAGCCGAGGAAGAAGAAGAATTTGAAACATTAGAGAGAGTAATGGAGTCACGAGTAGGACGGAAAGGAGGTATTTAATTAATTTTTAAAGGAAAATTAAAATTATTTAAACATGATTTTATATATTATTGGTTTGCAAGCTAGTTAATTAATTCTGTTTATTTAAATTTAATTTAGCCATATTGTGTATCACCTGATGAAAATGGTCATGTAATGAATTAACCTTCCTTTCTAACATTTGGATTAGATATCAGGAAAAACTAGCTTTATTTGTTTCCCATTACAACATTATGAATTGAAGACTTCACACATTTTAGTAAATCATTGAAAAACAACAGATTTTGAGCCATGAGAAAGGAGGGTATCAGTGCTGTTTGAATATTATAGGTTTCTGTTGGATTCTGTAGCCGCCATTTCGTTTTTCTGAATGCCAGTGAATATAATCCTAACTAATTCAAAGTTTCCTTGTATGTAAGTCTTGCCATCCCAGCAATCAGTCTGCACTCGCTCTATAGCAAGAATGTCCTTGCTCAGGTAAGGAAATGCCTTAATGACAAGGCACTGTAGAATTAATATTATTCTCTCTAGATATTTGTCCTATGCTGTCTTACAGCCTTGTAGGCAGTGTGCAATCCTATGATCTTACTGTGCCTAGTTGGTACATATGAGTGGTCTGTTGTATAGCAGTTAGTATTAGCAGGCAAGCACATTCAAACAGAGGTTATTGGATGGTGATTGGGGATGATTCTGTGTTGCCTTATTTGATTGGTACAGCATTCAATTAAATTTTAGACACTTGACAATGATTTTATTTACAGCATCAATTAAATTTCTTTAGTTTTAACTATTTACTCTTGTTATTTAGCAACTGGTGCCACTACCACTACCTATGCAGTTGAGGCTGAGGGTAATCCTAATGCTGGGTTTGACCCTTTGAGGGAGGTAGGAGAGCAACAGTACCTGATTAAATGGAAGGGCTGGTCCCACCTCCACAACACCTGGGAAAGTGAGGAAACACTTTTACAGCAGAATACAAAAGGAATGAAAAAATTAGAGAACTACAAAAAAAAGGAAGAGGAAACCAAACGATGGTATGTAATGGAGCTGAGACTCTTGCCTTCTAACCGACGCAAACTCGCAGAAATAATTTTGCTTTATTCTGTTGAAACTGCAAACTTCTTTTCCTGTTCACATTCAATGTTGTAGCCCTAACAATATTTTCTTACGTAGTAGTGGGAAACAGGCTTTTCCTACTTTAGGTCATTTTACTACTTTACCTGTGGTTCATTAGCACATAACAGTACTTTTAAGGAAGCAGTATAGTTTTCCTCTGGACTGTCGGAAGAATATAGAACATAGAAGAATACAGCGCAGTACAGGCCCTTTGGCCCTCGATGTTGCGCCGATCCAAGCCCACCTAACCTATACTAACCCACTATCCTCCATATACCTATCCAATGCCCGCTTAAATGCCCATAAAGAGGGAGAGTCCACCACTGCTACTGGCAGGGCATTCCATGAACTTACGACTCGCTGAGTGAAGAACCTACCCCTAACTTCAGTCCTATATCTACCCCCCCTTAATTTAAAGCTATGCCCCCTTGTAATACCCGACTCCATACGCGGGAAAAGGTTCACACTGTCAACCCTATCTAACCCCCTAATCATCTTGTACACCTCAATCAAGTCACCCCTAAACCTTCTTTTCTCTAATGAAAACAGCCCCAAATGGATATTTGTCCTATGCTGTCTTACAGCCTTGTAGGCAGTGTGCAATCCTATGATCTTACTGTGCCTAGTTGGTACATATGAGTGGTCTGTTGTATAGCAGTTAGTATTAGCAGGCAAGCACATTCAAACAGAGGTTATTGGATGGTGATTGGGGATGGTTATGGAAATAATTAAAATCACACACCACCAGATTATAGTCCAACAGGTTTATTTGGAAGTACAAGCTTTTGGAGCGATGTTCCTTCGTCAGGTAGCTCAAAAGCTTGTACTGCCAAATAAACGTGTTGGACTATTACCTGGTGCCATGCGATTTTTAACTTTGTCCACCCGCGTCGAACACCACACCTCCACTTTATGGAAATGCATTTTCCAGGTTCCTGGCAATTTCAGCATTTGATAAATCAGCCCCTTTTAAGTAACAAAATCAAAGTTCTCTTTGGTAGGTTTTGTGGGCTTTAATTTTTGGATATATTTTTGAAACATGACATTGTTAAAGACAATTATTCAATCAGTTGAGTGCAGGAACAGTCCTCAGGATATAAACTAACTTTGTTTAATCTACCTGGAATGAGTTATTTAACTTAAGCTTCAGCACATTATTGGTAGCTTGATGTAAAAAGCTTTGTGCCAGCCAAGAAATATTATGCGAAATTCAAAGTATTTTACGAGGGGATGAGCATTAAGGTAGTAAGGGAGAGAAAATCTTTTCAACCAAAACTTTAGTTGATTCATCTCCAAGTCATTTGTACTGAGTATTTTTAAACAACTTTCATCTTCTTTTATAATGTTTAAAATTAACTTTATAGGTTAAAAATGGCATCTCCTGAAGATATAGAATACTTCAACTGTCAACAGGAATTAGTTGATGACTTGCATCGGCAATATCAATTTGTGGAACGAATAATTGGTAAGAGTTCATAGCAGAAACTTTTAATAGGCTTAACAGGTACTTTGTTCATTTCATACCCTAATTAGTGTTTAAATATTGTCAGTTTTGATCAGCTTGTTCATCTTGCTTCAGTAATATCATGTACCTCTGGCTATGAATTCAAACCACAGCTCAGACTTCAAAATATAAGCAGCGTGTGCATTTCCACTGTAGTATCACGAGAATGCAGGGTTGTTGGAATGTTGCAATTAGACAATGAACTGAAAACTTGACCAGTTCTGGTTCAGGTAGATGTGAAAGATCTTGAGGAAACCTGGGGAATTAACTTGGTGACCTGACTAATATTGCTTCTCCCCACATTATTGTAAAAACAATATCTCTATATTTTTCTGCATTTTGATTTATGCATGTGAAAGGGAAAATGACTACTGTGGAAGCGATTGTCTCACTTTTATTACCCAAGCTATCGGCACTTACTTTAAATGCTATTTATACTGTTGCTCGTTCAGGCTGTGGGGAATGTTATTACTGACACCAGAAGGTGCATACAAAGTGAGATTCAGTCAACAACAAATATCTGATTGACTTCTGGAGTTGTGAACTGGTTATTGAAGACAAAGCCTTTTTGCCAACGACTATATGATTGGCTGCTTGGTCGCTTGAACAGCTTGTGGGTGTGAATGATATAACTAGAAGACTTTGGATCTCTGGAAATGGAGGTAGTGTCTTTCTCTCTGCAGTAAAAAAAAACCTGAAGAAAGTCAATTTATTTTGATTCACCAGTTGTTAGAAGATGTGATCTTTAACCAGTAGTTAAGGGACTTTGTAATTTGTGAACTAGAGACTCTGCTGCCTGCAAGGAGAAGAGAGATTGAAGATCAGTAAAAGGATCACCTTGACAAACCTTGTGGACAGGGATCATTTTTCCCTCCATCTGTGCTTAATTTCCTTTATCTGACTGGGTATGTGGAAGCAGTTTTATAAGGGGGTTAAAAGTTTCACGCAGTGGAGTTACATGTTGACAGTTCCAAGGTGTTTACTGTGGCTAGAAACTGTATTCTTAACTACAGAAATTGGTCGGTGCTGTCTGTTTTGTTGGATCTAAAAAAGTAATGTATATTGCAGAACTTAGTATTTTTTTGATAACTTGATAATGGAGAAGAAATTGGTGATGGTGGTTGAAGATCACTATCTCTTTCTCTTATTCAAATGATCATTACTTGATTAATCTCTGCAGCTTGTCAGTTGAAGCATGGACAATGTCTAGTTCATACTGAAGGCTGACTTACATGACTTTGTTGTCGAAGGAATTGTGAATGAACCTATAGCATTGTCAGACATTTGCCTTCCTGGTCTAATGATAGAAAGGAAATGACTGATGAAAATGCTGAAGAATGTTTGGACTTAAGGACATTTTCTGGAATAACAGTGTTGCAATATCATGGGGTTGTGATGACTGGCTAGTAACCACCATAATTATCATCTTTGTTCCTGGTGTGATTCCAGCCAAGGAAGTGTTTTCATTTTGATCTCCACTAACTTTGGTTTTACTAAGATTTTTAAAGGCATGCTTAACTAAGTAATGGTGATACAAAGAGGTAATATTATTTTTCTACATCATTGAGATTGTATCCATGTCTGGATGAAGACTCATGTTACAGTTTGGAGATGCATTGTTCTGGTGGAACTCGAGCAGAGTGTCTGCAGTTTTTGAGTTTACGTGTTGCTTGATGGCCCTCTTGATGTCCTGTGCTATAATTTTGTAGGTGGCTAGGAGGAGGTAGGTGAGGTTGCAGTTGCATAGATTAGATTCTGCCTTATTGATTTTGTACATTAATAGATGAATACCAGAGGCATAATTGTATTGGACCAGTTTGACTGGAGGTTTGGCTAATTCTGGTGTGCTGGTTTTCAGCACCACAATTGTAAGTAAGAGGAAATTCAGCAAGTTATTTACAAGCCCACTGAGATTGTTTTGCGATTCGCGGTAACCAAAGACTGCTTGGGGATAATAAATCATTTCATGATCCTTAATACTAAATAGGCTTGCAACATCTGGTCATGTCTTTGGCAAGAAATCCATGTAAAATTACAATGATATGATCATAACAGTAGTCTATTTTAATGTAATTTAAGATAAAATGACCTTTTATTGATTCTTTATCTATTCAAGCTTGTTAAGTTTTCTTTTGTAGTTGAATCAATTGCTATTGTATTGTGCTCTTGCTCCCTGTGACTTTGCTTAGTAAATCACCCCCAAGTGTTTTCATGTTTCTGTTGACTTGTGTATGTTGCCCATTTTTCATCTCATTAATGCTTTTTTTAGTGATGCCACCTAAGAAAGTCAGATTTTCTTCATTCTTGTAATCAGATTTATTATGTGTCTTTTGCTGATTATTTTCATAAAGCCCTTCTTTAAGAAACAAATGTTTATTCCAGTCTTGAGGTCTAAAGACACTTGCGCTGTCATGTTATAGAACAGATGTTGGAGGGAGAATTTCTTTGGCATAAACCCTTGAAATATGTGTGCTTATTAAGCTAAGGCAGTTATTGAAACGTGATAATTTGTTGAACATAGTTATTAATAATCAGCTGTACCTGTTACTTCAGTTGAATAGTTAATCCATTTCAAGAGGAAATATGTTTTGTCAAAGTTTTCATCTTCCACTCACCAGAGCAATTTGCAACAAATACCAAAGTCAAAAGAAAAGTACAGGTTTTGCTGTATGAGAGGAGAATGCTGATTTGTTGTCAGGTGGATTTAGGTTGGTAGAGGCATGGAACATGACTCATATTTTATTACGCCCGCATAAAAGATCTTTGAAATGTCATAGCCACAAATTTAAAACACAAATGAAATCATGAGTGGCAAAGACAATTAACGCAAGATACCTGTGACCATAATTTAAAAGAAAGTATACCTACATGATTAGGACTGAAACTTGAGACCTCCTGAGCTGAATGTAGCCAGTGGAGAGTAATATGATCAAGAATCACTTGACATGCCAGAGAATTAGCAAAAGGTTAATTAAAACCAGAACTTTATTTGAATAAATCTAATTGGAGGGTCTGAACACCATTCCATAGAGTTAAAATTGATCTAATTATAAAATACAAGTTTGAGCTTGGATGACCAGTTCCTTATAATGGGATAAATGTAAGTTTTGACGATGAAAAGTGCAGTTGGCTACATTCCTGCTGCTGATTTGCAAGGTTCCGGTTTTAAATCACATTCCAGGACCTGAGCACAAAAGGCAAGGCTGATACTCTGATGCAGTGCTGTGAATGAGCTGCTAATCTTTCAGGTACCGTCTTTTAGATGAGGCATTGGACTAAAGCCCTGGCTGCCCTTACAAGTGGATATAAAAGATCCTTGGCACTATTGCGAAGTGGAGCCCTTGCATTGAGTATGTGCTTCTACAGGAACTGCTGCCTATGGAATGGAAGTTGTGTTTCAATGGAAAGTTAGCCGTTCTGCAGTCTAACATGGAGAAAAACATCCTGTTTTAAAAGTGTTGCAACTTCAAATTTTTTCAAAAAATCACTAACTGAAAATTTTATTCAGTTTTGTGATTCACGCTATGGGAAGAAGTTTGAGGCAACAGCTAAGATATGGTGTAGATTCACTCATTCTGCCTGCTCTAAAGAAATGCAAATATGAAGAAAAATTTGAAAAAGTTGTGGTATCTTTGATAGGATAGAAGTGATTATGAAATGATTTGGTAGAGCAGGTTCCGTTTTCCAATGTTGAGGTACTGGACAGATTTAAATTCAAATGTAAACTATTAAGGACAAAATGCCGTAGGAACATTTTTGTTGAATAAGGAGAACATTCTTGAGGGGAGGGAGTGATTGAAGCAGAAACTATATTAAAATATAAAAATAATTTGGTTAGATGGTTGAAGGAAAGGGATTATAAGGAAAATATTGCTGTAAAGTCACTTAGATTAGGACTACTCACATAGAGGTTAAATGCCAGTGTGGACTGTTGCAGGAGAGTTGACTTTTTTTTGTAGTTCTAATTTGTGCAGTACTTTGTAAAAGTCTTTAATTCTGAAATCTATGGATAAAAACAAATATGAAGAGTGAGTCTTCTGAGATTTGTGTAATGTTGTCATTGTATCAAGAAAGTCTTCATTTTAAATCACGAATTTGCTTTCAGCACATTCGAACCAGAAATCTGCTTCAGGGCATCCAGACTACCTGTGCAAATGGCAAGGCCTTTCATACTCTGAGTGTAGCTGGGAGGATGGCGCTCTTATATCCAGAAAGTTTCAGTCACACATCGATGCATATACAAACCGAAATCAATCCAGATGCATCCCCATGAAGGAGTGCAAGGTACTTAAATTTAAATATTTACATTGGTACAAGTAAAACTATTTTGACAAAGCTACCTGATTTAATCTGGGGGAGGCGATGGCCTAGTCATATTAATGTTAGGCTATTAATCCAGAAACTGAACTAATGTGCGTGGTGAGCCTGGGTTCGAAACCCGCCACGTCAGATGGTGCAATTTGAATTCGATATACACTATCCAAAACCTTTGTTGATAGTCAGGATACTCCATGTTGCTCACCAATGTCCTTCAGAGAAGGACATCTGCCGTCTTCTCGTCTAGCCCAAATGTGACTCCAAACCCTTAGCAATGTGGTTGTCTCTCAACTCTCCTCTGAAATGGTAGAGGAAGCCACTCGGTTATATCATTGCTATGAAGCCTCAATAAAGAAATCATGACCTGGCATTGACCTGGGCACCATAAAACACAATGGCAGAAATGGTCTTGTTGACTCTGTAAAGTCCTCCTTACTAACATAAGGGAGCTTCTGCCAAAATTGGGAGAGCTGTCTCACCGCCTAGTCGAGCAACAGCCTCACATAGTCAGACATTTGGATTCATACCTTACAGAAAATGTCCTAGACACCACCATCACCATCCCTGGAACCCACTGGCAGGACAGACCCACCAAAGGTAGCCGCACAGTGGTTATACAGTTGACTCTGGACCTCATTAAGTCACCTGGCTTCAGATTAAACATCTGGGTTTCTCCAGTGTCCTGTGTTTATTTAAACATTTCCAACATCTGAAGTATTTTGTCGTCTTTATAATAATTCTTTAAAGATGATCCCTTGCCTATGTACCGTCAAAGCTTTTAATGTATTTTCTTAATCCAAGCCCTCTTTATTTATTTCCTTTGCTTGACTTTAACACTCTGGATGGAAATTGAACGACTTCATTTACAAACATTATCGTCACCCATTCCTTACAATAATGTTATTCATTATCTCTTTATTATTACATACCACTATATCTATAATAGCTTGTCCTACAGTTGGTTCTTAAACTGCTCCAGAAAACTAATCCTAACACATTGCAGAAACTCATCCTTTATAATTGGTGTTCATTTGGTTTACAGTGTTTGCAAATTGAAATCACCCATGATTACTTTCTTACCTGTGTTACACGTTCCTGTAATCTATTCATTATCCATGTGTATATGTGTATTTCTTTAAATGAAATATATTTGGAAATTGTGTTTAGTTGGTTTCTCTGATTTCAGAGTGGCCCTTTAATTGGTAGTTTGTAACTTAATATACCAATGATTCCAACAGCTTTTGAGTCTTAAATTTTCTTTTTTTTTCAGCTAAAGCAGGGCTGTTGATGGTTTTGATTTGTGAATTTAATACAAGACCGGTTATGACATTCTGACATCAGAAAACCACTTTGGGCTAAAAATTCACCTATGCAATGAAAAATTGCCCCAATATTTTACCCAATTAGGTGGAAATGACATTTCTATTGTCAGATGTTTGAAGAGCTCTAAATAGGCATTTTTTCCAGGAGCAATTTAGGACCTAGAAGCTCTATAAACATCCGTATACAAATAGCACAAAGGAGGCTATTCTGTTCATTATAACCTTTTACAGATACAGAGTCATTGATCTGTAAAGCATGGAAATAGAACCTTTGATCCAACTTGTCCAGGCCAACCAGATATCCTAAATTAATCTAGTCACGTTTGCCAGCATTTGGCCCATATCCCTCTAAACCTTTCCTATTCAAATACCCTTTTAAATCTAGTAACTGTACCAGCCTCCTCCACCACCTCTGGCAGCTCATTGCAAACAAGCAGCACCCTCTGTATGAAAACATTGCCCCTTAGGTCCCTTTTATATCTTTCCGCTCTCACCATAAACCTATGCCCTCTAGTTTTGGTCTCCATCCCAGGGAAAAGACCATGACTATTCAACTTATCTATGCCCCTCATAATTTTATAAACTTCCATAGGTCATCCTTAGCCTCCAACGCTCCTGGGAAAATAGCCCCAACCTATTCAGCCTCTGCCTATTGTTCATATCCTTCAACCCTGGCAATATCTTTGTAAATCTTTTCTGAAGCCTTTCAAGTTTCACAACATCCTTCCAATAGGAGGGAGACCAGAATTGAACGCTGATTCCATGGCCAAACCAATATCCTGTACAGCCCCAACATGACCTCCCAACTCCTAAACTAAACGCATTGACCAATAAAGTCAAGCATGCCAAATGCTGCCTTCACTATCCTGTCTGCCTATGACTCCACTTGCAAATAACTATGAACCTACACTCCACAACCTCTTTGTTCAACAACAATCCCCAGGATTTTACCCTTATTTGTATAAGTCCTACCCTGATTTGCCTTTTCAAAATGCAGCACCTCACATTTATCTAGATTAAACTACATCTGCCACTCCTCGGCCCATCTGATCATGATCCTGTTGTACTCTGAAGTTACATTTTTTCCTGTCCACCACGCTTCCAATTGTGGTGTCATCTGCAAACATACTAACCAAGCCTCCCATATTCACATCCAAATCATTTATATAAATGATGAAAAGCAGTGCAGCCAGCGCCGATCTTTGTGGCACCCCGCTGGTCTTAGGTCTCCAGTCTGAAAAGTGCCCCTCTACTACCACTCCCTGTCTCCTATCTTCAAGCCAATTCTGTCTCCAAATGGCCAGTTCTCCCTGTATTCCGTGAGATCTAACTTGCTAACCAGTTTCCTATGAGGAACCTTGTCAAATGCCTTACTGAAGTCCATATCAATCATGTCCACTGCTCTGCCCTCATCAATCCTCTTTGTTACTACTTCAAAAACTCAATCAAGTTCATGAGACATGATTTGCAAGACATAAAGCCATGTTGACTGTCCCTAATCAGTCGCTGTCTTTCCAGACACACGTAAATCCTGTCCCTCAGGACACCCTCCAACAACTTGCCCACCACCAATGTCAAGGCTCACTGGTCTATAGTTCCTTGGTTTTTTCTTACCACTTTTCTTAAATAGTGGTACCATGTTAGCCAACCTCCAATCGTCCGGCACCTCACCTGTGACTGTCACTGATGCAAATATCCCAGCAAAGGACCCAGCAATCATTTCCCTAGCTTCCCACAGAGTTCTGGGGTTATACCTGATCAGGTCCAGGGAATTTATCCACCTTGATGCGTTTTCAGCTGTCCAGCACTACCGTCTATGTAATACAGAGGAACCTCGCTTATCCGAAAATCATATTATCTGAAGGAGATCTCCAGTTCCCGATGGAAACATTACATCAAAGACGTGTTTCCAACAGTCATCGCGTCTTTTGTTTACAATGATTAAACAGGCACTGTCTCCAAATGACTGATTGCCCGCCCTCTCTCTCCACACATTTTCCCTGGAGTTCTAACAAGGGTGTACCCTAAATCCCCCTTCCCCACATAATATCTCCAACATTGTCCTGGCAGGGCAGAGGTGGAACCGGTCAAAAAACATTGCGGTAAAATGTGTGTGAGGCTGTGGCTGTTGTGTGTGCGCGCTATTTGGAGACTAATCCCACAAGGATACCGACAGCAGTCTTATTGTTGGTGTCCAGTCCAACTGCCCCAGAGAGGGGACGGGTGTGTATGGGATTGGGTGGTGGTGTTGGACCGGGTTAGGGGCGGGGGCTGGTGTTGCACAGGGCTAGGGTTTAGAGGGGGCGGTATTGGGGGCGGGAGGGCGGTGTTGCACGGGGCTTGGGGGGAGGCGGTGTTGCACGGGGCTTGGGGGGGGGCGGTGTTGCACGGGGCTTCGGGGGGAGGCGGTGTTGCACGGGGCTTGGGGGGGAGGCGGTGTTGCACGGGGCTTGGGGGGGAGGCGGTGTTGCACGGGGCTTGGGGGGGAGGCGGTGTTGCACGGGGCTTGGGGGGGAGGCGGTGTTGCACGGGGCTTGGGGGGGGCGGTGTTGCACGGGGCTTGGGGGGGGCGGTGTTGCACGGGGCTTGGGGGGGAGGCGGTGTTGCACGGGGCTTGGGGGGGAGGCGGTGTTGCACGGGGCTTGGGGGGGGGCGGTGTTGCACGGGGCTTGGGGGGGAGGCGGTGTTGCACGGGGCTTGGGGGGGAGGCGGTGTTGCACGGGGCTTGGGGAGAGGCGGTGTTGCACGGGGTTTGGGCGCGGGGCCTTGCCTATTTAAATGCCCCTAATGATGGCGAGTCTACAAATGTGCATGTAGGCCATTCCATGCTCCTACCACTCTGTGTAAAGAAACTATCCCTGATATCTGTCCAAAATCTACTACCCCTCAATTTAAAGCTATGTCCCCTCCTGTTAGCCTTCACCATCTGAGGAAAGAAGCTCTCACTGTCCACCCTATCTAACCCTCTTATTATCTTATACGTCTCTATTAAGTCAACTCTCAACTTTCTCTCCAACGAAAACAGCCTTAGTTCCCTCAGCCTTTCCTTGTAAGGCCTACCTTCCATCGATTAACCAAATAATTAATTATCCGAACGATATAGTGCCCACCCATCATGTTTGGATAATCGAGGTTCCCCTGTATGGAGATTTTTCAATATGTTGCTGATTTATTTCCACATGCTCTTTATCTTCCATATCTTTCTCCACAGTAAACACTGATGCAAAATAATTCATTTAGTATCTCCCTCATCTCCTGCGGGTTCACATATAGTTGGCATTGTATATTTTTCAGGCACCCTATTCTGTCCCTAGTTACTCTTTTGTCTTTAATATATTTATAAAATCCCTTTGGATTCTCCTTGACCCTATTTGCCGAAGCTATCTTTTTGCCCTCCTGATTTCCCTCTTGGGTATACTCCTACTGCCTTTATAATTTTCTAGGGATTCTACTGTCTAAACCTGACATATGCTTGCTTCTTATTCTTGACCAAAACCTCAATTTCTTTTGTCATCCAACATTCCCTACACCTTACAAGTCTTGCCCTTCACCGTAACAGGAACATACTGTCTCTGAACTCTTGTTATCTCATTTTTGAAGGCTTCCCATCTTCCAGTTCTCTCTATACCTGCAAATGTCTGCCCCCAGTCAACTTTTGAAACTACTTGCCTAATACCATCAAAATTGGCCTTCGTCCAATTTATAGCATTCCAATTCATTCACAACATTACAGCGCAGTACAGGCCATGTGACCCTCAATGTTGTGCCAACCTGTGGAACCAATCTGAAGCCTATCTAACCTACACTATTCTATTTCCAACCAAACATTTATCCAATGACCATTTAAATGCCCTGAAAGTTGGTGAGTCTACTCTGAGTAAAGAAACTACCTCTGTCCTATATCTAACACCCCTCAATTTTATGCTATATCCCCTTGTGCGAATCATCACCATCAGAGGAAAAAGGCTCTCTCTGTCCACTCTATATAACCCTCTGATTATCTTATATGTCTCAATTAAGTCACCTCTCAACCGTATCTCTGACGAAAACAGCCTCAAGTCCCTCAGCCTTTCCTCATTGGACCTTCCCACCATACAGGCAACATTCCAGTAAGTTGCCTCTGAACCCTTTCCAAAGCTTCCACATCCTTCCTATAATGCAGTGACCAGAATTGTACGCAGAGCGACCGTGCCAGAGTTTTGTACAGCTGCAACATGACCTCATGATTCTGAAACTCAGTCCCTCTACCATTAAATGCTAACACACCGTATGCCGCCTTAACAACCCTATCAACCTGGGTGGCGACTTTCAGGGATCTATGTACATGGACACAGAGGTCTCTCTGCTCGTCTACACTACCAAGAATCTTACCATTAGCCCAGTACTCTTTATTCCTGTTGCTCCTTTTCCACATTAAACTCTATTTTCCAGCGCTGCAGCTTATTTATGTCCCTCTGTAACCTGCAACATCCTTCAGCACTGTCCACAACTCCACCGACCTTAGTGTCATCCACAAATTTACTACCCATCCTTCTACGCACTCATCCAGGTTATTTATAAAAATGACAAACAGCAATGGACCCAGCACAGACCCACTAGTAACTGAACTCCAGAATGAACGTTTCCTATCAACCACCATTCTGTCGCCTTTAGCTAGCAAATGTCTGATCCAAACCGCTAAATCTCCTTCAATCCCATGCCTCCCTATTTTGTGTGATAGTTTACCGTGGGGAACCTTATCAAATGCCTTACTGAAAACCATATACATCGCACCAACTGCTTTACCCTCATCCACCTGTTTAGTTGCCTTCTCAAAGAACTCAACACAAACCTTAGTGGGTCACGACCTACCCTTCACAAAACTGTGTTGACTATCCCTAATCAACTTATTCCTTTTAAAATTCAAATTAAAAATTAAACTTTTAAAATTTTAACTTTTATGTCCAGTCTATCCTTTTCTGTCACTATCCTTTTCCAAAGTGCTCCTGCACTGACACCTCAGTTACCTGCTCTGCCTTATTTCCCAAGAAAAGGTCAAGTTTTGTACCTTCTCTAGTAGGTACATCCACATACTGAATCAGAAAATTTTCTTGTACACACTTAACAAATTCCTCTCCGTCCAAGTTCTTAACACTATGGGAGTCCCAGTCTGTGTTTGGAAAATAAAAATCCCTGACCCTATTATTCTTACAGATGACTGATATCTCCTTACAAATTTGTTTCTCAATTTCCAGTAGACTGTTGTGGGGTAGAGTTGGGGGCATGGGGGTTCTATAGTATAATCCCATTAAGGTGATCATCTCTTTCTTATTTCTCAGTTCCACCCAAATAATGCTTCTGGATATATTCCCAGGAATATCCTTTCTCAGTATAGCCATAATGTTATCCGTAATCCTAAAAGACAGTCCCCCTCCTCTCTTGTGTCCCTTTCTATCCTTCCTATAGCATCTCTACCATGGAACATTAAGCTGCCAGTCCTGTCCATCCCAGAGCCACGTCTCTGTAATCGCTATGATATCTAGTCCCATGTTCCCGACCATGCCTGACTTCATCTGCCTTATGTGTTAGGCCTCTTATTTGGTTGTTTTCAATCCTGCTCCTTTGGTATCTGTTCATAACTAGCAATTGATGGTATATGGCAAATCTGCTTCATGGAGCACTGTTTAGTGTTTTTTTTTTGTTGTTTATGCAGGTTTTAAAGCAAAGACCGAGGTTTGTCACACTAAAGAAGCAGCCGAGCTATATAGGAAGTGCTGATGTGTTGGAACTCCGAGATTATCAATTGAATGGTTTAAATTGGTTGGCACACTCCTGGTGCAAGTAAGTAATTTTGAATCCATGTATGAAATTAAGATAATTTCCACTTTAGGCTCAATGGAAAATTGGACATACTTTTTGTCAGTTATGTTACAGTTAAAAGTTTCTGCTAAATACATTTGCATTATAGCAAATGTGAACTCCACATGAATCTGTGACTGAAGTAGAACAAATTCATTGCTTAACTTGCATTGCAAAGCATTTACTGAATTTAAGGCTGGTAGTCCGGTAGCTATATTGCTAGAGGTAAAATGTGTTTATCACAGAATAGGAATAGACATTTGAATAAGAATTTGGTTCTCCATTTGGTTCTAAACTACTGAAAACTACTTTTAAGAATATTTTGACCTGTCATTTTCTTCACTCATAAATATTTAAAACATAACATTAATGCCGACATACCTAAGCAAATTAGCACAATTTGAAGAGCTATGTTATACTGAAAATTATTAGCCTTGTAATTTTGATTGTGGATATAGCAGTTTTATGGGTGAAGCTAACTTCTGGCAATATTTTTATTAAACTAACACTAACCACAATGAATATTCACTTAAAGTTTTGAAGCTTAACGTAATTGAAATTTAAAATTCCAAAACTCAGTTTAGTTGCTTTGTATTAATTACACATTTAATTGTATGTAGGTGCTGGGCACTGAGGATTAATCTTCATACCTTTAAATAGGAGCAGACTGAAGCTGTGCTAGCTAACTTTTATTTATTTCTGTAAATAAAGCTTATAACATTGACAAAGATTGATTTCAGGTCTATCTTCTTTCACCTACCTATCTACGAAGTACTCATTATGAAATGTTATATCTTCATTTGTAATTGTTTCACTTGCTAACATTTCTTGGAATTTTAATCTTAGATCCAAGGGAGACAATTCTGATTTTAAACTTTTGGCCTGTATTATCCAGAAAAATTACATTAATCATATGCAAATTTAATAGTATTGTGATTTTTTTTCTTATGAGATTCTGATGAGTTTAGCATGTTACTTATCATACATGTGCAAGATTATTTAATAGTCAAATCTCATAATTTTTTAATTTTGTGAAGTTTTTTGAGAATTCCTATCATTTTTACTTGTTTCTATATTATAGCATCTATAGGGATGTTTAAGCACATATGGAAAGAATTCAGCCCTTAATTTATACGCTAACTCACCTAATCCCACTCCTGTACCTTTTCCCCAAGCACTACAATTATTTCTATTCAGATAATAGCCTGCAGAGAGCATAACTGAACCTGTCTCACCTTACTCCCCAGCAGTTCCTTACGGATTCTAAACACTAAATTCATGAAAATATTTTTATCGTCACCTTTGCTTCTTTTGTCACTCACTTTAAATTGATGCAAGAGGAACCTCGATTATCCGAATATCAGTTGTCCGAATTTCGGATTATCGGAAGAAGATCTCAAGGTCCCTATAGAAACATTCCATCAAAGAGGTGTTTCCAACACTGATCGTGTCTTTTTGTTTACAATGATTAAAAATGAAGATGGCTTAATGAAATGCTGTCGAGAACAGTCCTGGACATCAATGGGAGCCCTGGAACTGTCTCCAAATGACTGACCACCTGCCCACTCTCTTGCCATACTTTCCCTGGAGTTACACACAGGGGTGTGCCCTAAACTCCACCCTCTCTTCCCCAGATAATATCGGCAACATTGTCCTGTACAGGGCAAAGGTATTAGAAAGTTGCAGTAAAAATTGTGTGTGGGGCTGCGTGTGTGTGTGTGTCTGTGTGCTGTTTTGAGACTCCCTCTCTCCCTCCCCCCCCCCCCCCCCCCCACCAACCAAAGGCAACAGTAGTCTTGCTGTTGGTGTCCAGTCCAGTCTGCCCCCACCCCATGGGCAGGGAGTGGGAATGGTATTAGACAGGGTTTTGGGGTGTGGAGGAGACTGCTGCCTAGTCTCCTGAATGGGGAGCGGACTTAGCAAGTGCTCACTGTGTCAATCCCATTGAACTGATGGGAGGAGGGGGGGGAGGAACGGGAGGCTTCAGCAATGCTGGAGGTCCCTCACACACACGTGTGTCTGCTCAGAAACAAACCCTGAGACAGAGAAGGAGCAAGGCAGGCAGAGCGAGGAAAAAGGAAATTTCAGAAAGCTCCGATCTTCAGAGGGCAGGCATTGAATCAATTAATCGAATAATCAGTTATCCGAGCGAAATAATGTTTGCCCATCTCGTTCAGATAATCGAGGTTCGTTTGTACTTAGGTTCATTGACCACTCCACCAATGGGAACACTTTTTTTTCTTCCTTATCCCAATGTACCATGACTTTAACAGTCCTATTAAATCTCCATTAATCTTCAAGGCGAAGAACTCCAGTCTTTTAAATCTATCCACATTCTTGGAATCCCTCATCCATGAAACTTATCATAAATATTTTCTGCATCCTTCCTAATACTATCAATTTTTCTGAAGTGTTGTGCCCAGAATTAGATATAATCGGTCCTCCTTTTGTTGTAAACCTCCCAATCCAGATTTACAGCTACTCCTGGCAACTTTGTCAAACTCTTTCTTTAAATCTTACGCATTCCTCAACTATTTTTGTTGTCCACAGTAGATTAAACGTTTTTGAGTATTTGCAGTTTGGAATGTGTAGTTGCTGTGAGTCATGTAATAGTTCTTTACAAACTATCCATTGCCTATGTATAGTCATGCCTTTTGAACTATTTTTCTAATCCAGCTCAGTCAATTTGTGCTTCGTTTTTTCATAATTTCCCTTATTCAAATTTATTCAGCTTGCTTCAAAATGAACCACTACACTTTTGAACTCAATGTAAACTTCTATCTTATTGTTGATCACTCATCCCTAAAGGTTATTTTGCAATATTGGCAATCAGTCCTTTTTCATTACATAATTCTACATCTAAATTAGCAAGCCCTCCATTTGGTTATTCAACATATTGCTCCAGAAAAATATCCCTGTCACATACCATAAATATACCTTCCATAGTTTTAGTGCTCAATTGGTTTGCACAATCTTTTTGCAGATTGAAGTCAACCTGTGCTACAGCTGCTAATTTATACCTTATCCCACACTACCATACTACTTGATGGCCGATATAACTTCAACCAATATCTGCTGTTTCAGAGCTTAACCCAAACAGATTTCACACATTGTTCTTCCAATCTGAGATCCTCCCTAACTAATATGTTGATTCCCATCTTGTATTGTCAGCACAACTCCACCTCCTTCTCCTCCTTAAGTTTCCTTCCTAAATGTCAAATATCCTTGAATATTTAGTGTACAGTCCTGGTCATCATGCAGTCATGTTTCTGCAATCGCAATTATATCATAACCATTTACCTCTAAATGTGCATTTAGACTTAGCAATTTTGTGAATGCTGTGTGCATCCAACAGTGTGCCCTTAACTTTCTCTCTGCGTCACTCCATGTTGGAGGCATACACTATCCTCAGCTTGCTTTCTTTGTTCTAACTCCCTTGCAGCTTTTCTACTTCCTATTACTAGCTCAATTCCCTTCCAATTTGAGTTACCTCACAGGTACCCATTGCCCTGATAAACTAGTTTAAACCAACCCCAACAGACACCGGAAGTGTCAGGAGCTGCACAGACCTGAGCTCTGGGCTTTAGAGCTTGAGGAACAGCTCATTTTTCTGCATCCTCAAGGCAAAGGACACCATGGATAACACGTACAGCGAGATAATCATACCAAAGACTGGAACTGAATAGGCAGAAAGGAAACTACAAGGCTGTCTACAAAGAAAAGTGAGGTAATGCAGGAGTCCCTGCAGGAATCTTCATCTTTACAGGTCCTACTTGCCCCAGTACCAAAACAAATGCCTCAGAAATCTGATACCCTCCCTCCTACACCGGTTTCCCAGCCATGTGTTCAGTTAATCCTCCTGGTCTTATCACTCACTAGCATTTGATACTGGGAATAAAGTTGAAATCATTGCTTTTGAGGGACTGCTTTTTAATGTTCCTAATTTCCTGAAATAAACTTTCATGACCATATCCATCTTCCCGCCTATGTCATTAATACCATTGTGCACCACGACTGGCTTATCTCCCTCCTCCAGAAAGATGTCCTACAACCCCTTCTTGATATCTTTAACCCTGGCATTAGGCAAGCAGCGCACTATCTTGGAGTCTTGTTTAGCTCTTCCATTCTTCTTTCACCCCCTACGTACAGCTGAGTCATTTGTGGTGTTAAGGCCATTGGCTCTGGATGCACTTAGCTGAGATTCATCACAAGTTCAAAAATAGAATACTGATGAGCAAGCAAGAAAGACTTGGGGGACTCCTGCATTACCTGCCTTTTTTTTGTAGACAGCCTTGTAGTTACCTGTTTCCTTTCTGCCTATTCAGTTCCAGTCTTTGGTATGATTACCTCGCTGCACATGTTATCCACGTTGTCCTTTAACTTGAGGATGCAGAGAAAAATGAGCTGTTCCTCAAGCTCCAAAACCCAGAGCTCAGGTTTGTGCAGCTCCTGACATTTCCGGTGTCTGTCTGAAACACTGACTTCACACATACTGCAGGATGTACATTTAGCCATTCTGACCAGCTATCCCATAATTCTGAAATATATTTGTTGCCCTAAGAATAACTCCGAACTTGCTAAGTTGTTGTTTTTCTCAGGAAATGAGAGAAAAAAAGACGAGAGACTTAAACGCAAATTAAGTACTTAACATTCACTTTAAATACTATAAGTGCTAATCCTACTCACCAGCTGCCTTCCCAACACTCATGATAACAAGCTGCCGTTGTTCTCAGTGCAGGTAGGCCCCTCAATCTACATCTTATTTCCTCTCTGAATCACCTCTCACTTCGGAGACTGTATTTCTTGCAGTAAACCTCCATTTAAAGCACTCTTTCCCCCTAAGCTCTAAATCCCACTTTGGCTTAAATTCCCAGATACTCATTCTATCATTAGCTCATTCTGGTGAAGTCACTTGCTCTGACTACATGGCTTATTCTCTGTTTTTTTGAACAACCTAGTGTGTCGCGATGAATCACTTGGTTTTCTTAACTTTCTGATATAGTAATCAACATCTAATTCAGACAAGGAACTGACTGTCATCCAGCTGCCTGTTTAATTAGACTATCTTACCTTATTTAAGAATATTGTTCTAGACCTGATTAGGACTTTTACTTTTGCCCGTCTCCTGAAGAAAGGAAATTGCCATGTGAATAATTAACAACCTTACTTCCTGGATAATCTCAGCAAGAGGTGGTCTGACCCTAATTGGAAACAATTCTTATATCTTGCTGTTCAGATCTGGTGTTGCTATGTGATCCTAGCCACTTATTTATTTGCCTTGGATGCCTATTTTGTTGGTTCTCTGCATTTCTCTTTTTTTTTCCTGTTCTGTCTTTTTTTGCTACCTCTCCTCCTCCTCCTTCATTTCTTTCATTTCAGGATGTAGGCAATTAGAACGTCCCCTTTATTCATATTTTGCTCAACTTGTGCATTCCCATTGTATCAAGTTTTCTCTAAAAGTATTCCGTGTTTTAATGTCCCTTCTTATCACAACTCTTACTTTTTAAATACTTAAGCTAAAATGAAAAAAGTGTCATAGTTTAAAGAGCTTTCCCTGCATTAAAGTTTTTGACAATTTAGAAAGATGTAAATGAGTTAAGGTATGCTAATTTGCAACAATAATTTACTGCTGTCTTTTTTCATAGGAACAATAGTGTTATTCTTGCTGATGAAATGGGTCTTGGGAAAACCATACAAACCATCTCCTTTCTCAGCTATGTGTTCCACGAGCACCAGCTGTATGGCCCATTTCTATTAGTAGTTCCGCTCTCAACGCTCACTTCCTGGCAACGAGAAATTGAAATGTGGGCGCCTGAAATGAACGTCGTAGTTTACTTGGGGGACATCAGTAGCCGTAATATGGTAACTTGTTATTTGATGTTATGTGTTGCCGCATCTAGCAACTAGGTTATTTTTATGCAGCTCAACTTTAGCTGTATATTCAGAAAAGTATAGTCAGTTTAAAACAATGCATTGTCTGAGCTTCTTGCGGTTGAGCAAGAAATCCATTTACTTAATGTAAACTTGAAAGCCAAATCAATATCAGGTGCAACATATCTTGTAGCTCTTATAATTTCTTTCAGCAACAAAAGTAATATAGTGTCTTTACTTAAATATCCCAAAGTACTTCACAGGAGCAGTATCAAGCAAAATTTGATCTAAGTCACATAAGGCGGTGTCAGATTGGAAGTTCTAAGTAGGAATTTAGAGAGTAAAGAGATGCTGAAACATTCAAGGAATAAATTTGCTTTGGTAGCTGAAAGCACAACCACTAAAGTTGGATTGATTGATACTGATAATGAATAGGAGGCCAGAAATAGAGGCAAACATCTTGGAGGTTTGTTACCTGGATTAACAAAAGAAAACTTGGGTTGTGGAAGGATTTGAAAACAGGGATAAAAATTTTAAAACTGAGCCAATGTATGTCGATAAGAACAGAAGTAATGGTGAATAAATTTGGTGAGAGTTAGCATCTAGACATTAGAATGTTGGATGTCCTCAAGTTTGCAAAGTAGAACATGGCAGGCTGACCAGGAGTGCTTTGCAACAGTCAATTCTAGAAGTAACAAAGATGTGGATAACGTGGGTTTCAAAAACAGATATGTGCTGAGCCAGGACAGATTTGTACACTGTTACTGCAGTGGAAGATGCAATCTTAAGATGGCATAATTATGTGATCAGAAGCTTCTATCTGGGTTGAACAGTTTGTTGCAGCCAAAGATAGCTGGGTGGAGTTGGTGACTAAGTCGTGAGAATCAAAGATAATAGCTTCTGTCTAATCTTTGGAGAAAATTTCTGCTCATCTAGTACAGTGTGTTGGATGGACACAGACAATTTAGAAGCAATAAAGCGTTGGTGGATTGTATCAGTGCACTGCTGGTAGCTTTTGGATGGTAACATTAAGAGGCAGAGCTGAAAATGTGTTGCTGGAAAAGTGCAGCAGGTCAGGTAGCATCCAAGGAGCAGGAGAATCGACGTTTCAGGCATGAGCCCTTCAGGAATGAGGAGAGTGTGTCAAGCAGGCTAAGATAAAAGGTAGGGAGGAGAGACTTGGGGGAGGGGCGTTGGACATGCGATAGGTGGAAGGAGGTTAAGGTGAGGGTGATAGGCCAGAGTGGGGGTGGGGGCGGAGAGGTCAGGAAGAAGATTGCAGGTTAGGAAGGTGGTGCTGAGTTCGAGGGTTGGGACTGAGACAAGGTTGGGGGAGGGGAAATGAGGAAACTGGAGAAATTTGAGTTCATCCCTTGTGGTTGGAGGGTTCCTAGGTGGAAGATGAGGCGCTCTTCCTCCAGCCGTCGTGTTGCTGTGGTCTGGAGGAAGAGCGCCTCATCTTCCACCTAGGAACCCGCCAACCACAAAGGATGAACTCAGATTTCTCCGGTTTCCTCATTTCCCCTCCCCCCACCTTGTCTCAGTCAAATCCCGCGAACTCGGCACCACCTTCCTAACCTGCAATCTTCTTCCTGACCTCTCCGCCCCCACCCCCACTCCGGCCTATCACCCTCACCTTGACCTCCTTCCACCTATCGCATTTCCAACACCCCTCCCCCAAGTCCCTCCTCCCTACCTTTTGTCTTAGCCTGCTTGGCACACTCTCCTCATTCCTGAAGAAGGGCTCATGCCCGAAACGTCGATTCTCCTGCTCCTTGGATGCTGCCTGACCTGCTGCACTTTTCTAGCATCACATTTTCAGCTCTGATCTCCAGCATCTGCAGTCCTCACTTTCTCCTAGAAAACATTAAGAGGCAGCATATAAATGAGAAATATCTATGAATCCTTGCTGTCATTGCAAGTGACAGATGGTGTAGGAGTAGGAAGATAAACCATTACAGATGATCCTTTGATAATAACTGGAACTAGATGAGTGTGCTTTCAAGGAGTTTGATGACTTTGGAGGAGGATGTTGCAGTTAGCGATGCCAAATGCTGCTGTTGCAAAGGGTGAAGAGGGATAGTTTACCTTTGTCACAAGCACAGAGAATGCCACTCTGATTCTGAGAAGAGTTATCTAGGTGATGCAGCATGGGTAAAGTTCTGGCTGGAGGAATTCAACGATCAAGTCCAATGGAAGACAAACAAAAATAAAAATGAAAATTGCTGCAGAAACTCAGCAGGCCTGACAGCATCTTTGGAAGAAAGCAGAGTCACCATTTCGAGTCCGGTGATCCTTCTGGTTTGGGAAGCAACAATGTGTTCAAGGAATTTGGAGATGAAGAGATAGTTAGCAACGTGTGGTTGATCTACAATGACAGGATCAAATTCTTTTTCTTTGTTTGTGGAGATAGGTGACAAAAACAGATGTGAAGAAGAGTCGCAAGGGAAGTTGGGTGGGCACCAGTTAAATGGAAGTGGGGTGAGACAACAGGATTTGGCAGGATGAGTTCTGAGGGGGCACAAAGAGAAACAGGAGAAAACTCGAGAGATGAGAGTTCAAGTTATAGGAAATGTATCTTGGAAGAATTTGGTCATGTGGGCTATGGTGAAGGAGGCAGATAATCTCAGGGACAAAGAATTTCAAGCAATAGGTGTGCAATTTAAGCATACGATTCGCAGTAGGGTAAAGAAACCAGAAATGGTCATCGGTTTTAGCAGAAGATAGCAGAATCCAATAATACTTTGTTAGAACTAGTGCATCATTGCTAAGCCTGTATTTTTGTGTGAAGAAGGTAGTTACTTAATGGAGATTTCAGTAAAAAACATTGCATGTAGTAATTTCCATGTTTGAACGTAGAAACATTTTGGTCTGGAAATGGACTTCAATACTTGTCATGCACCAGTAGCCACTTGACAGAGGCAAAATCCCAGGGCGATAAAGGAGATGAAATTTTTCACCCCCTCCAATTGAAACCACTTAAATAGATTACAGTGGCCATTGGTTTTTAACTTAAAATAAAAATGTAATTAAAGTACTAGAGAAACTCAGCAGGTGGAGAAGAAACAGCAGTAATGCTTTGAGTCCAATATGGCTCTTTTTCAGAACCACATTACATTAAATTATCCATATAAGCTTAATTACATCATGTATTCTCTGTCCCAATGAAAAGCCAGTCCAACTTCATTTTAAAAGTGTCAAGAGTAAACAAACTGCAAGCTGGTAACACATTGCAGAGGCTCATTACTATCTGAGAAGTGAACGGCCTATTTTAGCCTGTATTCATTCTCAAGTATTTTAAACGCGTGCTCCTTAATTCTTGTCAGTGCACAATGATTGATCAGTAAACATGCAGACTTAAGTTTCTTGACTATCATAAATTTGCTTTGATGCCAGATAAGAACATATGAATGGATGCATCCTCAGACCAAACGGTTGAAATTCAATATATTATTAACAACATACGAAATCTTGCTAAAGGACAAGGTGAGTACTTAACCAGCTCTGTAGTTTTTTAATTTCAAGTTGTAATTGTCACAAATGTTTTCAGTGCAAGTCTCCACTATACTCAACCAACTGTCAAGTATTTTGTAAGGACGGTATGTTGCGAACATACTTTTACATTTGTAGAGATTTTCCCAATTTATATGATTAGCTGATGAAATCAATATGTATAATTATACTAACAATCAAAAAAATCTCAAAGATGATGTTGGGTTCAGAAATTCAGAATATTCAGTCATTCTGGTAGCATCTGTGAAGGGACACCATTCAGAGTTTCATGACAATGACCAGAACTGCTTTTTGATTTGAAAAAAAAATTAACGCTTGATTTTAAAATATTGCATTACCATTTGTGTATTGTCAGCACATTTTTAAAATTTCACCTTTCCAGCATTAATAAATGTGAAGTCATCCATTTTGGTAGGAATAACAGCAAAAAGGACAATTATTTGAATGGTAAAAAATTGCAGCATCCAGCTGTGCAGAGGGACCTGGGTGTCTTTATGCATGAATCACAAAAAGTTGGTCTGCAGATTCAACAGGTAATTAAGAAGGCAAATAGGATTTTGTCTTTCATTGCTAAAGGGATTGAGTTTAAAAGCAGGGAGGTTATGTTGCAGCTGTACGGGGTGCTGATGAGGCCACACCTGGAGGTACTGTGTGCAGTATCGATCTCTTTACTTGAGAAAGGATGCACAAAAAAGGGGCGCAGAGGAGGTTCACTAGGTTGATTCTGAGTTGAGGGGATTGGCTTATGAGGAGAGACTGAGTATTTTCATTGGGATTTAGAAGAATGAGGGGGGGGGGGATCTTATAGAAACATATAAAATTATGAAGGGAATAGATAAGCTACAAGTAAAGAGGATTTTTTCACTAGTGGGTGAAACTAGAACAAGAGGGCATAGCCACAAAATTAGGGGAAGCAGATGTAGGACCAAATTGAGAAGGAACTTCTTCACCCACAGGGTTGTGATTTTGTGGAATTCCCTGCCCAGTGAAGTAGTTGAGGCTTCCTCATTGAATGTTTTTAAAGCTAAGATAATTTTTTAAACAATAAAGGAATATTAAGGGTTATGGTGAGAGGGTGGGTAAGTGGTGCTGAGGTCACAAAAAGATCAGCCATGATCTAACTGAATGGTGGAGTGGACTCAAAGGGCCAGATAGCCTACTCCTGCTCCTGGTTCTTATGTTACGTTCTCAAGAGCAGTTATGGATTGGTAATAATGTGCCACAAATAACTGAAAGAGAACATACTAGAGAAAAGACTGCCTACTAACAATGTAGTTTAATTCATAGATCAGATAGTTGCAATGGAAAAATAGGAAGTCACATTAGTAAAGAATATTTTTCAGACAGTCCGAATGCAATACATTACGAGGGCAAGATAAGCAAATATCCACCTTGAAACCATCTAATTTTGAGTATTTAAATATTTGTTAAGCTTCATTGGGGAAGCATGCTGGAAACCAAGCCCCCGCTATTCCTGGAGTATGTATGGAAGGTCAGGATCAGGCAGAGCTGTGAAAACACTGCAAAATAGCTGTTGATCATTGCCTGTGATGACCCACAATCTACTAGCTAAATCTCTAACCCCCATATTTACTCCCCTCTGTGTATACACAAACAGTGGAAAAAATTGGGTATTACTGCTGGAAGGCAAAACTGGAAAGGTAATTCATTGGTCCTGTTAGATGATTCTCATGTTGATCAGACACCGTCATCTATCATTTGGGTGATTGATTGGTGGATTGCCACCCTTTACAATTATATCGTACCATAATGTAGTGGATTCTATAGTTCATTAGTTTTTATGATGCATGATTAGCCCACTGAATAAAAACATCTGCACAGTTAACTGTTGATAAAATCCATCCCAAGATATTCCAGATAGAGGTTCAAAATGTGAAACCTTTAATTAATGTGTGTTTAAAATACTTATAAATGTTATGATTTGTTATTCTATTTCAGTCATTCCTCGGAGGTGTAAACTGGGCTTTCATTGGAGTAGATGAAGCCCATCGTCTGAAGAATGATGACTCGCTCCTGTATAAAACCATGATTGACTTCAAGTCAAATCACAGGCTACTCATAACTGGGACTCCACTCCAAAACTCACTCAAAGAACTCTGGTCCCTTCTTCACTTCATCATGCCAGAAAAGTAAGTGTAAAGAAGAATTTAGATTTTGGTAATATAGGTGCTAAATTAGGGATAAATTGTGTTACAGTGGGAAGGTTTCATTTCTTTGAGAAAATACCCTCACTCAGTGTCCTGGTCAATTTTATGTTAGCCGCTGTCATGAAAACAGATTTCTGATCATTATCGCATTGCTGTTTTGTAAGATGTTATTGAATGCAAATTCGCTGCTTGTCCTAAAACATACTTCATTTGTTGTAATACACTTTGAGGCATCGTGTAAGCATAGGGTTTTTCTTTCATGATTACTTTTTATTTGCCAGGCAATGTTATTTCGTTGTATGGAATGTTCAAAGATGTGTAGATTAGGTAGGTTGGCCAATGCTAAATTGCCCACAGTGTTTTGGAATGTGCAGGCTACATGAATTAGTCATGGGAAATGCAAGGTTACAAGGTTGGGTTGGCAGGGGGAGGGATGCTCTTCAGAGGTTCGGAGTGGGCTCGATGGGCCGAATGACCTGCTTCCACACTGTAGGGGATTCGATATTGTGTGCAAGACTGTTACCTTTTCTGACACCAGAATTAAAAGAAGATAAATAATTTGTGCTAACATTTGGTGGCTCATTCTTGACAGCTCCAACTTCTGCAGGCTCTGAATAAAAATAATCAGTATTTCACAAAATTATAGCTACGGAATAAAAGAGTTCATCACTTGTGAGGCAGAGGCTGCTTTCAACCTCGTGGTCTTGACTGTATTTTGTAGTAATTACAGACATCATTTGAAGTTAGCAACTTAACCCATTGAATTTTCAATACAGGTTCTATGCTTTTAATAATTCACATTCTGGATGTAGGTTTGCTCGCTGAACTGGAAAGTTCATTTTTCACATTTCATCACCGTCAGTGAGCCTCCGGATGAAGCACTGGTGGCATGGCCTGCTTTTTATTTATGTTTAGATTTCCTTGAGTCGGTGATGTCATTTCCTGTTCTTCTCTGGATGGTGAATGGGACCCAAGTCAATGTGTTTGTTGATAGAGTTCCAGTTGGAATGCCATGCTTCTAGGAATTCTCGTGAGTGTCTCTGTTTGATTAGATTAGATTACATTACAGTGTGGAAACAGGCCCTTCGGCCCAACAAGTCCACACCGACCCGCCGAAGCGCAACCTACCCATACCCCTACATTTACTCCTTTAACCTAACACTACGGGCAATTTAGCATGGCCAATTCACCTTACCTGCACATCTTTGTGATGTGGGAGGAAACCGGAGCACCTGGAGGAAACCCACGCAGACACGGGGAGAACGTTGCAACTCCACACAGTCAGTCGCCCGAGGCGGGAATTGTACCCGGGTCTCTGGCGCTGTGAGGCAGCAGTGCTAACCACTGTGCCACCGTGCCGCCCACCAAGTTGGCTTGTCCTAGGAAGGGTGTGTTCTCCCAGTCGAAGTGGTGTCCTTCCTCATCTGTATGTAAAAACGAATCTTCCAGATGAGTGAACAAACCTACATCCAGAACCTCAATCTGAGCTACAAATCTTTTCAAAACTCGCTAATTCAAATTCTGTAATTTCTATCTCTGAAGTGAACCTCTGCAGCTGGATTTTGTTTTGGGCATGTGATCATAAATAGCCTATGAATTATCATGATTGTATTTCTTAATTTTGACACTTTAAATTGTTGCAGGAATTAATTTTTGAGAAAAGTGTCATAATTAATTTTTAGGTGAAAAATTGTTAATTTAAAAGTATGTCAGGTGAATCTTTACTGGGTTTAAGTGACCTCAGAAGTTTGGCAATGCTGTAAAACAGCTGTTCAACAATATAAAGATTTTTGAAATTATTAGGCGCATTTACTATTAGATTCAATGCTTCCAGGTATTTGTATTATCGATTTAATGCTTTGAAGTAGTTTTATTTATCAATAGCTGATCCATGCTACTAAATAAAAGTGCTATTTCTGTTTGTGGGGGAAAAGATTTTCTTCCTGGGAAGTGTTTGAAGAGGAACATGGTAAAGGAAGAGAAGTTGGATACACAAGCCTTCATCGAGAACTTGAGCCATTCTTGCTGCGACGAGTGAAAAAAGATGTTGAAAAGTCTCTACCTGCTAAAGTTGAACAAATCTTGCGAGTAGAGATGAGTGCAGTCCAAAAGCAATACTACAAGTAAGCAACTCCCATGAATAAATATGTTCAAACGTTTTATTAATAATAGTAAATGAAAATCAATTTGAATTGACCACAACAGATAATTGAACATTATTTATAGATAATTTCTAAAAATGATCATTTTCACTAAACTAATGAAAAAGAGATATTGAGACTTTTAGAGCATATAACCTGCTTTGTATTCTGCAGAAAGGCATGATGTGTATTTATGTCTTGCCTTTATGAGCACTGACAGATTTGCAAAATAAAAGGCAAAAGTTTATAAAGGAAATTCTTGTGGAGATGTATAATACAAAACTCCTCTTGTTAGGCATGCTGAATTGATAAATGGTTGCATATGAAACTTGTGACTATTTGATTTCAATGTGCTATGGGGTGATATTATGTTTAGAACCATTAAAACTTCTTAAATAATATCTGTATATTAAATCTTGATACCTAATTAATAGTTCAGTTAGTTGGCAGTCCTTACTGTTAATTGATATTATAATGTTGATACTAATTGCCAATATTTTTATCTTACAATGCAATAGATGGATTTTAACCAGGAATTATAAAGCCCTGAGCAAAGGGTGTAAAGGCAGCACTTCTGGCTTTCTCAATATCATGATGGAACTTAAAAAATGTTGTAACCATTGCTACCTCATTAAAATTCCAGAAGATAATAATTTCTGTAACAGACAGGAGGCCTTACAGGTATGATATGTGAGGTAACCATGTATGTGTACATTTATGATCTACTTGTGCATATGGATTAGATTAATTCCAGCACGTGTGGATAATGTTTTAATCTAAATATTTAAGACTTGACTATTAAACAATTGTGTTGATTTGTTTTTGTTTTACTGGGTCAAAAGAACTGAATTGATGCCCAAACACCTCATTCAGATGAGTTTAAAATATCTTTCACATTGCCATTTCTGATACTAGGAAACAATAATAACATAATCAAAGGTTAAATATAACAAATTATGTTTGTAAATGATGGAAGCTGTATATTAATAGAATGTGGGCAGAGTTGGCAAGTGTAGCACTCATTACATCCCTATTTACACTGAAGTGTGGGCTGCTGTACCGAATCATTATTCGCGAATCACTTTTATGTGTTTGAGTGGTTTACTAAGCTGCTTCAGGACGTACGATGGTGTGGAATTCGTATCAGTTAAGAGGGGCAGGTTTCTGTCCCTGAAGGGTTTCTGTGAGCCAGTCGGATTTTGTTTAAATGCAGTTTGGCAGTTCCACAGTCACTTTCATTTTTACAGATGCTAATTTTTTTGTTTCACAACTTTCAGGTGAGGCAGTATTTTAGTTGTAATGTCACTGGATTGGAAACAATCCAAAGGCCCAGGATAATGGTGTTGAGACTAAAATAGAAATTGCTAGAGCAACTCAGCAGGTCCAACAGCAACTGTTGAGAGAAAACAGAGTCAACATTTTTGAGTCCAGTGATACTACTTTAGAACCTGGTTCTGAAGAACTGGACTTAAAATGTTAACTCTGCTTTCTGTCCCCAAATGCTGTTGGACTTGCTGAGTTTCTCCATCAATTTCTGTTTCTGTTTAGTGTCTTCAGCATCTACAATTCTTTGTTTTATTTTAATGTTCTTGCAACTTGGATTAAAATCCTACCTTGGAAGTTGATGGAATTTAAATTAGATTTATAAATTTGGAAATTAAAGAAAAAGCCAGTGCCTGTAATAGTGACCTTGGTACCCTGGTTGAATGTCATAAAAACCCATCTATTAGACATAGGAACAGAAGTAGACCATTCAACCCACTGAGTCTTCTCAGCCATTCAGTGAGATCATGGGCTGATCTGATCATCCTCAACTCTACTTTCCTGCCTTTTCCCTATAACCCTTGATTCTCTTGCTGATTAAATTTGTTCTTGTCCTTTCGGAAGGAAATCAGATTACTGAGGTATAACTCTCAATGAAACCTATATAATCATCTTGACGATTTGCTTATTGATATTCAAAGCAGTGGCATGCATTTTTTATGATCAGTTTCATTTTAACTCTTAACAGGGAATAATATGAGTAAAAATGCAATATCCATTTATGAATTTGAAATTAATGTAATTATAATGTGGCAGACTTTGGTGAGATTAGCCATTGTCTTTGTAGAACATTCAATTGATTGTGTTTACCTATTTATTAAAAGGCATGCAGGTCTCTTGTTTGAATTACTTTCTGATTTTTTTGTTTTCCTAGCATTTGATCCGTAATAGCGGGAAGCTGATACTGTTGGACAAGTTGCTTTGTCGACTAAAGGAGCGAGGCCACAGAGTTCTTATCTTCTCCCAAATGGTTCGGATGCTGGATATTTTAGCAGAATATTTGAAATGCCGACAGTTTTGTTTCCAGGTCAGTTTCCCACTCTGGATTTATAAGCTGCTGGAAAAGTTCACACATGAATGTTGATGACAGTACATTTGATCATGCATGCTACTCCTCTTCAGACACGTGGGATTCTGTATCGACAATAGTAGATCAGAACTAGAGAAAAATCAACTGATAAGTTCCTGCTTGGGGCGAGGTGTGGTATTAGTGATATAGGTGCAAGTGCAGAATCAAAAAAGGATTTCCAAAGAGGGGAATTATTTGCAAATAAAAAAAGCGACCTTAAATGTTGCGGCGTGTTTGGAAGTGCATTTTAAAAGTGTTATTGTCCAAATCTATCAAACTTATTATTGGTATGAATCTTGAAAATCTTAAATTACCTGTTTGCTGACAGTCTTGAATTGCAGCAGATTGTTAGTAGCATTGGTCATTCACCATAAAGAGTGTGCCTGAGCTCATCTGGGCTCTGAGCGAAGAAATACACAGAGGGAAAACAAATTAACCTTGAGTTACCATTGCAGTGATCTAAGTACTTTACAAGCATTGAAATAGGTCTGAAGTATTGCAATGTTGGAGAATACATTGGAAAGGTGCAGAGCAGATTTACTGGAAGTGTTTCAGGGATGAAGAACTTCAGTAATATGGAGCAACTAGTGAACTTGAGGTTGTTTCCCTTAAGTGTAGGAAAGGAAGTTAGGTAAAGTTTGAGAGTTTTGGGAGGATATTATTTGCACTGCCATGAAGGTCAGTAACTGAAAGAAAGATGTATAAAGAACTGGAGAGACTATTAGAGTTTATTTTTATGCAGTGTTAAAGTGATCTGGAATGCACAGCTGGAAATCCAATGGAAGCAGCTTTATTTATCACACTCAAAAGAGAATTGAACAAATACTTGAAAAGGAAATGTTTTCCAGCCAGTTGGAGAGGCCACTAAATACAGAGCATCTTAACTCGTGTCACTTAACTCTCTGAGCCTTATTCTGTTTTTATTCTGCCTAAGGATCACTGTTGTGAATGACAAAAACTCATTTTAAAGTGCATTGTAATAAGTGCGTACCATTTATTTACAGCAAGTTCGTGTTTTACAGAATTCTTGTAGTTCCACCACTTTATTTTAGGTAATCAAAGTGAAGAGTTTGCGAGTTTTTTTCTAAGCACCAATTTTCTCTTAAACGTTATTTTTCCTGTTTTAATATGTGAATCTCCCATCACAAACCAAGCATATGGTCAAGTTAATTGAAAGGGTCAGACTATTGTACAGTCTCTCTTCTGGCATAAGAATGACAGAGAGATTGCCAGTACATGTTCGATCTAAAATTAGGGATTAGAAGTAAAGTGGGAATTTGTATAGCTTGTTGCATTCATGAACACTAGGCTGCTCTTTCTTTGAGCTCGTGTTCTAAAGGTATGAAATGATATTCACTTCCAACTTCAAATCCAGACTTATTTCATAGCCATTGTACAAATTGGTTGTAATAAGTTATTATTGTTTATTCAGTTAATCAAAAATTGCTCTGTGTAACATTGACTGTGCTATGTTCAATCAAGTTTTTATTTCAATGTAAAACCAATTAAGTTTGAGAATTCAAAATAAACAAAAACAGCTATGGCTAGCAAAACTCTGGAGACAAAACAGAGTTAATGTTTCAAGTCCTGTGACTCTTCTGAAAGATGTCTCCAGACCTGAGTTTCTTCGACAGTTTCTGTTTTAATTTGCCTCAAATGTCCAATATCTGCAGTTCTTTGTTTTACTTTAAGTTTGAGAAATAGTTAGTAAGCCTTTGAGCCAGTTATCCTTTTGCATCCTTAATTTATGTTCTGTGCAGCAGATTAAATTGAATGATCTACAAAGACAAATGGCAGTGTCCATCAGCAAAAGACAAATCTGTAGGATATAGTTAATATAAGTGTTTTCTGTATTTTGCTATAGTCTGCCACACAGTAATGGTGACTATTTTTCTCTCTCAGCGACTAGATGGATCTATTAAGGGCGAGTTAAGGAAGCAAGCGCTGGACCATTTCAATGCAGAAGGATCAGATGTAAGATATAATGTGTGTGTGTGTGTGTGTGTGTGTGTGAGAGAGAGAGAAAACATGCATGGGATAGTAAGAAGTAAACATTGAGTAAGACATAAAGAGAATGCCTGTGCTTGAATCCTAGGGCAAGAGTCTGTCCATTTTGTTCAGCTGAGAATTACATGATCATGTCTAGGCTGTTTGAGAGATAAACGATGCACATCATTGAATCAATGCAGTTTTTTAACAAGACAATTGGACTTGCACAACTTTACTGAGAGGCAAACCCATGGCTCAGTTAATCCTCCATTCACTACCGATGGTGAACAGAGAGAAATAATTATTCAAAGGAAAGCGATAAATGGATGAAGGTGAGGGAAAGAGGATAGGTCACAGGGGCGCTGATGGATGGGTCCGGAGGGCGGTGCTGAGTTGGAGGCTTGGGACTGGGATAATGTGGGAGGCGGGGAAATGAGGAAGCTGTTGAAATCCACATTGCAAACACACAGGATCAGGGTCCCAAGGCAGAATATGAGATGTTCCTCCTCCAGGCGTCAGTGATTAGGGTTTGGTGTGGAGGAGACCCAGGACCTACATGTCCTTGACACAGTGGGAGGGGGTGTTGAAGTGTTCAGTCATGGGGGGGTGGGGTTTGTGGATGTGGGTGTCCCAAAGATGTTCTCTGAAATGATCCACAAGAAGGCATCCTGTCTCCCTGATGTAGAGGAGAACACATTGGGTGCAACAGATAGAGTAGATGATGTTGGGAGAGGTGTAGGTGAATTTCTAATGGATGTGGACAAAGGTGAGGGTAGTGGTGTGGGTGCAGGTTTTGCATTTCCTGCGGTGGCAGAGAAACCTACTACGAGGGGGGTGTGGACCTGACGAGGGGGTCGCAGAGGGAATGGTCTTTTGGGAACGCTGATAGGGGTGGGGAGGGAAATATATATGTGGTGGGATCCGTTTGGAGGTGGCAGAAGTGGCGGAGAATGATGTGATGTATGTGGAGTTTAGTGGGCTGGAAGGTGAGGACCGGGGGGGGGGGGGGGGGGGGGGGGGGTTCTGTCCTTGTTGCGTTGGGAGGGTTGGGGTTCAAGGGTGGCGGTGCGTGAAATGGAGGAGATGCGCTGGAGGGCATCGTCAACCACGTGGGAAGGGAAAAGGCGATCTTAGAAGAAGGAGGCCATCTGGGACATTCTGAGGTGGAATTGGTCATCTCGGGAACAGAAGGCAGAGGCAGAGCAATTGGGAATAAGGGATGGCGTTTTTACAGGAGGTAGGGTGGGAGGAGTTGTAGTCTAGATAACTGTGAGAGTTGGTGGCTTGTATATATCTGTGGTTAGTCGGTTGCCAGATACTGTGATGGAGAGGTCCAGGAAGGGGAGAGAGGTTGCTGAGATGGTCCAGGTGAATTTGAGGTTGGGGTGGATGTATTGGTGAAGTTGATGAACTGTTCAACCTCCTTGTGGGAGTACGAGGCAGCGCCAATACAGTCATCGATAAAGCGGAGGAACCGATGGGGGGGCTGCACGTATCTGACAAACAGGCAGGCATAGCTGGGTTCCATGCGGGTGCCCTTTGGTTTGGAGGAAGTAGGAGGATTGGAAGGAGAAGTTGTTGACCTCCTCCACTGCCAAACCATGACCACCTGATGCCTGGAGAAGAAATGCCTCATATTCCACCTTGGGATCCTGCAACCACATGGGATAAATGTGGATTTCAACAGCTCCCTCATTTCCCCTCCCCTCACACTATCCCAGTCCCAAGCTTCCAATTCGGTACCGCTCTCCGGACTGTCCATCACTGGCCCCCCTCTGACCTATCACCTTCTCCCTCACCTTCATCCACCTGTCGCTTTCCCAGCTACCTCCCCCCACCCTCACCCCCCTCCCATTTATCTTTCAGCCCCTACCCACAAGCCTCATTCCTGATGAAGGGCTTGTGCCCGAAACACCGATTCTCCTGATCCTGGGATGCTTCCTGACCTGCTGTGCTTTTCCAGCACCACACTGTTAACGCTGATCTCCAGCATCTGCAGTCCTCACTTTCTCCATATAAAAGCAATCCCACATACCTCCACAAAGATCCATCCAAATTGTTTAAAGGGTAGTTTCTAGCAAATAGCAGGATACTGAAATATCTACTTCTAGTATAGTGGCAGAAGAAATAAGACTGGAAAGAATTCTGTCTTAATGTTGATTTGCCCATCAAGACTGTGCTAACTCTTTGAGAGAGCTATCTAATTAGTTCTACTTGCTTTCCCTTTCTCTATTACCAAATTTCCTCCTTCCAGTTTTATTTAATACCATTTGAAAATGCTTATTGAATCTGCTGCCACCACTCTCTTCAGGCAGTGCACTCAAAATCCTCAAATTGCTTCAGTAAATAAATTTCTTTTTTTAAACCTTTAATTCATTTCCTAGTAACCTTAAATTTGTTACTTTTCATCATTGACCCAGCTCAATTGGATAAGTCTTTCCAAGCTATTCCATTAAACCACTCAGCTAAATCTCTCCTTAACATTTCTATGCTGAGAACATTGCAAGTTTTTCTAATCTTTCGATGTAACTGAAGTCTTTCATTCTTGGTATCATTCGAGTAAATTTCCCCTGTATTATCTTAACAAAAGTGTATTACCAGAAGTGGACTCTAGTTGGCTCCTGAGACCTAACCACTAATTTACATTGTTTATAAATGTGAATATTCTGTTCCTTTATAAAGTAAATACGTGCACCCCAGTCATCCCAATATTCTGATACTTCCTTCAGTGAGACCTTCCTAACCATCTTCTAAGTGATTATCACACATCCTGTACCTATTTGATCAAGCTTAATGAAATAATCAGAACTAATTTGATATTTTTGTAACCCACAAGAATCAAACACGTGTTTTTCATAAACAGTCTTGTCAGAGCAGGTATTGAATTGGGTACTTGTTGTGTCTGTATAAAACAATCCCAGATAAATCACTTGCAAGTTGCTGATGTTACTTTTTTACGGAATGACAGTTCTATTCAGCAACTTCCATACATCTGAGAGATGGATGGTGAGAGATTATTTGGATGCGTTCATAAGAGCTATTAAAGTAAACGTAATTGATTCTTTAATTATGTTTCAATTTGCAGAATTCTGTCAATTTGTCAATTTGTGTGTTATTTCCACATTGTATATAGACATTTGTTGAAATGTTGAGAGAGCACACAATCAAATGTCTAACCAATTGTTCAAACTGGAGAAGAAAATGTATGAATATCCATTTTCCCTTTTTATTACTGGGAAATTGTGTTTGTGAGCTGTTGTGAAGAATCTGCTTTTGGGATTTGTCTCCTTTTGACCACAGGATTTCTGCTTTCTGCTATCAACCAGAGCAGGAGGGTTGGGTATAAACCTGGCATCTGCAGACACTGTAGTTATTTTCGATTCAGACTGGAATCCACAGAATGATTTACAGGCACAAGCAAGAGCTCACAGAATTGGTCAGAAAAAGCAGGTAATTAAATTTCTTTTCTGTTGGTCACACTATAGTGGAATTTTAATTTTTAACCATGCTGAATGTAATTTTAACTTTTAACATTCTTCACAAAGACTGACTTTACACTTAAAAAGGCTTACTCCAAGTTCAGAGCAGTTTTATCAAAGATGCAATATTTTCTGAGACTTGAATGGTATACCTGAAAGAATCTTGCTCACCAACATCCTTGTAAATATAAAAGTTTGATTTTAAAATTAATCTGAGGATATAATGTACATAATACATCTTTTCAGGTTAATATATATCGGCTAGTTACAAAGGGAACAGTGGAAGAAGAAATCATTGAAAGAGCAAAGAAAAAGATGGTGCTGGATCACCTTGTTATACAACGAATGGATACAACAGGGAAAACTGTGCTACATACTGGTTCCAATCCTACAAAGTAGGTAGCTACATTTTCCTGTGAAGTATCATTTATGGTCCAAGAACGATTAGCTAAAAGAAGTCATTTATTATTTGACAATTCCATGAGTATCTTGCCTTTGATTCTTTGTTGTTAATATCTCTGCTTTAACAGTTCACCTGAGAAAAGAAGGGTTTTTCCATTCTGACAGTTTCTTGAAGCCCAATTGTAGTGTGTAGTATTTCTTGACTCAAGTTGCCTTTATTCTTTTCAACTTTGTTACTGATGCATAATATGTACTGTCGCCCTGAACCTACTTCTCCTAATATTTTAGAAACCCTTTCATTGTTTTATTTTTGATTTTGGAAAATAAATACGTAAGTTTATTTGTTTAAACCACACTGAGTACTAAATTGCTTTTGGGCAGAAACCAAAAGTAGTGTCAAATGAAAATTTAGTCTTCCCTATGAGTATCTTGCCTTTTATTAATAGAGGGATAGAGTTCCAGAATCATGAGGTTATGCTGCAGCTGTACAAAACTCTGGTGCGGCCGCCCTTGGAGTATTGTGTACAGTTCTGGTCACCGCATTATAAGAAGGATGTGGAAGCTTTGGAAAGGTTGCAGAGGAGATTTACTTGGATGTTGCCTGGTATGGAGGGAAGGTCTTACGAGGAAAGGCTGAGGGACTTGAGGCTGTTTTCATTAGAGAGAAGAAGGTTGAGAGGTGACTTAATAGAGACATATAAGATAATCAGAGGGTTAGATAGGGTGGATAGGGAGAGCCTTTTTCCAAGTATGGTGACGGGGAGCATGAGGGGGCATAGCTTTAAATTGAGGGGTGATAGATATAGGACAGATATCAGAGGTAGTTTCTTTACTCAGAGTAGTGAGGGTAAGGAATGCTTTGCAACGGTAGTAGATTTGCCAACTTTAAGTACGTTTAAGTCGTCATTGGACAAGCATATGGATGTACATGGAATAGTGTAGGGTAGATGGGCTTAAGATTGGTATGACAGGTCGACGTTGAAACTTTATTGCTGGAACAGCACAGCAGGTCAGGCAGCATCCAGGGAACAGGAGATTCGACGTTTCGGGCACAGGCCCTTCTTCTTCCTGAAGAAGGGCCTGTGCCCGAAACGTCGAATCTCCTGTTCCCTGGATGCTGCCTGACCTGCTGTGCTGTTCCAGCAATAAAGTTTCAACTTTGATCTCCAGCATCTGCAGACCTCACTTTCTCCATGACAGGTCGACGCAACATCAAGGGCCGAAGGGCCTGTACTGCGTTGTAATGTTCTATATTCTTACATGGCAGTGTGGTAAGTGAAGAAGTAATAAAGAGGATTGATGAGGGCAGTGCATTAGACACGACCTATATGGACTTCAGTATGGCGTTTGACAAAGTTCCCCATGGGAGACTGGATAGCAAGATTAGATCTCATGGAATACAGGGAGAACTAGCCACTTGGATACAGAACTGGCTCAAAGGTAGAAGACAGGGTGGTGGTGGAGGGTTGTTTTTCAGACTGGAGACCTGTGTCCAGTGGAGTGCCACAAGGATCAGTGATGGGTCCACTATTTTTCGTCATTTTTAGAAATAATTTGGATGTGAGCATAAGAGGTATAGTTAGTGAGTTTGCAGATTACACCAAAATTGTAGGTGCAGTGGACAGCGAAGAGGGTTACCTCAGATTTCAGTAGGATCTTGATCAGATGGGCCAATGGGCTGAGAAGTGGCAGATGGCAGTTTAATTTAGATAAATACGAGGTGCTGCATTTTGGGAAAGCAAACCTTAGCAGGACTTATACACTTAATGGTAAGGTCCTAGGGAGTGTTGCTGAACAAAGAGACCTTGTAGTGTAGGTGCATATTTCCTTGAAAGTAGAGTCACAGGTAGATAGGATAGTGAAGAAGGCGTTTGGTATGCTTTCCTTTATTAGTCGGAGTACTGAGTACACGAGTTGCAAGGTCATGTTGCAACTGTACAGGATATTGGTTAGGCCACTTTTAGAATATTGTATGCAATTCTGGTCTCCTTCCTATCGGAAAGATGTTGTGAAACTTGACAGGGTTCAGAAAAGATTTACAAGGATATTGCCAGGGTTGGAGGATTTGAGCTATAGGGAGAGGCTGAACAGGCTGGGACTGTTTTCCCTGGAGCGTCGGAGGCTGAGGGGTGACCTTATAGATGTTTATAGAATCATGAGGATCATGGATAGGATAAATAGAATGTCCCTTTCCTGGGGTCGGGGAGTCCATACCTAGAGGATGTAGGTTTAAGGTGAGAGGGGAACGATATAAAAGAGACCTAAGGGGCAACATTTTTACACACAGGGTGGTGCGTGTATGGAATGAGCTGCCAGAGGAAGTGATGGAGGCTGGTACAGTTGCAACATTTAAAAGGCATCTGGATGGGTATATGAATAAGAAGGGTTTGGAGAGAATATGGGCCAGGTGCTGGCAGGTGGGACTAGATTGGGTTGGGATATCTGGTCGGCATGGAGGGGTTGGACCGAAAGGCCTGTTTCTGAGCTGTGCATCTCTGACTCTAAATCACTGGAGCAGTAATTCAATGATTCTGTCATCATGCTAATTGATGGAGTAAAATATGATGATCAAAAAACTATTGTCGTAAAAACCATCGAGCTTCCTTTGGGGAAGGACATTTGCCGTCCTTGCATCCTCTGGGTTATTCGTGACTCAACAGCAGTATCACAAGAATGTCCACCATACAGTCTTTCTGGGGATGAAGTCCTGCCTTCACATTGATAATACCCTCCATTGTGTTGTGTGGCAATATTAGAGTGCTATTTGCAATAGGATTTGAACAGATCTAGCAACTTGAGACTGGGCATTCGTGAGGCATTGTGGGCCATCAAAAGCAGCAGAATCATACTCCAACTCAATCTAAAACCTCATGGTCTGACATATACCCCAGTCAATCATTACTGTGGAACCAATGAATCAACCCTGGTTCAGTGAAAAGTGCAGGCAGGCATGCCACGAGCAACATCACACATTCCTAAAAATGAAGTCAACCTGGTAAAGTTAGTAAACAGGACTACTTGCGTGTTGAACAGCATGAGCGAAGCAAGCTCACAACCACATCCAGCCATACTTAACTTCAGTAAGGCCTTTGATAATGTTCCACATGGTAGGCTGTTGGAGAAAATGCAGGGGCACGGGATTAAGGGTGATTTAGCAGTTTTGATTAGAAACTGGCTTTCTGTAGGAAGACAGCGCATGGTGGTTGATGGAAGATATTCAGCCTGGTGTCTGGTTACTAGTGGTGTTTCACAAGGATCTTTTTGGGACCACTGCTGTTTGTCATTTTTATAAATGACTTGGACTCAGGCATAGGTGGAGTAGTGGACAGTGTGGAAGAATGTTGCAGGGGGACTTGGATAAACTGCAGAATTGGGCTGAGAGGTGACAAATGGCATTCAATGCAGATAAATGTGAGGTGATTCACTTTGGGAAAAATCACAGGAAGACAGAATACTGGATCAGTGGAAAGATTCTTGGTAGTGTGGATGTGCAGAGAGATCTTGGAGTCCATTACATCGATCCCTGAAAGTTGCCACCCAGGTTGATAGTGCTGTTAAGAAGGCATACGGTATTTATTGGTAGAGGGATTGAGTTCGGGAGCCGTAATGTCATGCTGCAACTGTACAAAACGCTAGTGCGGCCTCACTTGGTGTATTGTGTACAGTTCTGCTCACCCCATTACAGGAAGGATGTGGAAGTATTGGAAAAGGTGCAGAGGAGACTTACCAGGATGTTGCCTGGTTTTGGATGGAAGGTCTTCTGAGGAAAGTCTGAGAGACTTGGGTCTGTTCTCATTGGAAAGAAGAAGTCTTAGAGGGGATTTGACAGAGACATACAAGATGATCAGAGGATTAGATAGGGTAAGACAGTGAAAATCTTTTTTCCTAGGATAATGTCAGCTTGTATGAGGGAGCAAAGCTACATATTGAGGAGTGATAGATTTAAGAAGGATGTCAGAGGCAGGTTCTTTACTCAGAGGGTGGTAAGGGTGTGGAATGCCCTGCCTGCCAATGTAGTTAACTCAGCCACATTAGTGAGATTTAAACAATCCTTGGATAAGCACACGGATGGTGATGGGATAGTGTAGGGGGATGGGCTTAGATTAGTTCACATGTCGGTGCAACATCGAGGGCTGAATGGCCTGTTCTGTGCTGTATTGTTCTATGAATGCTGGTGTGCAGTTTAACAAGTCACTGGAGGCTTCACAAATAGCCCATCCTCAATGATGGAAGAGCCGAGCATGTCTGTGCAAACAGTAAGGCTGAAACATTCACAATAATCTTTAATTGAGAGTGTGGTGCCAGAAAAGCACAGCTTCTCGGATGCTGCCTGACCCGCTGTGCTTTTCCAGCACCGCACTCTCGACTCATTTCTCTAGCATCTGCACTCCTCACTTTCTCCACAATAATCTTTAGCTATTAAAGCTGAGTGGATGATCCATCTTGGTCTCCTGTAGTGGTTCCCAGTAAAACAGATACCAGTCTTCAGCCAATTCAGTTTACTCCACATGATATCAAGAAACAGTTGGAGGCATTAGGTACTGCAGCGGTTCACGAAGGCAACTCACCACCATCTTAAGGGCATCCTAGGCTGTCCTATGTGGGGAAACATACTTTCAGCATTAACCCTGTCAAGACCCTTTAGAATTCTATATGTAGCAGCCAGTAAGAAGATAGTTATCATTTGTTGATTGATGGATTGTGAATGTTACTGACAAACTCAGCATTTATTGCTTGGCCCTCAAAACATCTGACTAGATGGGTGTGAGCTATTATCTTGAATCACCGCTATTTATATGGTGAAAGTGCTTCTACTGTGCTGTTAGGAAGGGAGTTTTTTGTTGATGAGGAGCAGTGACATATATGGAAATGTAGAAAATAGGAGGTGAGGCCATTATGTCTATTGAACCATCTCTGCCATTCAACACGACCATAGCTGATCCTCTATCTCCCCACCAGACTCCCACTGTTCCCTTACCCTTGACACCTTTAAACTCTGCCAATCTATGTTCTTTTTCTAAATGTATTTATCGATTTTTGCCTCCATATCTTCCTATGATAGGGAATTCCACAGGCTCACCACCCTCTGAGTAATATATTTTTCCTCATCTCTGTGGGAAATGGCCTATTGCATATCATGAGATGGTGACCCCTTCGAGACACCCCCGCCAGCCCCACTCTGAGCAGCATCACTGCATTTGTTTTGTCCAGCCCTGTCAAGAGTTTTGTACATTTCAACGAGGTCCCCTTCCATTTTTCTAAACTCCAGTGCATACAGGCCCAGTTGACCTGCACTTCCCTCATACATCAAAATTGCTACCTCAGAAATTGGTCTGGTGAGCATCTAGCATTTTTCTCAAAGGCAAGATGTTATACTAGCTGGCCTATAATTTCCTGTTTTGTATCTCCTGCTTTGGATGGGAGCATTACGTTTGCGATTTTCCATTTTGCTGGGACCTTTTGTGAATCTAGGAACCTTTGCAAGATTACAATCAACGGATCAGTATTTCCATAATCATTCCTAGCATGCAGGCCATCCAGTCTAGAGACTTGTCAGCCTTTGGTTGCATTAGTTTCTCTCCCTCATTTTTGCCTTTTGATTTACTACTATTCTTGTGATGTTTCCATTGTCTTCTACTCTAAGGACGTGTGCAAAATAATTATTCAGAGTCTCTCTCATTTCCTTGTTTCACATTATTAATAATCTAATATTTAGATTTCTCTCTCTGGTCAAGAAAATAACTGTGTGTGGAAAGCCTGCTCTCAAGCATGGTAGCACAGGAAGATCAATTGCCAAACTGCAGGTTACTCCAACACTGCTTATTTTTTCACACCTTAACAAAGGAAACCTAGGTTTCAAAGATCCTTGTTTGAAAATTTACTATTCTATTTAAAGTTTCCCCTTCAAGTTTAACCAACACAGAACGCTATAGAGCATCTGTTAAATGGATTACATTTCAAAGCTACTGATGACAGTCGCAACATTGTCACTAGGGGTTCAGAGAGAGCTAATGGGTGTGTAAAATCTTTGTACCGTACCAACTGGACTATGGGAAGCATCTAACCTTTATAAAAATCTTTCAAGTACATAAAATTATAGTCAAGCTTTATGACTCTCTATGGGAGGCAATGATGAGAGCAATTTTATGACTTAGCAGTACTATACAAAAGTAAAATGCATTCCAAGTTGGTGCCTGAAACTGCAGCTACTATTATAGTACACTATTAAAAAAAAAAGTGATTTTAACACATTTGATTCTCCAATGCTTCCCTGTCACAGTAGCACGGATAGTAAAATGAGTTCTGACCAAACATCAATTAACTTTTGTGATAATTCAATACAATTCTGCAGAATTATATTTTCTTTGAAATATATTACAAATCACTATAAGCATAACTTATTAATATAACATGATGTTATCATGTTATTGGGGTGATAATTGAGGCATGAATTTGTATCCCAGCACAATTGTTGGGGACTTGAAATTCAAAAAATGAAATAAATTAGAATAAAGCAGCTTTGTATCAGCAATAGCAACCACATGACTGCCAGATTGTCATAAAACCCAACTGGTTCACAAGTGCACCTTAGCAAAGGAAACCAGTTATTACACTGTCTGACTCTGAGGTGCTTATATGTCGACAGGAATGTGTTTGGCTTTAATGCTGCTCTGTTGCTGGTTGATGCTCGAATTCTTCTGGAATTGCTGCTCTCCTATAGCCTATCAGTCAGGTCAGCATGAGATTAGGTCACTTTCCCACAACTGATGAGCAACATCAGGAACCTTGTTTAAGCTTCCTCTCCTTTAGCACATATAAATGAAGATGTAATTCCGCCTCAGCTGTTGATAGTTGTACCTGTCTGCTGACTTTGCCACTGATTTAGGTTTGAAAACAGTATCAGCAATTCTTGAAATTTGAAATGTTCAGTCGAAAGAGTTTCAAAGCAACAAATCAAACATGGACAAGCTTGCTAATTACTAACTGCAGTTACTCAGCTGATGTATTAGTGCTTCTCCACATTGGATATCATTTGGAAGTAACATTTAGAGTATCAAGAGCAAATAATGTCCTCTGCATGACAACTTCAGCACGCAGTATTAACCAGGCTGGCCAAGGCCTGATAAGTAAATTGGTGGTGGCTGTGAAGAGAATAAACAATGGTGGAAAGAAACCTACTTGATTTTGTCCTTGCAAATCTACTTAATGTATCTGACTGTGACAGCATTAGTAGGAGTAACTTACATTGTGGATGCAGAAAAGCAGTTCTTCCTCCCCTCTTTCTCAAATTTATTGCTTAATCATTGAACGTTTGACCCATGTTCTTGTGCTGTCAGTTATCAGAAACAGAATTTCGTTGCCAACCTAGTCTAAATCTGTCATAATCTTGTACACACCTATTAAATCTCTGCCCTTCTGTTGTAAAGAGAACAGTCCACTTGACTGGCATCCTATCCACCATCATCCCCACCAGTACACAGAGACAAGCAGTGTGTACCACTTTCAAGTTGTGCTGCATTAACTTGCCAAAGTCCCTTGGAATCACAGAATCCCTACCGTTTAGCCGACCTGGGACATCTAATATGCAGAAGGATAAGAGCAGCATAACATGGCAATACTATCACCTGCAAGTATCCCTCCAAGCTACACATCCTCCTGACTGGAAGCTATGATGCCTTTTTTTTGCTCATCTGCTCAAAATCCCAGAATTCCTTTCCCAGGAATTAGTTGTGTGACAATTCAAGAAGGCAGCTCACAATTTCCTTTTCAAATGCAGTTGAACAGTGAATGCTGGTCTTGTCAATAATTCCCATGTCCAAAGAACAAATACAATAAGAAAATCTCCACTGTAAATGGCTAATCAGAAATTTGAATCCGCTTTCATCTTTATAAATTCAGCAGAAAACTGAGAAGGATTCTTGTCTGAATGGGACTCAGCTGTGGAAGGTAGTGTTGTAGACTGTGCACCAGAATTTCAGTTCATTTCTAAATCTATCGAGAGTGCTTTTTGTAGGATTTGGTCAAGAATTCCCAATATTATTTGGTTTATCGCTTCTAATTTCAGTTCTACACCTTTTAATAAAGAAGAGCTGGCAGCTATCCTGAAGTTTGGAGCTGAGGAACTTTTTAAAGAACCAGAAGGAGAGGAAGAAGAACCACAGGTAACTAAACAACAAGGAGTGACCTTTTATCTGCTCATAATACTTCTGAAATTAAATGTTTTTAAGCAAATTGCTGGAAATACTCCTCCCTTCTGTCTGATATGTTTACTATTTTTCATTTCAGTGTATTGCAAATATCTTAGTTGATCTATTCAGGTTTTGTTACTAATCTTATCAATGTAGACTCTGATTTCTTAAGATCAGAAGGTTATGTTTCCTAACATTTCAGTTATCCCTAAGCATTGAAGATGACTTCCAAAATATCATGGCTTAGGTTTTTCCCTAATAATGATAATTTAACTGGAACCTCTCTATGGTTCTTCCTACTTGTGAATGTCTATGTTGCACTCTTACAGAGTCACTGTTAAGCAGTCATTATGACCCAGATTCTCTGACTCCAACTTAATTTGCTAATGCACTGCAGGATGCTGAACTCCTGACCTGTGCGCTTCCACAGTTCTTATGTGAAATTTAAAGTTCCAGTTGCTGGCTTTATCCTCCTGACAGGGGGGTCAGATAGCCAAAAGCTTGGAGGATTGGATTGGGTGTGCTATATGTATCATTGCTTTTACATTGATTTACTTAAGAGCTTTTGTAACAGGCGTAAGACCAACAAATCTGGCAAGTAAATCGGCTGGAGTGTCAGCCCACAGCAATAGTGAGTTCCTTGACTGGTATTACAGGAATACCATCCTCCACAACAGACAGAGCTCATCCTCTCCTGCACCCCAGACCTATGTACCCTCTCTCCCAACTCACCTTCCACAAACTCTGAGTGGCATCTGTTTATTCATTCCATCTTCCTGACCTATCTTTCTCCACATGCAATGCATACCACTGAGAGCAGTAGTCCAGGGAAAATGTCCCACCTGACTACAACTCAAAAAGTGATGTCAAAATGGAAGAAACTGTAGGCCTGTACATTTCAAACTAAGCAACAGCTTTTGGAGATTGAAGTTAAGTAAAAATGAGTTATTTTAGATTTTACAAGACAAAGTCTTGCTTTCTTGCCAATACTTCAAATCCAATTTAAAACATCCTTCTGAGGAAGGGTCACTGAACCCAAAACATTAATTCTGATTTCTCTTTACAGATGCTGCAAGATTTCTGAGCCTTTCCAGTAGTTTCTGTTTTTGTTTAAAACATCTTTATGCTATTTTTGCCGAGCATTTGCTCCTTAATGTTGCTGTAAAGGCACAAGAGGAAAACAAGTTTGAAATGTTTTAACACGATTTAAAAGCTCACTGTAATAATTTTGGAAATCAGATGAATACGTTATTAACAATACAGTTATATTTAAAAAGGTAAAATGTATTTGTAGGAAATGGATATTGATGAAATCCTTTGTCGTGCTGAAACTCGTGAGAATGAACCTGGGCCTACCACTGTGGGAGAAGAGCTGCTATCCCAGTTCAAGGTATCAGAAACTACTTCGTGTTGCATTCACTTGGATATGCTAACCTGCATACAATACCCGGAGATTTAGCAAGAACCTGTGCTGCTAGGCTATTGTTAACTTGTTAATAATACTAATGGTATCACCAGTCTGAAAGTAAAGCAAGAATTGCAGTTGTTCTAGTTTGAAGGCCAAGTCAAACAGTATCTGAATCTTCGGGCAGCTACAGTTCTGGGTCTGGGACCAAGATTGTAAGCACTCAAATTTTTGGTATGTTTCAGAATGAGCCTTGAAATTCCAAGGGTATGTGAGATGTTACTTACGTTTGAAGTAAAGCTTTAATAAAAATGAGGAAGAGTTGTCATAAATGTCGTTATGTGAGGAGTGGAAGAAGGTTTCGGGAATTTGCCAGTTTTTAGTTTGGGAAGCTGTAATTTTCTTAACATTAACACATACACTGCCTTTGGCAGTCAGCCTTTTTAATGATTGCAATAGCTTGCATAGATTAAAGGCCCCAATGCTAGAATACAGCTTGCCATGACACGAGTCTGTCAGCAGACTAAGCGAAAATTATTTCTGGGGAAAAAAATGGTCAAGATGTTCTTTACAGAAATAGTCCAGTTTTTGAATCGCTACCCTTGAGATCCTGCCCCTGTGTTCTATTGATATTGCTGTCCTAACAGCACACATGTAAAAATGTATGTTCACGTTAGGGTAAACTGGTTAGTTTAATTTGTTACTGTCATTCTAAACATTGCGAGCTCTTAATATTGATTTTTTTTAAATGCAGTATGTTATATGTATGATTAACTGATACCTATTCACAAACTTTAAAATCAGCCATTTAGGACCTTGGCACAGTCAGAAGCGCTCTCAATGTGCTCTCCAGTTGATCTCATTCTTGCTTATCTTTTTACTATCTTCTTTCTCTTCATATTGTCCACCTATTTAGAAACAATAGGGTTCACTGGATAACTGCACGTATGAGAATTAAGTATCTGGTTTCTTCAAGTACAATAGTAAATGTGTAATCTGAAAGGATATGGAGGGTTAGTTGAATGTTTTATTTTTTGAGGATGCAGAAGTGCAGTGCCGTGAATTCGGGAAACATTGCCTGTGGTGTTCTGTTTTAGTCTTTTAAGAGACGTGGGTATCTCTGACAGTGCAGTCATTTGTTGTCCATTCCTAATTGCCCTTGACCTGATTAGCTTGCTTCTCCATTTCAGAAGGCAATTTTGAGTCAGCTACATATCTGAGAGTCTGGAAATGCCTGCAGGCCAGACCAGATAAAGGTGGCAAATTTCCTTCCCTAAAGTGTTTGTGAAGTTGCTTCTTGTTTTTTAGGTAATCATGCCTAATTGTTGGTGTCCTGAATCAACCAGCCTGCTATATCCAAAAGCTTAGCTCATAATTTGTAAAAGTTACAGCAAGAAAGCAATGTGCAATAGTTTAAATTGTCTATTTGTAGTATAAGCGATTTAACCACCTACCTACTCAAACCTCCTATTTATATCACGAAAGGCGAGTGGGTAGCTTGGATCCCAGCTCTGCTTACACCCTATAGTCACCAACAGAAGAATTAGATGTCAGTTTAGTGGTACATTTGCCAATGCTGAAAGAGGTTTGAGCTTCAAGTATACCTTTTGTTACATATAATGATCGTTAATTGCAAAGGATTTACTGCTGAATTTTATTCATAATTTTAACCATTCTTTTTCTAGTTTAGTTTTCAGTTTATAAATTAAGCCCAACAAAATTTATTCCATGTGATCCTGTAAAAATCATCTGGAACTTCCTCCTCTTGCCCATTAGGTAGCAAACTTTTCCACAATGGACGATGACCTTGAGCCTCAGCGTAATATCAAGGATTGGGATGACATTATTCCAGAAACACAACGGAGAAGGATGGAAGAGGAAGAACGACAGAAAGAACTTGAAGAGATCTACTTGCTTCCTCGAATGCGTAACTGTGCCAAACAGGTAAGTGTTAAAGTACAGGGCTCAGGGCAAAGTGTGGGAAATCTGGGGAAGAGGAGAGAGCTCTGGAAGACTGGGAAACTGGCAGCAGTAGTTGTGAGACTTCCACTTTGTGATTCTGGTGCACATTATCAGCACCTCTTAAGATCTGCAGTTGTTAGATTCAGAGTTAAAGCCAGAAAGATGTAACCAATAATTGTATATTTGAAACTTTTCCTTGAGCTTGACTGGAACAGTTGGAAAGGGCTGGAAAATTAAAAGTAGCAAAGAATTGATAGGTTGGTGTCATGATTGGTGGCTGGACAGAGGTGGGATCACACAATCGGCATTTCATCTCCAACATATTGAGGAGACTACTCTGTGAGAAGTGACGGAGGTAGAGACAGTAGGACAGCATATAGGACATTCTGATCCTCCAGTATGGAATCAAATTGGGTATTCGTACAGGTCTGTGTTAGGACTTTGTTTTGGTTTATGACAGAAAGGTCATTCACTACTTTAAACACTGCAAGATGAAACTTAACTGTACCATGAAAGTGCACTGGTGCCATCCCCTGGCTAAAATTTGTATTGCAGTAACAAGTAACAACATAAAAACAGGCATAAGGCATTCTGTTTATCAAACCACCTCTGCCATTTAATACGATTATGGCTGTTCAACACTTAAATGTCTTTTGACTACACAATCCCCATAATCATTTATGCCATTTCTAATCAAAAGTCTATCAACATTGACTTTAAAAATAGTCAAAGATTGAGCTTCCGGAATCCTATGGGATAAAGAGTTCTCAAGTTTCACCACCTTACAAGGGGGGCAAAAATTCCTCCTGAGTTCTAAATGGTATCCCTCTATTTTTCAATTGTACTCCCTGGTTCTAGACTCCCCATTTACCATGTCTATCCCTTTAAGTGTTTTTAAATTTTCAATGACATCGCTTCTTATTCTTCTGAACTTTAGAGAATATAGATCCAGTTTGCCCAATGTCTTTTCATAGAACAGTTCTGCCATCCTGGGAGCAAGTCTAGTGAACCTTCATTGCACTTCCTCTGTGGCAATAGTATCTTTCCTGAGTTGAGGAAGCCATAATTTCACATAATACTCTAGATACGGTTTAACCAAGCTTTTATACAATTGAAGCAAAACTTCACTACTCCTGAACTCTCAGCCTCTTGTAACAAAATATAACATGCCATTAATCTTCCTTCCTAATAGTTTGCTGTATGTGCAAATTAACCTTCAGCAATTTATTGATCAGGGCATCCAAGTCCCTCTGCACTTTAAACTCACTGTTTAAAAAAATTCTCTGCATGTCTGTTCTTCCTATCAAAGTGGATAATCTTAATTTTTTCCACATTACATTCCATCTGCCAAGTTCTTCCCAATCACTATGCCTGTCCAGATCCTCCTGAAAATATTTTACATATTCATCCACACACATTACTGCTCAGCTTTGTATCATCTACAAATTTGGAAAGATTATATTTGGTCCACATGATTACTGTGTTTCACATACTACAAGCTTCTCTCACCTCCTGACTTATACCTTTCCCTACACTGCACTGCCATTTGGAGGACTCTTAATCACTTCATCTAATGTCTCTGTCTCTTTGTGTTTCTTACCTGTATCCAAACAGATTTCAAACATTGTCTTCCTGCTCAGAGATCAATCCTTGAATAATTTATTGATCATGACTTCTGCATAATTTCACTTCCTGTTCATTTTTGTTTGTTATTCCTAAATTTTAAGTGTGCTTGAATGTTCAAATCCTAGTTCCGATCACTGTACAGCCATACTTCTGTAATGGCAATTAGGTCATACCTATGTATCTTTATTTTGTATCTATTGATCATTTCCCTTCTGGTGAATGCTGCGTGCAATCAGGTAGACTGCCCTTAACTTTATCTTTTTGGCATAATTCCGCATTCAAGACATGCTCAATGCTCAGCTTTGTGTCTGTTCTCTTCTAATCTCTCTCATAGTTTTTCTGCTTCCAGCTCAGGCCCCCATTTGGGTTACCCCTCAGGCTGCCATTCCCTGGCAAGCTGGTTTAAACTAACCCCGACTGCACTAGCACATTTAGCTGCGGGGCTATCAGTCCCAGTCTGGTTAAGGTATAACCTTTTCACCTTATCTAGGTTGTACTCATCCAGAACTGGCCCCAGTGCCTCAGACGTATGGCTTCCTTCCTCTAACACACATTCTCCAGCCATGCATTCAAATGATTGGTCCTCTCATTTTTAAACTCCTTAGCATGTGGCACTGGAAATAATCGTGAGATTACTGGTCTTGAGGTCCAGCCTTTTAATTTTCTTACAGACTCTCCGAATTCTCCTTTTAGGATCCCTCTGCCTGCCTATACATTCACACCCATGTGGACCATCACTTCTGGCTGATCAATCTCACCTGAAGGATGTACCACAATTTGCATTTTCTTTCACTCTGATCTTGCTGCTAGGAATGCAACAATTGACAATGTCAAATTCTTCATAATGTTCCATTTGACTTAGATGAAAAGTTGAATAGTAGCCTGTTTTCAGAATCATTAGACCATAATCATAAGATATAAGAGCAAAATTTGGCCATTTGACATATCAAGTATATTCCACAATTTGATCATGGCTGATATGTTTCTCAACCCCATTCTCCTGCCTTCTCCCTCTATGGTCTAGATCCCCTTTACTAATGAAGAACCTATCGATGTGTCTTAAATAAACCCAATGATTTGGCCTCCACAGCACTCTGTGTCAATGAGTTCCACAGATTAACCACATTTTGGCTGAAGAAATTCCTCCTCATCTCGGCTCAAAAGGGTCTTCTCTTCACCCTGAGTCTGTATACCCTGGTTCTAGTCTGCCCTACCCTCCTGGAAACATCTTCTCCATGTCCACTCTATCCTAACCTTTCAGTATTCTGTAAGTTTGAGATGAGATCTCCCTTCATCCCAGGGATCACTCTTGTAAACCTCCTCTGGACCCTATCCAACACCAACACATCTTTTCTCAGATACGGGGCCTAAAACTGCTCAATATTCCAAATGCAGTCTGTCCAGAGCCTTATACATCTCTGCTCTTGTATTTGAGCCATCTTGAAATGAATGCTCACATTACATTTGCCTTCCTAACTGCCACCTGAACCTGCATGTTAACATTGAGGGAATCCTGAATTGGGTCTTCAGTTCCTTTGTGCTTCAGACTTGTGAAGCTTTTTCCTGTTTGGAAAATAGTCTACGCCTCTATACTCCTACCAAAGTGCATAACCTCACACTTTCCCATGTTGTGGGCGGCACGGTGGCACAGTGGTTAGCACTGCTGCCTCACAGCGCCAGAGACCCGGGTTCAATTCCCGCCTTAGGCGACTGACTGTGGAGTTTGCACGTTCTCCCCGTGTCTGCGTGGGTTTCCTCCGGGTGCTCCGGTTTCCTCCCAGAGTCCAAAGATGTGCAGGGTCAGGTGAATTGGCCATGCTAAATTGCCCGTAGTCTTAGGTAAGGGGTAAATGTAGGGGTATGGGTGGGTTTCGCTTCGGCGGGTCGGTGTGGACTTGTTGGGCCGAAGGGCCTGTTTCCACACTGTAATCTAATCTAATCTAATTGTATTCTGTCTGCCGCGACTTTGTCCAATCTTTAGCCTGTCTAAGTTCTTCTGCAGCATCCTCACTTCCTCATCATTATCTGCACCTCCACTATATTTGTGTCATATGCAAATTTAGCAACAACACCCTCCGTTCCTTTGTCCACATTGTCAATGTATAACATGCATAGTTAGGATCCCAACACCGACCCCGCCCCGGAACTCCACTAGTTTCTGGTTGCCATCATTTATCTTCACACTTTGCCTTCTTTCCCTCAGCTAGTCCTCTATGTATGCTAATACCTTGCCCCGAACGCCTTGGGCTCTTATTTAGTGGCATCCTGTGCGAAATCTTGTCACCTTAAGATCCAAAATCCCAATCTGCCTCATTACACAACACCAAATCGAGAATTGCCTGTTTCCTAATGGACTGCACCACAAGTTGCTGTTTAAACAAAAAACACCTTGTGGACATTTCATAAATTGTTCTTCTTGAGTTTGCTGCCAGCCTGGTTTTCCCAGTCCACCTGCATATGAATTTTGTATGAATGCTTTTCTTACATGCCTTTTCTATTTCCTGATTTACTTTGTTACCCACATCTAGTATTTTCCCCAATATCAGCATCAGGGTGACTGGTGTCTAATTGTCAATTTTCACTGCCTACTTTCTTAAATAGAGGGGTTACATTTACTGTAATGAATTTCCTGATTTACTTTGTTATCCACATCCTGATTACTGCTTGAAGGCCTTTACACAACTCGCATCAGGGTCTTTTTTCCCTTTTGTTGTTACTCAACTCTACCCACACCGATTCTTTGCCTTCTGGTTCGGTATCACTTCTTGCTATCAACTTAATTTTATTTCGTGTCTTACAAATAAGGCAACCCTGCACCCTCCCATACCCCTACCACCTGCCTATCCTTTCAATGGGCCCCATCTCCTTGCATCAATGTCTCTTATGCCTACAATTGCATACCTGCCAATTTCCGTCTGCACTACAGGCTCATGTACCTTGTGTCTTATACTGCACGCATTTAATTGCAACACCCTTGGTACTGTATTGACTGCCTCCTTCTCAATGTTGTCTCTTCATCTGCTGTGTCTAATATTCGATTCCTGAAACTTGCCATAACCTCTGTCCTGTTACTGGTTCTGAAAACTTTAATAACCTTTCCTAAGCCCCCTCCCCATCTTTAGCTTCCAATTTTACTCAGCTGAACCCACCTCCCCCTTCTCCTCTATCCCACTCACTATTTCGTGTAAAGCCCAGTCAAACCCTAGTTATTAGATTCACCAGGACTCTTGTCCCAGTGTGACTCGAGTGGAGCACATCGCTTCGGAACAGCTCCCTCCTTCCTCAGTACTGCTGCCAAGGTCCAATGAATTTCTCCCAGACCAATCTTTGAGCCATGTGTTTACTACTTTAAGCTTGTTGATCCTGTACCAATTTGCTCATGGTTTAGGTTGTAATCCAGAGATTATTACCTTTTTGGCTCTGATTTTTAATATAGCCTCTAGTGGCTCATATTCCCTCAGTAGAACCTATTTCCTCTGCAACCTAGATGAGAGATCCTGAACCTGGGCAGTAGGCAGGCAACACAGCCTTGGGGACTCTTGATCCTGGCCACAGAGATCAATGTCTGTCCTTTCCGATTACAACTGCATTTCTCTTGAATGGTTCCCTGTACCACAGTACTTTGGTTAGTTTGCTCATCTTCACTACAGTCTCCACTTTCACCCGCACAAGGAGCAAGAATCTCCAACCTGTTAGACAAGCTCAAGGGTTGAGACTTCTCCAGCACTATCTCCTGGATCTCTCCACCTGCCTCGCTTGTCATCATATCCTCCTGTCCCTGATCACCTGAATTTGATGTAGTTTATTTAAGGAGCGTGACCTAACGAAGGAGCTGCGTTCCAAAAGCTAGTGCTTCCAGATAAACTTGTTGGACTGTAACCTGGTGTTGTGTGATTTTTAACTTTGCCTTCTGAAACACAGGTAACTCTCCTCTTCCCTGATGTGTCATAACATTCGAAACTCAGGATCCAGCTCATCAATTCTGAGCCGGAGTTGGTCAAGCAACTAAGTTTTTCACTGTTGAACAACACTGGGGTCCACCAGTTCCCACATCATACCGGCATAATACATTACCTGCCTGGCAACTCTATTTTAATAACTTAGTTCTTATTTTGATTTGTAAAAATTTCGTACTGGTCTTTGACTTGCTAGCCTGTAAGTATTTCCCTTATTTACCATGAATCTGAAAGCAACCTATAATTGTCAAATTAGATGCTATTACCTACCAGTGAACTTCGAGTTTATCTGTGATGTCACCCTTTTGTGCTGAGTCCCTGATCCTGGCCTGCAATTTATCCTATTTCCCCAGGACAAAACCCTTACAAGCCATGGGCCAAAATAAAAAGCAAAAAGCACCTCTACCCCTCTGCACTGAATTCCCACGCTGCCCCCAAACTACGTTCTCGGGCTGTCTCACTCTCGATGTGATTTCTCCTTCCTGAAGCTTACTGATCCATCGGTGAGGAATTGGAGTGGGTGAAGAATGTAGTTTGAGATTCTTAACTGATTTCAGTAATATAGTTTGTAGTTTATTCAGCTCCTAATAAAGTGCTTTGCCTGTGGCTAGATGGAATGTCAGATTAGTGTTTTGCTCATGTGTTTCACTTTGTGCTTTAGATTAGTTTTAATGGCAGTGAAGGGAGGCGAAGAAGAAGGCGTTCTTCAGAATCAGATAGTGACTCCGTTTCTGAAGGGAAACGTCCGAAAAAACGTGGGAGACCGCGAACAATTCCCCGTGAAAATATTAAAGGTTTTAGTGATGCTGAAATTCGAAGGTATGTTCTAAATGATACTAATTTAATGGAACTCATTCTCTTTCATTATATTACACTAATTGCTTTTATCTCCTCTTTAAAGTTTATTTTGTTAAATATTAGTTTCAAGTTTAGTGGAAATATGTACTCTCTCTATCCTTCTCCAAATCGTGTAATGTTTCGGCTTCAACTGCTTTCTGTGCTAACAATTTTCACAGGTTCACCGCTCTGGGTGAAGAAATTTCTCCTCATCTTGGTCCTAAATGGTTTATCCTGCATCGTCAGACTGATTTCTGAGTCTGGACTTCCCTGCTATGGGGAGCATCCTTCCTCCATTTACCCTATGTAGTGCTCTTAGAATTTTACAGGTTTTTATGAGATCCCCACTTATTCTACTGAACTCCAGCAAATGTAATCCCAAATGATTCAACCTCTCCTCATACATCAAGTCTGGTAAACCTTCATTGCACTTCCCCTACAGCAAGAGTATTTGCCCTCCGATAGGGAGACCAAAACTGCACGTAATATTTCAGGTATGGTCTCACCAAGATCCTGTATAATTGCAGCAAAGCATCCCTGCTCCTTATTTGAAGCACAACATACCATTTTCCTTCTAGGTCACCTGTTCACTGTATGCTTATCCTTGGCAGCTAGTGTGCTAGGGCATCTGGGTCTTCTCTCGCATTCCCCTCTCTCAATTTATAGCCATTCAGATGATCTGCCTTCCTGATTTCGATACTATGTTTGTCCACATTACACTGCATCTGCCATTAATTTGTCCATTTAGCTTGTCCAAATAATACTGAAGCATTTCTGCATTCCCCTCACAACTTACCCTCACACCCTCTTATACCCTTTGTGGCATGTTCAAATTTGGGGATATTGCATTTAATTCACTCATCCAAATCATTAACACACATTGTGAATAGCTGCGATCCAACCCTGATTTTTTTGCAACATCCCACTATCCACTGCCTACCATTTGGATAAAGATCCATTTATTCCAACTCTTGGTTTCCTATCTGCTAGCCATCTGTTTCAGTTTTAGACATTAATCCCTTACATGGAACTTTGTAGAAATCCATCTGAAATTCCAAATAAACCACATTCACTGGCTTCCCTTCTTCAATTGTATTAGTTACATTCCTGATGAATTCCCATATATTCCCTGAGTGATTTCAGGAAGCATGTTTTTCCTTTTGTAAATCCATGTTAACCGTGTCCGCTCTGCTGCTGTTTTCCAAATGCTTAGTTATTATTCTTTTATAATGAACTCTAGTATTTTCCCCAATTTCAGCATCAGGGTGACTGGTGTGTAGGTGTCAATTATCACTGCCTACTTTCTTAAGTAGAGGGGTTACATTCGCTACCCTCCAATTTGTAGGAACTGTTCCACAGTCCATAAAATCTTAGAAGATGGCCACCAATGTATCTGCTATTTTTAGGGTCATTTTTTCTCGTATTACTGATTTCTTTCAGTACTACCACCTCGTTAAACCCTGTGTTCCCCAACATTTCTCGTATGTTATTTATGTCCTAATTTATCAAGGTAGAGCTAAAATACATTGTTGATTGGTCAGCCAATTTTTCTTACCCGTGATAAATCCTCCTTGTCTTCAATATTTTCCCTTCACATGTTTATAAAAATTTTTACTGTCAGTTTTAATTTTCTCTGAAGGCTTACTCTCATACTCTATTTTCTCTTTTTTAATCAATCCCTTTGTCCTGCTTTGCGGAATTCTAGACTGTTCCTACTCCTCAGGTATATTGTTTCTTTTTGGCCAATTTCTATGCCTTGTATATGGATCTAATACTCTGTCTAATTTCCCCTGTGAGCCATGTTTTGGCTAACATTCCCTTTACTTTAATGCATACATTCTAATCTTCAGTGTTTTTTGGCCAAATAAAAATTAAATTTCAGTTGACTTGAGTTTGAAATTAGTGATTTGGGTTGAAGGTACACAGTTAATCATATCTGAAAATAGTGAGAAATACGTGATTGTGCCCATTCGAAGTTGTATATGATCTGGCTGAATGTGTCAATGCTATTTTGTGTTTATTAGATTTATCAAGAGCTACAAGAAGTTTGGCGGACCTCTGGAAAGGTATGCAAATGCAGTTTGTGTACAAGTGGAACAACTTATCCTGAATTTGGTTTTTTCCATTACTTATATCAGTTACAAAACTATAAATAGAACTATGCATTGTAACCTAATGGATCTTTCATTTCAGGTTAGAAGCAATTGCACGCGATGCTGAACTGGTAGATAAGTCAGAGGTTGATCTCAGGCGGTTAGGAGAGATGGTGCACAATGGCTGTATCAAAGCTCTGCGAGAGTCCACAGGCCAGGAGAAAACAGGTATCCTTTATAGTTCACAATTCATTTCAGAATTATCAATGTGAGTAGAAGGATTAACTAAACTTGAACAAATTATAAATATTATAGGTCAATGAGTAGCCCTCTCACCTCCCAGAAGGCTGTGGGCATATGTCTTAGACATCAAAATTGAAGCCCTACCCACTTCAGCTCAGGTTGACATTAAATTCTCCCCATTTTGAAGAAGATCAAGGTAGTCAATCCCTGTGAGTGGGCCAGTATTCATCTATGAACTGGTACCACTAAAACAGACCAACTGGTCGTCATAATATTGCTGTTTTTGATAAATTGACTGCCAAATTTCCTGCATTGCAACAATGGCTACACTTAAAACCAGTGGAACACCTTTCGGGCCATCCTAATTTTATGAAAGGTACTATAAAATGGATGAGGAGAAAGTGAGGTCTGCAGATGCTGGAGATCAGAGCTGGAAATGTGTTGCTGGAAAAGCGCAGCAGGTCAGGCAGCATCCAGGGAACAGGAGAATCGACGTTTCGGGCATAAGCCCTTCCTGAAGAAGGGCTTATGCCCGAACGTCGATTCTCCTGTTCCCTGGATGGTGCCTGACCTGCTGTGCTTTTCCAGCAACACATTTCCAACTATAAAATGGATGCCTTTCTTCCTAATCTTGTAGTAGAACTGCCCAGGGAGAAGATAAACACAAGTATTGTAGGGAAAACCTTTAGTGGTAAACAGCCTATTTTGCAGGCTCTTCATTGTGATGCATATATAGAGCTCTATGTTCTGCCTTTTTTTTAATGCATTCCACTTAAAATATATGTTTATCATATTGATTTCATAAACGTTGAAGGCCAAATAGTACTTTCAGCTTCCAATTTTCACCAAACATTGAGTGATTGTATTTTGTGTTCAAATTTTCCTTGTTTTGAAAACTTACCACACAAGTTCTTGGGAGATTATTTTTATCAAAAAGTGGAAACTGGAAATGCTGTATTTTCTAGTAGCTGAGCGAATTTAGTTTAAACTTCTTGAGTATGTTCACTGGTCTGACCTTTTGGTGTGAAGTACAATTTAAATTAAGAAATTGACGTCTTGAAATGACAGCTGTCCACCACCTTTCGAAACAACCAGGGATGAGCAAGAAATAGTAGCAAGTCTCGCATCCCAAGAATAAGGCAGAAAACGATAGCAGGCTATTTACCCCTGCAATTACCATTTCGCTTCGGTTTCTTTCCTAACTTAAAGCAAAGACAAGACATATTTAGTTTCTATTCACCTCACCCGTATCCATGAGATAGCCCGGCCAAGAATTGGTCAAGAGTAACTAAGGCAAAAATTAAAATGTTTGTTACTTATGGAACCTGATTCTTAATGTTATTTTCTGGATTGAATGTGTATTGTTATACTGTTAGTCAAGCTTTCTGGTATTATTGCTGATCTCCTGCTCTTCAAGCATGCAAAAGGTCAGTCATGGAGTCATACAGCACGGAAACAAACCCTTTTGTCCAGCTCATCCTATCTGACCAAATCCCTGCCTGCATTTGGCCCAAATCCCTCTAAACCTTTCCTATTCATGTACTTGTCCAAATGTCTTCTAAATGTTGTAACTGTCACAGCATCTACCACTTCTTCTGGCAGTTCATTGTACAAACGAACCACCCACCGTGTGAAAAGGCTACCCTCCGGTTCCTTTTAAATTTTTCTCTTACCTTAAAAATATGCCCCCTAGTTTTGAACTCCCCCACCATAGGAAGAAGACCTTTTGCGATTCATCTTATTTATGTCTCATGATTTTATAAACCTCTGTAAGGTCACCCCTCAACCTACTGCACTCCAGTGAAGTAAGTCCCGGTCTATCCAGCCACTCCCTGTAACTCAAATCATCCAGTCCTGGCAGCATTCTTGCAAATCTTTTCTGAATCTTCTCCAATTTACTAATTTCCTTCATACAGCAAGGCTACCAGAACTGTACACAGTAAAGAACTCCAAAGATGGTCTCACCAGTGTCCTATACAACCGCAACACATCGTCCCAGCTCCCATCCTCAATGGTCTGAGCAATGAAGGCAAGCGTGCTAAACGCTGCCTTAATCACCTGTCTACCTGTGATGCAACTTCCAAGGAACTAAGTACTTGAAACTCTAGGTGTCTCTGTTTGACAGCGATCTACCCAGGGCCCTACCATCAACTGGCTTTGTTCGTCTTAGGAAAATGCAATACCTTGCATTTATGCAACTTAAACTCCATCTGCCATTCCTCAGCCCATTGGCCCAATTGATCAAATTCCCTTTGTAATCTTAGATAACCCTTCTATCAGTATACTATACCACCAATTTTGGTGTCATCCACAGAACTTACTAACTATGCTAAATTTTCATCCAAATTATTTATATAAGGGACAAACAACACTGGACTCTGCACTGATCCTTGTGGAACACTGCTGGTCACAGGCCTCCAGTCCGAAAAACAACCCTCCACCGGCACCCCCTCTCCTACTTTCAAGCCAGTTTTGAACTTGCTAAGCTCTGTCTGAATCCCATATGATCTAACTTCTCTAGCCAGTCTACTATGCTGAACCTTGTCAAAGACCTTGCATGTAGGCAACATCTACTGCTCTGCTCTCATCTATCTTTTTGATCACAACTTGAAAATCAGTTCCTTTAATATAACTGAATCCAAATATGATGTTTGGTCTTGAAAAAGAGTTTTTGAAATGTGTTCTATATCAGTAATGAAAGTATCTGAATATTGTATTTGAAACAGCTGCAAGGCGTGGGAAAGTAAAGGGGCCAACATTCCGAATCTCGGGTGTTCAGGTGAACGCTAAGCTCGTCATTGCTCATGAAGAGGAACTGGCACCTTTGCACAAATCCATTCCACCAGATCCAGAGGACAGGAAGAAGTAAGTTTTTGTATTAATTAAATACTATGCTGAATTATTATTACTGCTGTCACTCAGTGTTTCACATTCTGAAGCAATAGTTATGTATCTCAGAAATTACATTTTACAGAAAGAAAATTCCATGTGATATTCAGTGATCTGCTCAACTAAGCTAATTGGACTTCATTAAAAAATTGTCTCTTACATGATACGTTTATATGTTTTAAGCTGAACTGATTTCAAGCAGTCCTATTGGTGTAAGTTCACTGATTGAATTGATTGATTGAATCTTGCATTCAGTTTGAGTGAGGGAAGAGTTGATCCACAGTTAGTATGTTAAATTTAAATAATGGTGACTTCAAAGGCATGAATGCAGGAGTATCTAATGTGGACTTGCGGATTAGTTTAAGGGTTAAGCTAGTAGCAATCCTTGTGCAGACATCCTAGATGATGTTTCAGAATTCATAAAATAGATACATTCCAAGAAACAAAATTCCATCAGTAGGACACTCCTTCTCTGGTTATCTGAAAAAATTAATGTGATAAGTCTTCATGATATGTTATTTGGAAGCTAGTTTTAAAGTGGGCAGATCCTTGATAAACTTTAAGGGTGATTTGTTTCATTCTAGTAAACCTTTCTTGTGCTCCCTCCATGGCCAGAAGATCCTTCATCAAGTGTGGAGGTTCTCTAGTTGTAGTCTTGCCTGGACATTCCTGCTCTTGTACTTGAACCTTTTCACTGTGACATACCATTTGCTTTCTTCACTGTCTGCTGCACCTGCATACTAACCTTCATCGACCTGTGCACCTGAACACCCAGGTCTCGCTGCACCTGCCCCTCCCCAAACTATTGTCATTCGGGTAATAATCTGCCTTCCTGTTTTTGCTAGCAGAGTGGATAACGTCATATTTATCCACATGTTATCTGTCATTTAGTTGTCCATTCTGTCAACTTATCCAAATTGCACTGAAGCATCTCTGCATCCTCCTCACAGCTCACCTTCCCCACCCAGGTTTGTGTCAACCAAAGCTTGGAGATATTACATTTAGTTCCCTCATGACACCCAATTACCTTGAATCGCATATTCTTTAGTTTTAAATGCTAACCTCTAATATGTTCTCCCTATCAATGGGCGGCATGGTGGCACAGTGGTTAAGCACTGCTGCCTCACAATGCCAGAGACCCGGGTTCAATTCCCGCCTCAGGCGACTGACTGTGTGGAGTTTGCACATTCTCCCCGTGTCTGTGTGGGTTTTCTCCAGGTGCTCTGGTTTCCTCCCACAGTCCAAAAATGTGCAGGTTAGGTGAATTGGCCAAGCTAAATTGCCCGTAGTGTTAGGTGAAGGGGTAAATGTAGAAGAATGGGTCTGGATGGGTTGCGCTTCGGTGGGCCGGTGTGGACTTGTTGGACCAAAGGGCCTGTTTCTTTAGTTTTAAATGCTAACCTCTAATATGTTCCCCCTATCAATTCTATTGGTCCTCGAAAAATTCCAGTAGATTAGTTGAGCATGGTTTCCCTTTCACAAATCTATGCTGACTCTGAATGCTCCTGTCAATGTTTTCCAAGTGCTCAACTAATAAATCTTTTATATTGGACACTAGGATTTTCCCCACTAACGATATCCGTCTAACCTGTCTATAGTTTCCTTTTTATCTCTGCCTTTTTTATATAATGCAGTTATATTAGCTACTCTCTAATCTATAGGAATGGTTCCAGAATCTAGAGTTTTGAAATACGATCACCGATGTATCCACTGTTTCTAGGGGCCCCTTCCTTAAGTACTCTGGGATGTAAATCATTGGATCACGGCATCTATCAGCCTTTTATCCCATCAGTTTCCTCAGCAACATTTCCCTACTTATACTGATGGCCTCTAGTTCCTCCCTCTGATGAGAATCTGTATTCCCCAATGTTTTTGTGATGTTATTTGTATCCGACCTTGTGCAGATCAAAGCACAGATCATTGAGAGCATTGGCCTGCCATCTCTATTCTTTCCCTGCTTCTGGCTGTAGGAAGCATGCATTTTCACAAAACATCTTTCGATCTGCACACACCTTAGAAGCTTTTACAACCCGTTTGTATGTTTCCCTCAAGATTACTCTCGTACTCTTTTTGTTTTCCTCTTAATCAGTTCTTTCGTTCTCTTCTGCTGAAATCTAAGCTGCTTTGAATCTGTGGGTATGTGATATTTTTTTGTCCATTTTGTACACCCTTCCTTGGATCTAATACCATCTTTAATTTCCCTTGTTAGCTATGGTCAGGCCACCTTTCCTGTTTGTTTTGTACCACATAGAATGAAAATTCTTGCAGTTTCTTCATTCACTGTTTAAATGTTTTCTGTCACCTATTCTTATGCATCCCTTAAGTTATATTCTGCAATTAATCATAAACAATCAATTCATACAGTCAGCATTTCCTTGATTTAGATTCAGGACTGTAATCTTATAATCAACTAGGTCGCTCTCCATCTTAATGAAGAACTCTATCGTACTATGGTCACTTTTCCCCAAGAGGGCCTATCACAGTTAGATTGCCAATTATTGCTTTCGCTTTACACAATACCCAGTCTATGATGGCCTGTTCTCTAGTTTGTTCATCAACGTATTGATTCAGCAAGCCATCCTGCACTTACCTGAGGAATTCTTCCTCTATGACATTGTTACTGATTTGATTGGCTTAATTTATATGCATATTAAAATCGTTCATAATTCCAGCTGTACCTTTTATAGCTTGCATCTCAGACACAAGTTATTTTTGGAAAGAGAGCCATCTAGAAGGTTAGCAAGTGTGCAAGTTTCTTTCAAACTTATACACAGGTCTTTTGGAGAAAAAAAGCTTATGAGAGCAGCGATGCAGGTTAGCAGCCTCCAGAAGGGCTACAGAAAGGAAGCCCTGGATGTTTTTCAAGTTAATCAGAAAAAAGCTCCAGAAACAAAAGTGTCACTGTGGAAGATATGCAGCAAGGCTATTAAATGAATGGGTTTAAGGAACACACGTTGAGTAAATGAGCTGTCTTAACAGTTTAAATAAATGTCCTGTGAAGAGCCCTTAACTGAAGAAGTTAGCATTAAGTGGATAAGGAAGTTTGCTAGTATACCAAGTATAGCTGTTTTCTCTGAACAAGGAACATGAAAGTTGCAATGGAGTGACACTTCACTAAGGTTTAAGGTTGTTGCTGAGGGTGAAAGGGTTGAAGCTTAATTAGATTAACAATTATTCAAAAAGGAGGAAGGTGAAATGCAGGGAGCTACAGTCCATTAGCCTGTCTGTGATAGGGAAGATGTTGAAAGCTGTAACAATTCGACACTTTGAAGAGCTTGAGGTAATCAAGGTAAACAAACTTTGTGAGAGGAAAATCACGTGTAACCAATTTATTGGAGTCCTTTGAGGAAGTAGCATGTGCTGTGGATAAAGGGAACCAGTGGATTTACTGTACTTAGATTTCCAGAAGGCATTTCATAAGGTTCCATGACACAGATTGTTTGGAAATCTCATAGTGTAGGGTGTCACTTATTGGCCTGGAGGACGATTGGCAAGCTAACAGCAAACAAGAGAGTAGGCATAAATGGATCTTTTTCTGATTTAGCAAAATGTAATGAGTGGTTTGCCATAGGGATCACTGCTGGGTTCAACTTTTTATAATTCATGTCAATAGCTTGGATGAAGGGACTGAAGATATGGTTGCTAAATATGCTGATGATCCAGCAATAAATAGTAAGATAAGTTGTGAAGGAGGCTTGAGGCCAGAAAGGAATGTGGATTGGTTAAATGAAGGCACAGAGATCTAATAAATGCAGTATAATGTGTAAAAATGCAAAATTGAATGGTGAGAGCTCTGAGATGTAAAGGGAGCTGGGTGTTTTAGTACATGAATTGCACAAGATTACTATGCAGGTTTGGCAAGTAATTAGGAAAGCTAATAGGATGTTAATGTTTGTTGCGAAGGAAAATTTTGCTGAAATAAGCAGGTTATGCTTCAGTCTTACAAGGCATTGTCTAAACCACACCTGGAGTACTGTGCAGAGTATTGGTCCCCTTATTTATGGAAGGATATAACTGCAGTGGGGGCAATTCATGGACATTTGCAAGATTAATACCTGGGACGGGCAAGTTGTCTAATGAGGAAAAAGTGGACAGGTTAGTCTCATATCCACAGGAGTTCAGAACTTAAGAGGCAGCTTGTTTGACATATTTAAGATCCTAAGGGGCCTGAACAGTGTGCATGAGGAAAGTCCACTCCCTATGGTGGGAAAATGTTGCACTTTGGGGGAATCATCATTTAAAAATAAGGGGTCACCATTTAAGACACAGATGAGAATCAATCCTCGAATATTTGTTAAAGCAGAGTAGATAGATTTATAATAAGCAAGAAGGTGAATCATTACTGAGTTAAATAGGAATATGGAATAATCAGATAAACCCACGATCTTAGTGAATGGTGGAGGATGCCAAGGGACTGAGTAGCCTACTCCTTCTACTTTCTAAGTTTGTAGGACCAAGAGATAGCTATTAAATATAGCCTCCAAGTATTGGGTCTCCCATGATCTGTGCTACTGAGAAGAAATACAATGATGTAGGAGCGCTACCATCTTTGTGTCCACCCTGACTTGTATCATTTGCTATTCCTTCATTGTCACAATCCTCAATTTCACAGTGTAACAGCATTTGAGGATGACCTTGACCATACAGGCTGCATTGGTTTAAAGACAAAGTGTACTATCTGGCTAAAGATGGACATTGCCTGCAGCCTGTTAACAGCCCCTATCCTGAGAACAAATGGGGGAAAAGAATTAATAATAAAATTAAACTCAATTTTGGATTTTCTTAATATAATGTAGTATAGTTTTCTAATGTCCCTGATCATGAGTCCCATACGCAATAAGTCGTTGTTTCTGCTTATTTTGAAAATAATAGTAAAATGTAGATCGAACACCTATTGCTCTTTTTTCAAAGAGAACCTACCCATCTCTCAGTAATCATTTAACCAAAAGATAATGGCGAGTGGTGCCAGACAGTAGAAACAATTATGTTGTTGAACTGTAGTTCCATGTATTTATTTTTTTTCTTTCCAAAGGTACACTATCCCATGTCATACTAAAGCAGCTCACTTTGATGTGGATTGGAACAAGGAAGATGACTCCAATCTTTTAATAGGCATCTATGAATATGGCTATGGTAGCTGGGAAATGATTAAGATGGATCCTGATCTCAGTTTAACACACAAGGTGAAAAATTTATCATTTCAGTTAATAGTTTGCAACAAAATTATTATGCAAAAGGTCAAAATTATTCATAGTTACCAAGCCAAAATGGTTGTCAGAAGTTAAATTTACGTTTATTAAACATTGATCCTGTGGTACAACTATGACGCTAAAGTGAAGGTGCAAGATATCTTAGCCTGGGCCCTCATGTCCTTTGTAAGCCTGTGTATGGCCAAATCTTTTAATGGGGCATGCATGGAATGAGTGGTGTCAGTTATTAAAAAATTCTTTTTGATGTGTTGTTACTTTACTCCAAACATGATACAAGTTGCTGCTTTGTCTTTGAGGAGTGGGGGAGTCAAAGGTCCCAGCATAAAAGTGCATCACCATAAAACTGCCACAAATGAAATGAAGACAAGATTGACACCACAGCTGATAACACAATGACAATCTTTTATAAAAATCAAGCTGTCATTTTCGCTGACAGTGGTTTGGGGTGGTACATCTTTGTTCAGGCACGATAGCCAAATTGACCCAATAATATGAGCATGAACCAAAGAACCACTTATGCAGATATATAATGTACTGGTACAATTATTAGTTTTTGTGAAACACTAAAGATTGCATTATCTGAACATTGAAAATGTCCAGCTTTTTAAAAAAAAATCCAGCTGTCAAACTTTAATCAGTTTGGTTAACTATGTGTGAGACAGCATGTCTCTCTTTAAAAAATAAATCACACATCTATTATAAAATCATCATAGAATCCCTGCAGTGTGGAAACAGGCTATTTGGCTTAACAAGTCCACATTGACCCTCCAAAAAGTATCCCATCCAGACCCATTCCCCTGTTTTATTATTCTACATTTCCCCTCACTGATGCACCTAACCTGCACATTCCTGAAGACTATGGACAATTTAGCTTGGCCAATTCACCTAACTTGCACATCTTTGGACTATCTATTTGAGCACACCTGTTTCCATCTACTAAATAAACTTGTTCCAGGATAGTTTGTGGAAAGCTGACTTTTTAAATTCAGTCACAGCATATGGGTGCAACTGGCAAATCCAGCATTTTGTTGCCCATCCCTAATTGGCCAGAGGGCAGTTAAAACTCAATTGTATTGCTTTCAGTCTGGAGTTGCATGTTGGCCAGATCAAGTAAGGGTGACCGTTTCCTTCCCTAAAGTACATTGGTGAACCAGGTGGGTTTTTCAATAAATAACAATGATGATTTCATGCTTGTCATTTATTCTGAATTCTAGATTTTTATTGAAATCAAATTCCACCATCTACCATGGCAGGATTCAAACCCAGGTGGACAGAACATTACCTGGGTTTTTAGATCAACAGTACCACTGGGCCATCACCTCTCCCAAATTTTGCATTTGTAGTTTCCAGTCAAGTTGCACTGCTGATGACTCTTTGCTGTGGTTTCACTTATCGCTGTTAATATCACCCTACAGAATAAACAAATATATTTCTGGCTGAAACAGCTGCTTAAATCAGTTTTGTTTTTGGGATGAGCATGTCACTGGTTAGTCTAGCCCATATTACCCATCCCTATTGCCCTCGAACATGTTAGTGGGCTGTCTCCTACAAACATGCATCATCTTGGAAAATTAATGCTGCTTCTGTTGCTCATTTTAAATGTAAAGAGGTTTTGTACTGTTTTTGTGAAATGGCTGACAGAAAGCGAAATCTTGCAGTAAGCTCAGTTGATTTAAAACTAGAAAGCTCGTTTGGAGATAACTAGGTGTGTTAAAAATATCTCAATTTTTATCAGTTGCAGAAACTTTCTACTTAGTTCCCTGGCTACTTTTGGTTAGGAACATGTTTCAGGTTCTTTTGCTTTTGCTAATTGTAGACATTGTCTTTATTAAGATTTTACCTGATGACCCAGATAAGAAGCCTCAGGCCAAACAATTGCAGACCAGAGCTGACTACCTCATCAAATTACTTAGTAAAGACCTGGCCAGAAAGGAGGCGCAAAGGCTTGCTGAGGTACATGATATACTGAAGTGATTTTTGTTTCCACTTGCATGATTTGTACATAATTTCGGAAGCCGTTGACGTTGTGATTTCTAACGAAGGTCTTTATTTTCTTGGGGTATGAGTGATATTAACAAGACTGCATTTATTGTCCATCCCTAATTGGCCTGAATTGGTAATGCTGGTAAGCTGCCTCTTTGAGCTACCTCAGAATTTGTGATCCAGCAATGATATTAATTAGAGAACTCCAACATTTTGACAATGAAAGAGCAACTTTATAAGTCCTATTTGTTATTTCATGATTCATTTGTTGGAGAGTTGAACATATGATTTTAAGTCAGTTTCTAATCCTCCTGGTTGTATCATAGATTTCAGTCTGAAGAAGGAAAGAAGGATTGACGTGGGGCATAAGTATTCCTGTCAAGGTGCCATAAAGGCACTGTTCCTAATCTCCAGGAATTCTTTCTAATTTTTAGTGGCTACAGAACAGCCTCCTGCCAGATTTTTACATCTACCAGGAGGCAGCCCTTATTCCTCCTCAATTTCAGTAAAAACAAAAATGTGACGCCAATAATGTCATTGGGCTGCAAATTTTACATCTCAGCCCAGACTCCTCTCTGCCTGTAATGGAAGCTTTGACTGACTGGACCTTTGATACATGATGAGGAGATGGGAGCAACCGGCCAACCTCAGTTTGGCAAGTCAGCTTGTCTGATTCAAAAAGTGTGGCACTAGAAAAGCAGGGCAGGTCAGGTAGCATCTAAGGGGCAGGAGAGTTGATGTTTTGGGCATAAGCCTCTCCTGACGTTGACTCTCCTGCTCCTCGGATGCTGCCTGATCCGCTCTGCTTTTACAGCGCCACACTTCTCAACTTTGATCTCCAGTGTCTGCTGTCCTCACTTTCACCTTATCTGATTGCCTGCCTTTTGCTTTAGCATTCCGCAAATTACTTGAAGAAGACAAAGTTGGCAGACAGTTGTTTGTGTAACAAATTAAGATATTTAATTGAGTAATAAAGCAATACTTAACCAGAGGATGGATTGTACATCTCAATGCCATAACTCTCCAGAGCAGCTCGGATGCAGGCTGACATTAGTTTCAATCTGACTTCTTTCTTCAGTTTCATTTCTTAACCTTTCTTTTGTGAATCTGTACTATGGTAGCTTGCACTCTTTTGGAGAGTTCTGTTTTGTCCCTTTAGCTTTGGTATCCAGGATTTCTCCCACCATATTTGGCAAAAGCGACTGATTCACATCCATCATAGCACAATAAATGTGATCAGGGCACCATTTCATGGAACCATTGATAATAAATAGTTTCATCCTGAATTACAGTTAACAAAGCCTAAATCATGCACCTTTCACTCCAAGTAAAAGCACAGTTTGGCAATAGAATTAATGATGCAAGCAACTTAGCTATTTTGATATGTCCTTTCCTTGTCTCTTGTTAAACTGAACATTCAGTCACTTATTTTAACCTGTTCTAATTTCCATTTAAACGTTCTGAAATGTTTTAACCTCTCACCCTTTGTCTCTATAAATATTTAGTTTCATACAATGTGTTATGGCCTAATCACTAGTGACATCCTTTTTTATGCCAAACCACATTTCAGGTAATATTTATGAAATATAGCAATAATTCCAGTTCTTTCTTCATTTGCAAAACAATTATGTGCCTTAGTATCGATTTTGCCAGCTTCAAGATATAAACTTCATGTGTTAGCAGTGGAGTGATTTGTTATTTGTGAGCAGCTGTAGAATGCATTCAAGGTGATTTAGTTACAGGATTCACAAGGTTATAATGTGATTTCCAAAAGTCATGGACCATCGTGATGAAAAGAAAGGGATTGAGCTTATTTGATTATTGTGAAGGAACGGTATTGACCCCTTCATTAAATTTGCTTATATTGAGCTTTTTTTTTTAACTCAAGTGATTAAATTTGGCTTTGTGATTTATTTTAAAAAGGCTAATTCAAAAAAAAGGAAGCCAAGGAATAAAAGGAGTAAAAATGTAAAAATTGTGAAAGTAGAAGAGGTTCAAAGTGATTCATCAGCACCATCACCTTCAGGCAAAAGTTCAGATGAAGAAGGAGAGATCAAGGTAAGGATTGCTCTGTTGTATAATTTATTTTTACTTAAACTGGAAATTTTTACTTGACTTTATGCCGTTCGATCCATCATTGTCCTGTTCAGCATCAACAGTGATAAATCTGAACCTTCTGTATAAACATCAGCAAGACCAAAGTTATTCTGTTTTATTGTCATCAGAGAATCTGCATCCTTACCATCTATTCAATCTTTCTCTCAATTACTCAGTCAAGATCTGCAATTTGTAACCTTTTCTTGTTCATGCTGAGCTGATGGAGATGGGAAAGGCTATAAAAATAAGAGGCATTTTGGAGACTAGAAGTCACTCTAGCATACCACGTACAGAGGTGTTAAGTAATAGGGGCATGATGTCGGGTAGGATACGGGCAGCAGCATTTTTGATTAACTGTGTTTGCTTTCTTGGTAGGATGATGCTGCAGGAACAAAGTCTGCAAAAAAGAAATTGAGGTCAGAAAAAGAAAATGAAGAGAAGTTAGACCAAGAAATGGCAACTAAGAAAGATGTTGAAGAGAAAGAAATCAAAAAAGAGCCAAAAGAAATGAGAAAAGACAAAAAAGAAAAGGAGGAAAAGAAAGAAACAAAAGAAAAAGATATCAAAAAAGATATGAAAGACAAAGAGGATAAAGAATTTATTTATAAAGATAAAGAAGTAAAAGAAGAAAAGGTAAATTATGTTTAATAATATGATTGATATGCATATTTGCAGAGGTTTGTTGTAAGTATTAGGAGGAGAAAGTGAGGTCTGCAGATGCTGGAGATCAGAGCTGGAAATGTATAGCTGGAAAAGCGCAGCAGGTCAGGCAGCATCCAGGGAACAGGAGAATCGACGTTTCGGGCATAAGCCCTTCTTCAGGAATGAGGAAAGTTTGTCCAGCAGGCTAAGGTAAAAGGTAGGGAGGAGGGACTTGGGGGAGGGGCGTCGGAAATGTGATAGGTGGAAAGAGGTCAAGGTGAGGGTGATAGGTCAGACTGGGGTGGGGGCGGAGAGGTCGGGAAGAAGATTGCAGGTTAGGAAGGCGGTGCTGAATTTGATGGATTTGACTGAGACAGGGTGGGGGGAGGGGAAATGAGGAAACTGGTGAAATCCGAGTTCATCCCTTGTGGTTGGAGGGTTCCTAGCCGGAAGATGAGGCATTCTTCCTCCAACCGTCGTTTTGTTGTGGTCTGACGATGGAGGAGTCCAAAGACCTGCATATCCTTGGTGGAGTGGGAGGGGGAATTGAAATGTTGAGCTACAGGGTGGTTGGGTTGGTTGGTCCGGGTGTCCCAGAGGTGTTCTCTGAAACGCTCCGCAAGTAGCCAGCCTGTCTCCCCAATATAGAGGAGGCCACATCGGGTGCAGAGGATGCAATAGATGATATGTGTGGAGGTGCAGGTGAATCTGTGGCGGATATGGAAGTTTCCTTTGGGGCCTTGGAGGGAGGTGAGGGGGGAGGTGTGGGCGCAAGTCTTGCACCTCCTGCGGTTGCAGGGGAAGGTGCCGGGAGTGGAGGTTGGGTTGGTGGGGGGTGTGGATCTGACGAGGGAGTCACGGAGGGAGTGGTCTTTACGGAATGCTGATAGGGGAGGGGAGGGAAATATATCCTTGGTGGTGGGGTCCGTTTGGAGGTAGCGGAAATGACGGCGGATGATGCGCTGTACATGGAGATTGGTGGGGTGGTAGGTGAGGACCAGTGGGGTTCTGTCCTGGTGGCGGTTGGAGGTTGAAATATCTGTACAATTTGACAATAGCCAACTTATTATATCCAGCTGAGCAACACATAGCATGAATTGGGGATGGGGTACAAATATTGGGGGTGAACTGGAGTGAGATAGTAGAAGTAAGTGCAGTGAAATGACAAAGCAGCTTCATGGGGACTCAAGGGTATAAGAAGATAACTGAAGCAAAATAGAAGTGAACCTATCAAAGATCAGCAATTGATATGTTTACTTGCAAATACAAAAGAAGTTAAAAATAAAAGTTGAAGAACTGGAGGCATTAATTTAGAATGGAGCAACATGATAATGCAGTTTTGGAAATTAGGCTTCAGTTGAGGTAAGACCAGAATTTAAATAACATTTTTGGTAAAGATGAAGAAGGAAAAATTTAATAATTTAAGGCACAACTACAGCTGTAGAAAAGCAAACCAATTTTGGTACTATTGCTGATTTAAATTCCATCTTGACTGAGTTCAGAAAGAAAAAGGAACCTGTTACTTTATTTTGAGTACTGTACATTACAGTCTGCTGAAAGGAGCCACAATAGAGATTTGTACAAGTTTACAACAGTTGGATCCTAAAATAGACTGAGAAAAGACGGGGGTTTGTGGTGAAAATAGGGAACAATTTATGAATGCATCCCCAAAACCATTTTTTTAATCAGATTATCAAATGTCAACAACAAAAGGTGGTTCAAGGAGCAAAGAAATGAGAGTAAGCAACCAATAGATCGGAAAATTCCTGCAAATAAAGATCACCATCTAATTCGGGTTACATTGAATTTGAATATCAGTAAAATTGAAGCTCATGGTTTTGGACTGGACTTGCACCTCTTAAATGAGCTGAAAAGGGCCTTAGCCCATGTATAACTTGTTGGTGTAGTCACAGATCAAACAGTAGCAGTGAGGTGATTGGATAATGTGAAAGCTGCAAATTAACTGCAAGTAATGGTGATGCATCAATAGCTGGCAATACATGAATTGATCAAAACTCGTAGGTTAGGAGAACCATATAATAATGTACAGAGAAATATACAGGCAAATTATCTATAATATTAAACAAGCAAGAGGAAGAATCATGCTGCACAGTATTTTGCCTTAATTCAGATGAAAAAATTAAAATATTCAATCACAATTAAAGGGACAGAGAAGAAGGATGACCTTACATTACGAAACCCTTTATTGCAAATGTGTAGTGATGCCAAAATTATAATGGGTCGCATTCTGTGGCTTTTAAAAAAAACACAGCAAAGCTGTCAGCATTTGCTGTCATTACTCTGAAGCTGATGGAATATGGGCTTTACACATCCACAGATAAACGTGGAAACCAGAAGTTGCTATCAGTTTTTTTAAAAAAAAACATGTTTTCATGCTATACTACTGAAGTCCCTGCAGACTACAGTAAATTAGGAATCTCTGAATTTCCCCTTTTCACTGTAATATTGCTGTTTAAACCCCCCCCGCCCAAAAAAAGACGTTAGATCATGTTAGTAGTATGTAATTGAATTTAACAGTGAAATAATTCCTTGTTTTGTTGAAGAACCTTTCTAGATCTGAAAAAAAAAATTCTATTTGTGTGATGTCAGTGTTTTCCATTTTGATATTAAAAGCTTATTTAGATATTTAGCTTTTATTGTGTAATTCACTTCTTTTCACTGTTAAAAGCAAATTACTGTGGATGCTGGAATCTGAAACCAAAAGAGAAAATGCTGGAAAATCTCAGCAGGGTCTGGCAGCATCTGTAAGGAGAGAAAAGAGCTGACGTTTAGAGTCTAACTGACCCTTTGTCAAAGCTCATTTTTCCAACAGCTTTGACAATGGGTCAGTTAGATTCGAAATGTCAGCTCTTTTCTCTCCTTACAGATGCTGCCAGACCTGCTGAGATTTTCCAGCATTTTCTCTTTTGGTTTCTATTCACCGTTAGTTGACTTTAAATGGGAGTGAAGGATAATCAGTGTTTTAGCCTGGCTTCCTACTTATAAAAACACTTCTGTGTGATTGTTGGCTTATTCTGCTTGAAGATATCATTGTTGGTGAATGAGGGGAGAATCGCTTGATATGGCACCATTTTCAAAATTAATATGTGGAAAGAGGAATTCCACATGCAAGGCCATTAAACCTGGGTGGTCGGCTTTCTTTGTCATTGGTGAGCAGCATCACTTTGCAAAATTCAAAATCTAGACCAATTTGAAAATGAATTGGATATATTTGTAAAGCATAGAATGATTCAAGAAAAGGGTAGGAAAATTACAGTTGATAGCTCTGTGTGAAGAGCTATTTGTGTTATCAATGTGAGAGATGAATGACCCCTTTAACTTGTTCTGCAATTTGTATTGATTCTTTTCTCTTTTGACTAATGCTGTTACTGGTTGATTGTAGGTAATTGAAGCTAAGTCAGAGATGAAGGAGAAGTCTAAAAAGACTGATGTCCCAGTTCATATCACAGCAAGCAGTGATCCAGTTCCCATCACAGAGGAGGCAGAAGAACTTGATCAAAACACATTTAGTATTGTAAGTATAGTTGTTAATGACCTATGCTGACATTTGTAATACATTTGACTTTGCTGTTTCTTAAGAGTTCCAGATGAAGATATCTACCTGTGCCATGCTTCTTTTAATTCTATTTTCTTGGGCATATTTTTCTCATTTCCTCCTGCCATAACTTAGATGAAGATTTGCTGAATTGGTATAACTTTTGTTGTTCAACTGCAACTATCTGTTGAAGCATTCTTGACCATTTACTTGACTCATTTTAGTGGTGGTTGAACATCTCTGGAGATGGTAGGACCAATTAAAAATATGGGATCTTTGGTTTCATAAATAGAGACATGTTAGCACAAAAGCAGAGGCACTATTCTGAACCATTGTTTAGGTCTCAGCTGGTGTACTGTGCACATTTCAGATATCTCACTTCAGGAACAATGTTGTCTTCTTGAAGAGAGTACAGTTGAAATTTACTTGAATTCCACCAGGGATGAGGAACTTAAGTTGCGTGGAGAGACCAGGGAAGCTGCTCTTTCTTAGGTTTTCCCTTAACCTATTGTGCCCTAGTAAAAGCAATCAAAATTTTGAAGATTAAGGAAGGAGAAACTATTTCTACTGGCAGAGGGGTTGGTAGTCAGAGTACAAATTAAAATTTGCAAAATAAATAGGGAAAAGGAGGTGGAGACTTTTTTAATACCACAAATTATGATCTTGAATACATTGTCTGAAGAATGATGGAAGCAGATTCAGCAGAAACTTCCAAAAGACAACGGACCTTAAAATATATCACCAGATCAAACTTTTAGAACACACTTCTGAGCAGTGTTTTAACTATTCAATACCATATGGTCAGCAGTGGTTTAAGAAGGTGGCTCATAACCACTTTCTGAATGGAACTTCTGATTAGGTTACGAATACCTATTCTCATGTCTGATAAAAGAATTTTTAAAAGGATATCATCTTGAAAAGTATAATGTTTGGGAAATGAGCAGTGCGTTGGCACGAACCAGATAGTTTAAAGAGCTATCACAGGCAAGTACTGAATGACCTTTTTTTATTCAGAGGATGAGAGCTTCGTTAGTTGAGTCACCATTTATTGCTCACATAAAAGCAAAATACTTCAGATGCTAGAACTCTCAAATAAATACAACGTGCTGGAGAAGTTCAGCAAATTTGGCAGTGTCTGTGAGGGGAAACATTTGATGTTTTGAGTTTGATATGACTTTATTGTCCATCTGTAGTTGCCCTTGAGTTGGAAGCTTTGGTGAATACCTGGAATGTCTCTTCTGGCCTTAGAATCATAAAATCACTGCAATGCAAAAAGAGGTCATTTGACCCAACGAGACTGCACCGACCTTCTGATGAACATCCCAACCAGACCCAGCTTCCCACCCATTACCCATAACCTGGAATTTACCATGACTAAATCATTTAGCCTGCACATATCAGGACACTGTGGAATAATTTAGCATGGCCGATCAATCTAAGCTGCACATCTTTGGACTGTGGGAGGAATGCCATGCAGACACAGGGAGAAAATGCAAACTCCACGCAGACAGCCACCCAAGCCTGGAATCAAAGGGAGTGTCTGGCGCTGTGGGGCAGCACTGCCAACTGCTGAGCCCTTTTTTTGTGCTCTGATTCTACTATTAATGATTGAAAGTGAGGATTAATTGTGACTTTGTACCAAATAACCTTGCAGGGAAAGCACTTTCTGCTAGTTTAGTTGAATCCAGAATGTTAAGGCTCGTCCAAGATACTTGTATCCAAAACGAGATTCTCATTTACAACAAAGCACCATACTGAAGACAGGTTACCTTCGAAAAACAGCTGATTGATTTTTTTCTTAAAGAAATGTAGTGGTTCCCCTTCCCAGTGTTGTTTGAAGAGTGTGTTCATAATAAAAACGTATTGTCCAAAATAAAGGATGATCAAGTTTCGATCTGATGGGAATCTGCTAATCTTGATTTTCTTTTCACTATGTTTAATCATTAAATTAATGAAATAATCGTGTCTCTCCCAATTTGGCCCTACTTACTTATTTCAAGACTGGCACTTGGATTTGCAGAGGGGTAGTTCTCAACTGATACTCTGTTCCTCTTGGGGTTAATTCATTTCTAAGCAAGTCCTATAGTTATCATAGAGCCATAGAGCTGCAGAGGATACAAACAGACCTTTCAGTCCAACTTGTCCATACTGACCAGATATCCGAAATTAATTGAGTCCCATTTGCCAGCATTTGACCATATCCTTTGTAAAATGAGTCACAGGTGTAGAAACAAGAACTAGACATCCCTAAAGGGAGTCTCAAATTTCCTAAGTGTGGCACTAAGGTAGCTATTGTCATGTCACCTGTCTGTATAAGTATTGAGAATATAAGTTCATGTCTTCTCCAACACTGTTGCTGTAATGTATCAAATCACTGTAATTTTGTTGTTTATGCTTTTCAGTGTAAAGAAAGAATGAGACCTGTAAAGGCAGCATTAAAGCAGTTGGACAGGCCTGAAAAAGGCCTCTCAGAAAAGGAGCAACTAGAACATACCAGGCAGTGCCTGATTAAAATTGGAGACCACATCACTGAATGTTTGAAAGAGTACTCAAATCCAGAACAAATCAAGCAATGGCGAAAGTAAGCAACTCCAGTTGTTCCTTCTTATCATAATATAAAACTGAAGAGATCAGTAGTTGCTGGGAAATAAATCACATGAATGATTCGTGCTAAATTTGAATTTTATAGAATTATGCAAAATGTATTCACTTTGCCTAACAGTAATTTCCTTAATAAATATTGAAGGGATATTATCGGTTTTGTTTTCATGACAAGAAATAGACTTTGTGTACAGTTGATGATACTAAAATCTATTTTCTTATACCTATTTAATAATTATGGGATAAACTGCAGTGGTGAACATTGTGCTTATGGAAGAGATTGGAGAAGACGTGAGCAGGAATTGTGTTAAACCTGCATAACTATGAAATCATATTTTATATTTTAATGAAGCACTACTTAAAGTGCATTTTTAAAATTACGCTTATTGCAATGGAATCATGCTGCATGTGGGTGAATGTAAACACCCATAAACACTTGCAATAGTGACTGCACCTCAAGGGAACTTCATTGGACTTAATAATTGGAAATGTACAGTGATCCTGAAAAACGCTACATAAGTGCCAGGACTTTTGTGGAGACAGTTGCTTGTGAATTTTGGATTGAAATAAAAGTTCAGCACTTCAAATAGGGTATTATATTAGGTACAGTATTTAAATGTCTGAACCCATATCTGAGATGTGATTACCAGAAGACCAGTTGCAAATAAAGAGGAGGCAATGTTGAGTAAATAGATGTAAACGATATAGTAGAATTTCAACTCAGTTCAGCAGTCCTTGCAGAATAGTACAAAAACAAAACTGAAATTTGACAATATTGATACCACATCATGAGTGAGTTTTTGGTTTTGTGATGGATTCCTGCTTCTAAATTAAAAGATTGCAGGCTTAATGGATGTGCAAAGTTGCAAAGAGACATTGATAGATTAAACAATTAGATGATATCTTGGCAAAGGAATTTCAGTGAGGGAAAACTGAGGTCCCTTCCTAATGACATAGTAGGTGTTCCTACACGCCAAGGACTGCAGCAGTTCAAGAAGACAGCTCACTCCTGCCTTCTCCATAGCTATTTGGGATAAGCTAGGCATGCTGGCCTAGCCAGCGACACATGCATCCCATGAACAAATTACAAAAATTTGGACCTCCCCTGTTTGGAGGAGAAAGTGAGGACTGCAGATGCTGGAGATCAGAGCTGAAAATGTGTTGCTGGAAAAGCGCAGCATGTGAGGTACAAAAATTTGGACCTCCCCTGTTTCCCAACTTTTTACCATTTAGGAAGTGCTCTGTTCTATTCTTTCTCAGTCCAAAGAGGCTTGATTGTCCACATTCATAATTAAAATATGAGGAACAAGTATAGATAATCAAAACTAATAGAATGAGCATTACAATTTTTTTTTGCAAGAGGTAAAAACATAGCGGGTACTTGCATGTCCATCACCTCCAGTGCCTCAGCAGCATCACTACTAACTTGAGTTGATTGAATCCTAATGGGTCTGTGGCGAGTGGTGAGGAAACCAATAAGAGGGAGAAGCATATTTGATCACTTATTCACCAAGGTGTCTGTCTCAGATGCATCTGTCTATGACAGGATCGGTAAAAGTGACCATTGCACAGTCTATGTGGAAGTATTAAGAAATATCCTCCATCTATTCTGTGGCACTACCTTCATTTTAAATGGGATAAACTTTAAACAGATGTAGCAACTCAAAGCTGTTATCAATGAGGTGCTGTGAGCCATCAACAGCAGCAGAATCTGTGTCCTCATGTCCTGATATATCCCCCTGCCACTCTGCCATTACCATCAAGCCAGGGGATCATCCCTCGTTCCAGGAAAGTGCAGGATTGCATACCTAAAAATGAGGTTTCAGCCTGGTGAACCTACAAAAAAGATCACAAATTCTTGTGCCAAACAGCATAAGCAGCAAAACGAGATTCTCATTTACAACAAAACGCAAGACTTGGTTCGCACCATAATGAAGACAAAATCTGTTGAGATCCAAACTCCGCAGTCCTGTGAGTCCAGTTATAAATATTGGTGGACAATTAAACGACTCACTGGAGGAAACAAATCCACAAATATTTCCATCCTCAGTTATGAGGGAACAGGGAACCTCAGTGCAAAAGAGAAGTCTGAAACACTTGCAGCGATCTTCAGCTAATTCAATTTCCTCCATGTAAAGAAATGGCAGGAAGCACTGAATACTGCAAAGGCTATCGGCCCTGACAACATTCCATTAACAATACTGAAAATTTCTACTCCAGAACATACTGTTCCACTACCTGAGCTGAGCTGTTCTAGTACAGCCACAAAACTGACAATATGGAAAATTGACCAGGTATGTTCTGTATAGAAAAATAGGATAAATCCATCTTGGCCAAGTACTAATCCATCTTCTACTCTTAATCATCAGTAAAATAATGGACGATGTTATTAACAGTGCTATCAAGCAGTACTTAGCAGTAACCTGTTCAGTGATATCCAGTTTGGGTTCTGCCAGGGCCATTCAGCTCCTGACCTCATTACAGCCTTGGTTCAAATATGGGTAGGAGTTGAAATCCAGACGTGAGGTCAGAGTGACTGCTGCAGGCATCAAGGCCATATTTGATGGCGTCAAGGAACTTGAGGAAAGCTGGAGATGATGGGAATCGGAAAAACTTACTGTTGGCCATACTTAGCACAAAGAAAGATGGTTGTGTTTATTGAAGGTTAATCATCTCAGCTGCGGGACATGTCTGCAGGAATTCCTCAGGGTAGTGCCCTTGTCTGAATCATCTTCAGCTGCTTCTTCACTGACCTTCCCTCCATCAAAAAATTACAAGTGAGGATGTTCAATTATTGTACAGTGTGTACAGTACCATTTGTAACTCCTCAAATACTGAAGCAGCCCATGTTCAAATGCAGCAAGACCTGGACCATATTTGTGCTCGTCTCTAACAACACTGAATGTAACCAGTCCCCTTGACATTTGACGGCATTACCATTGCTGAATACCCAAAAATTCTTGGAATTATCATTACTTTGACCACAAGAGCAGGTCAAGTAGCAACTAAGCCATCACCTGTCTCCCCAAAGCCTGTCTACCATGTACAAGGTGCAAGTCAGGAGCACGAAGGAATGCTCCCCACTTGCTTGAATGAGTGTAACTACAGAAACACTCAAAGCTTGACACCATCCAAGACAAAGTGGTCCATTTGATTGGCACCACATCCACAAATATTCCGTCTCTCCATCACTGACTCTCAGTCGCAGCAGTGTATGCCACTTACAAGGTGGTTCTGCAGAAATTCACCAAGGATCCTTAGACAGCACTTTCCAAACCCATACCGTTTAGAAGGACGAGTGCAACATATACCCGGGAAAACCATCAGCACATTCACCTCCATGCCAGTCACCATTCTGTCTTTGAAATATTTCACTGTTCCTTCGATGTCACTGGATCCAAATCCTCGAACACCTTTTCAAGAGAGTATAAGTTATTTTTGAGCTATATCAATCTTTCTGGGTTAGAACACTGAACACTTGGTCAGAGTACTGAGAGTAATTTTTAGAAAATTACAGGATAATTTAGTGGAAGTCTTTAAGATAATAAGAGGAACAGAGACTAAATTTCCAAGGAAAGTATTTAATTTATCTGGGGGTCTGTAACTCCAGGGGGACTGTCAAAATATTATAGGAGGATGTTTCATGATGAAAATACCCTTCAGGTGTGGTGGAAATTTAGAACACTTCTGCAACAATAGTTGATGCCGGGCCAACTAAGATTGATAGGTATGCAAGAACAATGATTACACAGTAGAAGTGTTCAGGTTATAAATCTGTCAATTACACCAAACAGTGCAAAGGGGTTTGGGCACAGTGGTCGGTGCTCTAATCATCCTGTGTTTCTAGAAGCCCCTCCAAGGTTGAACATAACTCAAGCAAAGTAATTCAAACGAAGTTTGGAAACATGTTTGGCATGGACTGATTAGGCTGAAGAGTCTGTTTTCATGCTGTATGACTCCATGATTCTATAATGCACTCTCCACCCTGCCCCAACGAGTTATATTGGCTTCAGTCCTTTTCCATTTTCTCCATGAGCTATACAGAACCTGCGTGTCAGTGCCATTGCGAGTTAGCATTAAATTACGTTTCATATTCTAAACCCTCTGCAGTCTTTCAGTTTAAAATGACAACTTGACCTTGTCAGAAGTCGCACAACACCAGGTTGATTCCTGAAGAAGGGCCTGTGCCCGAAACGTCGAATCTCCTGTTCCCTGGATGCTGCCTGACCTGCTGTGCTGTTCCAGCAATAAAGTTTCAACTTTGATCTCCAGCATCTGCAGACCTCACTTTCTCCACCAGGTTATAGTCCAACAGGTTTATTTGAAATCACAAGCTTTCGGGACGCTACTCCTTCATCAGGAACACTCCGAAAGCTTGTGGTTTTAAGTAAACTTGTTGGACTGTAACATGGTGTCATATTGCTTCTAACCTTATCTACCCCAGTCCAACACCAGCACCATCACATCATAGCTACCTCACTTAGTGAGGACGCAAAGAGAACATTAATCTGTTAATATTGGCTGGATTTTAATCAGCTCCCAGCAGTGAGAGGCCAAATCCCTGATCTCCCAAGTCACTGGAGTTTAAATGTTTGCATTCTTGACATGTCAGTAGTCTTCTCATAAGTCAATATCTAACATTGTTATTGTTGTCTGCTATTAATCCTGTTTAACCAATTTTATTTTGTTTAGAAATCTCTGGATCTTTGTTTCAAAGTTCACAGAATTTGATGCAAGAAAGCTTCACAAACTATACAAACATGCAATCAAGAAACGACTGGAGAACTCTCGGGTATGTGAGCAATGATACATTTGCAAAATATTACTTAGAATATTAGACTCTGGACAATTCAAAAAAACTGATCTCATTGTGCCAGATGATTGGTATATTTTGATCAACCTGCTCAAACATCCGATTATCAGGCTTTCCTTTAAATTAAAGTATCCTGTGCCCCTCTCCCATCAGTCCTTTTCCTGTGACCTTTTTGTTTTCACTTTAATTTGACTTTCTTTGTTGAATCTTTTCCCTTGAGTAACTTTAACAACCCTCCTGATTGTTCATTTTGAAGGCGAGAACAACTTTTGATGCGGAGTTATATTAGTGGAAATAGACTTCAAAAGATTTTATTTAGCAAATTAAGGTCAGAGACCTGTGGACACAGTGCATGGCCATGTTTCTTTTTCGGAAAATCGCAGTAAACCATTAAAGGGTGCAGAAACTAGGCATGCTCACTGGTGGGATATGTTTCAATACTTCAATAGTTCAGAGTGTAGCCTATAAATTTATATAAGGATTGTATTATTAGCAATGCTCTTTTAAAATGAAGTACAGAGTGCAAATATTTGACAAATCAAGCCTACTTTTTAGAGACCAATCACAATGTTATCTCTTATGTGGGATATTAGTTAATCTCTTAGCCATGTAAATTGGTTTGCAAAACATCCGTTTCTGCCAGTCTGTTGCACAGGAGGCGTTTTCATATTTCAACTAGCTAAAAAGATTATTTGCGTCTGTCAATACTAGAACTTAACAACATTGTTAATTAAGCTAAGTGTTTCTTTTTGAGTATTTAATCTACCCTTTATCTTTTCAAGCACTAAATAACATACTACATATTTCTCACATTTATCATTAATATTTCAGATTTACAATATTTGCAGTTTTTTCATTTCATAGCAATGTTTAGAAATTAAATAAGATCTATTGGTATTTGGAGGACCTTTTCATACTTCAACATCACCTAACTTCTCTCATTTTCTATTTGTTGTTGCAAAAGGTGTCTACCTTCATCATAAAGAAAATCTGGCAGACAAATTAAATACAGCAAGATCTGAAAAGCCCCCAAATAATAAATAACATGTTCTGTTTTCCTTTAAGTTGTTTGAGGGAGTAAACTCTGACCAAAAAATGGTCTAGGATTTTTTATCAGCATTGAGAATGTGGTGCTGTAAATTGTGATAGGTTCGCAAGCACCTGTCACATCATGGCTACCTCACGCACAAGCACCAGAAATCTGTCACATGGTGCTGAAATTAACACATCTCAAAATCATCACACTGAGTAAAGGTATGGCGCAACAACAACCTGACAGAACAATAAGCTCTGCATTTAACCAGTTTGTGTCCTAATTTAATCTTCTACAAGTGGTAAGACCTGGACAACATGTTATCCAGGGGGAAAAACTGAACAGTTTCCACATTTGCTGTTCAGATGTATTCTTGGCAGGACGAGTGCACCAACTAGCTCGTTCCAACAGTATATAATTCCATCATTGCTAAGTCAACAATATCTGTGCTGGCTTGACCATGTTTGCTGGATGAATGATGGCCCAAAGAACTGGCCATTAAGTCACTATTTCCTGAGTATCAGAACCTCTGCTACAAGGACATCTTCAAGTATGATGTGAAGATGGTGGACATTGAATGTCTCCCAGCCATCCATGCCAATGACGACAATAATCTCTGGAGGCTGATTGTTTGCAAGGGCATTGGTAGAGGCAGCAGAAATAAAACATTCAGCTGTTTAAGGAGTGGGCCCAGAGAAGAGTCCAGCAAATTGTCTCTTCTCAGTCCTCCTATCTTCTCTTGCTGTATGGCAAATGTGACTGATGTGGTGTCTTCTAAAGATGGCACCTCTAATTTAAATAATTACTGTGATGTTACCATAGATCAGGGGTTGGCAAGCTTTCAAGTGTCACTATTTAAATTTAGTTGAAAATGCAATATTTTAAAGTTTTCTATGTCAAAGACCAATTAAAGAGAGCATTTGATTATTACCTTAAATATTTTAAAGGACAATGTTTAAACAAAATCATTGTTCAACAACTGAGATTCTCAGAAGTAAATGTTGACAAAACTCTTAAAAACAAATCTGAACCATTTAATTGCTCTCAAAATAAATTCACTTGATCAAAATTGGGAGCTGCATGTGAGTTGTTAAAAAGATGCTAGTGGCTCCAGAATACAGGTTGTAGACTCTAAATGTTCAAGTGTCTGGAGTGGGATTTGAACCTATCACTTGCTGAGTCAGAATGAGTGTTATATTACGTGAAAGCTGACAGTTAAGTATTCATGCATCAACCAGTAACTGTTCTAGGAAAGAAAAGCTGAACAAAAAGGACTAAGACTCTTGAAGTAATACCAGTGTGTGAACTGGACACTAAATAAGAGGTCTGCAGGTACATCAGCATCATAACAGAAAGGTTTGTAGCTGCACATCAGGTCACCATCTCTTCAAAATGCTACAAACAAAGCCACATACAGTAACTAATTTTGAAATGCAGTGACTAAAGGTTGAACCTGATTTGAATCCAGCAGAATACCACAAAAAATAGTTAGCCAGTTATTCTGCTTTGTTGGCATTGATTGACAAAATATACATTTGACAGCAACAAAGAATTGACGTCTATTCACTATCTGAAATGAAGTATGGCCTTGCCATTAATGTGACATCTGTTCAACACTACACTAAAGGATTAAGCTGGTTCATTATCTCAATCCCAGAATAGGATTTAAATCCAGGATTTTGAGGCACTTGTCCAGCAATTTGACATCATATCAACAACTTACTAAGCATTAACAAGCGGGTCTTGAAAGATAATACAAATTGGACTGATGCTTAAAAATTATGAAAAACTCTGTGTTGCCAGATGGCCTGGATTCGTTCTTTGTGGCTAACATTTGTGTTTTGTCTTTGCAGCATAATGATCAACACAGTAGTAGCCTCAACATGCATAATGCCAAACACACGGGTAAGCTTTCTGATTTCGTTTCTGATTTCGTTTGTGTAAATTATTGAATTTTCTCTCTAAGCTACAATTTGCAGTGAAAGATCAGGAGTGAGCTTTATATTGATGAATTTTTTAAGTGATTGTTGTGAAAGAAATTTGAATCTGTCAACAAGATAATGATTCTATTTTTATTGAACAGAATCTGAAAAACCTAAAGAGAATTCTCACCATGATGATAGCAGTAGGGATAGCCATTCATCTGAACGACACCACTCCTCACATTATCACGACCACCACAGAGATCGACATCATGGGGATTCCTATCGAAAAGGCGATCCCTCAAGAAAGAGACCATATTCCTCATTTAGCAATGGCAAAGACCATCGAGACAGAGATCATTACCGGTCAGATGGCAGGTAGGTTGAAGCAGCTGCATTCGATCGAAGATACCACTTCAACTGTAACATATTTTAGCTTTTGAGGATTTTTGGAGTCGTACGAGCTTTTATTTAATGTAGAAAAAAGGTGTTGAATGGACTTTTCAAGCCTGTTCCACTATTCAATATAATTATGCCTGATTGTCTAACTTAGTGTCTTCCTGCTTTCTCCCCACACCCTTTGATCCCTTTAACCCTAAGAGCTATATCTCCTTTTTCGAAAACATTTAGTTATGGCCTCAACTACTTTCCGTTGCAGAGAATTTTGCAGGCTCATCACTTTCTTGGTGGAGACATTTCTCCTCATCTCAGTCGTAAATGGCCTACTTCATATCCCTAGACTGACTCCTGCTCATTGGGAATATTCTTCCTGTATTTATCCTGTCTAGTCCTGTTATAGTTTTATAGGTTTCTGGGAGAGTCATAAAGATGTACAGCATGGAAACAGACCCTTCGGTCTAACTTGTCCATGCCAACCAAATATCCCAACCTAATCTAATCCCACTTGCCAGCACTTGGCCCATATCCCTCTGAGCTCTTCCTATTCCCTTTTAAATGCTGTAATTGTGCCAGCCTCCTCCTCTTGCCCTGGCACTCATTCCATGCACGCACCACCCTCTGTTTGAAACGTTGCGCCTTAGGTGCCTTTCCCCTCCGTCCCTAAACCTACGCCCTCTAGTTCTGGACTCCCCCACCCCAGGGAAAAGACCTTGTCTACTTATCCTATCCGCCCCCCTCATGATTTTATAAATGTCCTCATTCTTCTAAACTCCCGAGAATATAGGTCCTAACTGATTCAGTCTTTCTTCTGCCATCCCAAGAATCAGTCTGGTAAATCTTCATTGCTCTCCCTCCATATCCAGAACATCTTTCCTCAGATAAAGAGACCAAAACAGCATGCAATATCTCAGGTGTAGTCTCACCAAGGCCCTGCGTGATTTCAGCAAGACATCCCTGCTCCTGTACTCAAATTCTCTCACTGCAAGACCAACATACCATTTGTCATCTTCACCACCTGCTGCATCTGCATGTTTAGATCTAGTTACTCCTGCCCCCTTCCAAATTTATTGCCGTGCAGATAATAATCTGCCTTCCTGTTGCTGTTATAGTGGATAACGTCTCATCCACATTATACTTGCTGTGCATTTGCCAATCACTGTTTGTCCAAATCACACTAGCATTTCTGCACACTTGCCATAGTTTTTCCTTCCACCTAGCTTTGTGTCATCTGCAAATTTGGAGATACTGCATTACATTTAGTTACATTATCTAAATTATCAATGTATTTTGTGAATAACTGGGATCCAAGCACTGATCCCTGTGGTACCCCACTGCCAGAGGGCAGTGGAGGCCCAGTCTCTGGATTCATTTAAGAAAGAGTTGGATAGAGCTCTCAAAGATAGTGGAATCAAGGGTTATGGAGATAAGGCAGGAACAGGATACTGATTAGGAATGATCAGCCATGATCATGTTGAATGGCGGTGCAGGCTCGAAGGGCTGAATGGCCTACTCCTGCTCCTATTGTCTAGTCACTGGCCAGCACTCAGAAAATGACCCCTTTATTCCTCCCTGTTGTTCGCTGGCTACTGGCCAATTGTCAGTCCATATCAGTATGTTATCCCCAATCCTATGAGCTTTAGTTTTACATCCCGTTCTCTTATGTAGTGCCGTATTTAAAAAATTAAGTTTAATTTAGACAAGACATGATGTAAAATTATTGTGGTTTCCAGTGATAATGGGACTGCACAGAATAGTTTAATAGTTGTTTGGTGTACATCTTAATGAAAGTGGATCAGTTTAGTAGTCGGTTTAAGGTTTGGTAATTTTGTCAGAGCAGAGTAGTCCATTCATCTCGTGTTGGGTCAGTTAATATAACTTTGTCCTTTTCACCAAATGTTAATAGCATTTTTACTTAAAATGATGCATTGGCATTAGTCTCAACTACTTCAGGTACCAAAACATATCATGCTTATCAGTTCCAAATATTTCTCCTGCCCTAATTCTTAAACAACCATTTCAAATTGATGGCACTGTTTGTTGACTCCTGAGCTGGTTGTAAAACATAGTTGCAAGCAGATGTACAGCACGGAAACAGACCCTTCCGTCCAACTTGTCCATGCTGACCAGATATCCCTTGTACCCAGCACTTTACCCATATCCCTCTAAACTCTTCCTAATCATGGACCCATCCAGATGCCTTTTAAATGTTGTAATTGTACCAGCTTCCACCACCCCCGCTGGCAACTCACTCCATACACGCACCATCCTCTACATGAAAAAAATTGCCCCTTAGATCTCTTTATAAATCTTTTACCCTCCATAAACCTATGCCTTCTGGTTTTAGACTTCCCCCACCCCAAGGAAAAGACCTTGTCTATTTACCCTATCTATGTCCCTCGTGTTTTTAGAAACCTCTATATAGTCACCCTTCAGCCTACGATACTCTAGGGAAAACAGCCCCAACCGATTCAGCCTCTCCCTATAGCTCAAACCTTCCAACACTATTAATCTAGGCTGCATGAAAAGAAATTTTATTTATAGAGACACCTCAGGGCATCTCAAAGTACTCTTGAATTATATTTTAAATCGTACCCATTATTGAAACACAACAGCCACTTTCAAGATACTCAGATCTCATCAACTGTGGTGAACCTTGGTTGAATTAGCATCATGTCACATAATTAAGTGTAAATCAATGTGGACTGAATGTTCTCTTTTCCAATTTTTCAGGTACTACAGTGAAAGCAAACACAGAAAACTTGATCACAGAAATCGTGAACACCGGTCTGGCATGGAGGCCACTTCAAAGGAGAGTAAATCACACGTAGATCACAGATCCAGCTCAGAGCATCGATCGCATTCAGATCACCGATCCAGTTCAGAATACTCAGGCCATCACAAATCCTCCAGGGATTATAGATACCACTCAGACTGGCCAGTGGACCACAGACCATCTAGCAGTGGACCAAGGTCACCCTTGGACCAGAAGTCCCCTTATGACTCCAGATCACCATTGGAACACAGATCTCCCCTTGAGTATTCCTCTGATCACAAAAGTACCCCTGAGCACATCTGGAACAGCCGTAAAACATAACAGGGCATGTGATGCCAGGTCTTCACCCAATGCAGCCATAAAAACGTGAACACAGTAAATGCCTTATGTGACTTAAAATGTGCAGACTAGATCTGCTTCTCGAGCAGTAGTATTATTACTCCTCCTTACAGGTTTCAAGGTTGTTATCTCAAGAAGAAAATATTTTTGTATTGAGGTTAAAGCTGTATTGTGCTGCAACCTTTGGCGTGTTTTGTTCCTTATTTTTACTTTAAAGATGGACATGTTTACTACTGCATTATTGGAAAACTGCCCCAAACACACTGGATCGTAGTATTCATTCTTCTCCGATCTGGCAGCGTCAGACCCCTGAATTATGTGTTGTAGAGCAACAAATTTAAATCCATTTTTAACAACGATTATGCAGGAACGTAGGAACGGAGTAAGAATTTAGACTGTTCAAAAGGCAGAAGACTCTGGTTCACCTTCCAAAGTTATTTGTATTGAGTCTGTTTACATTTTACACTGCGACCACATTGCCCGTTCTTGGCAAGCTTGAATATTTAAATTCTGTACTTACAACTGTAAAATATTTTTTTGTTGATCAATTGTAATGCCTTTGAAGATATAATACTGTAAATTATTGTAAATTTAGTGGATCGAATCTGAACTTTTTATCTTCTCAGGCTTTTTTGACAACTTTCCTTTCCCCACCAACTCAGGCCTTCACATCATGAGTATAAAATCCGTGTAGTACAGTTTTTAATAAATTGTCATTGATAAAATTGCTATTTAGAATGTAAAAGGGGAAAGGGAAGATCAGTTCCATTATATTTAGTCTATTAGTGCTTTTTTTATTGATAACTTGTATTAGAAATGTGTTTATTTACTTTAAAAAGTCAGTGTTGTGATTGCCGTAGTAACTAAATAGTGCAAAAAAACTTACAAATCCAGATGTCAGATTATAGTTTGAGATACATTTTATAAACAAATAGAAACTTTTCCCTCCCCTTAAGATTAAATCTGCAACGAGAACGATAAAATGAGCTGAATTTGGTATAAAACCTTCCCTATTCTTGTTTTCCCTATAAAAATGGGCAATAAAATGAAATGATGTGCTATGCATAAAATGAACTTTCAGTGTATTGGTAAACTAGGGAAGCTAGGTGTTGTTAAAATGCACCCCAATTGTAAATATATACTATATATTACAAATTAAATTTACGGAAAAATGTGTGGATTTCTCACATTGTTTTCACCGTGCAAGCAAGATGTCAGATTTGTACAAACCAACAAATTCATAAATCTCTGTTCCCATCCTTTTTGTTTTGCCAGAACATATCGAAGACTTTTTAATAAAGTAATTTTGTAACTCTCCCATACAGATGAGTGGTTCAAATTGGTAAGCATTGGCAGATCTGCCAAGTGACAATACAGTTGGCAACTTAACTGTGAAAAAGTAATTACACAGAACTGTTAAAGAGATGTACATATAATTTTATATGCAAATATATTCTAATCTGAAAAATGTGTCATCTATGCCATTCAATCTCATCTTCCCACCCCTACAAAAGTGGTAATTCAAGGAGAAATGATCAATACTGTTCTTTTACTTGAGCTCAAAGTATTTTTGTAGTTCCACAAAATAATTGGATTAATGTGTCATTAAAGGGCTGAATAAATTATATTCTATTACATAATTATGATATAGAATAAAGCATGGGAAGGCTGTACCTCAATCAAAAGATTGTGATGAAGAATTAAATGTTGAGAGCGAATTTTTCTCTCTGTTCCTGGGTGTTGTTTGAAAGCCTTGATAATTGAGTACCACAGTGTTCTTTCAACATCTGCCTGTGATCTTATGTGGCAGACAATACACAATTAATAATCCATTTCCTGAAGTCTTTGAATATTCATGAAAATGCACTGCTATTAATGGTTCTTTCAAAGTATACTCATCAGTAATCATGTTGAACTCATTGTTTTTATTCTCTAAACAGAAATTTATCTTTTTGTTTGCTGAATCCTTTATCCTGTTAAGTAATGCAGGTTTGTTGCACTAAATCTGTGATTTTTTAAAAATAATTTTGCAATTAATGTTTTAAAGTAGAATGTGGTAAGGATTCAAACCCATAATTTATTTCAAATATTCTCTGAATAGCTGGTACACTGTTGGTTTTATTTAATTCAATTCTTGACAGGTTAAGTAATGTTTCATGTACGTAGTATCCATCACAAATCATACAATGGTTGAGACTGTAATGATGTAAGCCGGATTGACTCTACATCACTGGAATCTTAATTTTAAGATAAAGTACCTTTTGAAGCTGCAGCATTTCCTAGATTCAGTCTCAACAATGTGTTCAGCCCCATTATTAACCTGATCCAGAGATGAATTTATTACCTACTGACCTAAGTTGGAACAGCATTCTCTGCGATGCACTGAGAGCCTGTAGTGTTTTGGTGATCCAAGCTGTAATATAAGACACTGGGGAATAAAAAATGTCAGCAAAAGAGGGGATCATTCTAGACTAGTGTCATGTACTGATTTTGGAATGGTAATATTCATGTCCTAGGAGAAGATTGCTTCTCACCACACTATTCAGTTATAGAATATTACACAAAAGGTGGTCATCACCCATTGAGTCAACACTAACTTTTAAAATGCAATTCTGCTAGACTTAGGTCCTTGCTGTGTTCTTTCTTCCAACTGTCTTATGGAGCACTTGTTTATGGAATGGGCTGTGCTTAAATATATGCAAACATGATTTAGGAATTAAACTATTACTGAAGAATAGTATGCAGTTCAGGAATCTAAAGCAGGAAAAACAATGTAAAAATGGGAAAATATATTTAAGTTAAAATTAGGACTATTCAAATTCTAAACCCAAGTGTCTCAAACCCAACTATTTATTCTGAGTTGTGAGTTAATATCACTAATGGAAGGAGTTGGTGACAGTTGTTTCAAGCACCACTTGCACAGAAGTAAGTTGCCCACGGCCCAGTTTGGATTCTACTAGGGTCCCTCAGCTTCTGATCTCTTCTAGCCTTGATGAAAACATGGACAAAAGAGCTCAATTCTCGAGGTGAGTTCTTATTGCCCTTGACATCAAGGCAGTATTTGACCAAGTGGCAATGTGATAATGGTTCTTTCCGCTGGTTGGAGTCATACCCGACATTAAGAAGACAATTATGGTTGATGGAGATCATTTGTCTGAGCTCCAGAACAGAGTCATAGAGAGTTACAGCACAGAAACTGACCCTTAGTCCAACTCTTCCAAGCCAACCAGACATCCTAAACCAATCTGGTCCTGTTTGCCATCTAGTACTGTTGCCACTTGGCCCATATCTCTCTTAAACTCTTATTCGTACACCCATCCAGATGCCTTTTAAATGTTGTAATTGTACTAGCCTCCACCACTTCCACTGGCAGCTCATACGATTCATGCACCACCCTCTGCATGAAAAAGTTGCCCCTTAGATCCTTGGTAAAATTTTCCCCTTTCACCCTAAACCTATGTCCTTTAATTCTGGACGCCCCCACCCCAGGGGAAAAAACTTTATCTATTTACTCTATCATCTCTTCAAGAATTGCTTAGAGCAGTGGTGTAGGCCTAACCATCTGAAGTATTTCACCAATGACCTTTCCTCCATCAAAGGTCAGAAGTGGGGAGGTTTGTTGATTGTACAATGCTCAGCACCATTTGTGACTCCTCAGTTACTGAAACAGGCAGTGTCCTTGTGTTGTAAAACCTGGACAGCATTCAAGTTTAGGCTGGTAAGTGGCAAGTGATATTTGTGCCACACCAACACCAAGCAGTAGCCTTCCCATTCAAAAGCATTAATGTTGCTCAGTTCCCCCGCTGTTAACATCCTGGGTGTTACTATCAACATGAAACCGAAATAGGCTGGTAGTGTAAATATTGTGACTGCAAGGACAAGTCGGAGACTGGAATTCTTGCATAGCAACCTCCTGACCCCAAAGCCTGTCCACCATCTAAATGGAACAAGTCAGGAGTGGGACAGTATACTTTCAAATTGCTCTGAATGAATGAAGCTCCAGCAGTAGTGAAGAAGCTTGATATCACACAAGACAAAGCAGTACAGTTGGTTGACCCTTCCTTTGCCACGTGAAACATTCAATCCTTCCACCAGCCAAATACAATGGCAGCAGTCTAGCATCTAGAATATTCATTGCAACAACTCACCTAGGCTCCTTTGACTGTATCTCCAAACCAGCAACCTTTAACCCTGAGAAGGACAAGGACAGCAAATGTATGGGAAACAACACCACCCATGCAATCCCCTCCAAGCTGAATACTATTCTGACTTGGAAATTATTGAACAACTTTAACTCTGGCTGGGCCAAAACCATGGGATTAACTGACAGCACTGTGAATGTACCAATATCTCTCAGACTGCAGCAATTGAAGGAGGTGCCTGTCTGCTATCTTCTCAAGGGTTATTAGGGGTGGGCAATAAATACTGACTTAGCCAGTGATACATACATGCTATGAATGAATAACTATCCCCTGATAGTGATAATTGAATTTCAGTACCTTAATGAGAGATCCATATTCTGTACAGATCTGAAATACTTTCCTAATTTTATTTCTTCCCTAAACATTATGATGTCAATGTTATAAACTGTATATATAAAACTGAAGGACTAATTACTGCAGATGTTGGAATCTCTACTGAAAACAAGTAATGCTGGAGATCAGAGTGGGTCAGACAGCATCCATGGAGAGAGAGCAAGCTAACATTTCTAGTCTAGCAGCATTTCACCTGTACCTCCTCCAATCTTGCATATTGTATTCACTGCACCCAATGTGACGACCTCTACATTGAAGAAACCAAACACAGGCTGGGTGTCTGCTTTGCAGAACATCTTCGGTCTGTACGCAAGCAGGAGCCCAACCTTGCTGTCACTGGTCATTTTAACACAGCATTCTATTCACATGCCCAGATGTCTGTCGTTTGGTATGCTGTAGTTTTCCACAGTGCCAACTGGAGGAATAGCATCTCATCTTCAGGATAGGCACTTAATAGCCTTCTGGATTTAATGTTGAGTTCAAAACCTTCAAATTCTGAACCATTTCTTCCATTTTTAGCCTGTTACATTCTGTTGTTATGTCCTCTCTCTCCTTACCCAATCCCAGTGGGACTGTCCTTTCAATTCTGGCAGGAGTCACATCTCTGTTCTGCTATTCTCACATTCTAATCCATTAATCTGAATCAATATATTTTCTCCACCAGCACCTTACACCCATTACCCCTACACACAACCCCCACCCCCTCTTCAAATTATAGCATAAATGCTGTCCCTTCCACATTTCACTTCAGCTCAGATGAAGAGTCATTTAGACTCGAAACGTTAGTTTGCTCTATCTCTATGGATGCTGTCTGATCCACTGTGATCTTCAGTATTGGTTTCTAGTATAAATGTCAAGCCTGAGCATGTGACTGGTGGAGTATTTGAAATAAAAACTCAACACCAGGTCTTTAGGTCAATAATTCAAATAGTCTTTAGTTTTACAACGGGGGGGGGGAGGCAATCCTCTACTGGTCAGTGGTGGACTCTCCCTCTTTATGGGCATTTAAGCGGGCATTGGATAGGTATATGGAGGATAGTGGGTTAGTATAGGTTAGGTGGGCTTGGATCGGCGCAACATCGAGGGCCAAAGGGCCTGTACTGCGCTGTATTCTTCTATGTTCTATGGTCATGGTCACGCTAGCAGGCTTCGATAATAGAACGAATACCATAAAGGAGGAGGAGTTTGGTATGCTTGCCTTTATTGGTCAGAGCATTGAGTAAAGGAGTCATGTTGTGGCCGTACAGAACATTGGTTAAGCCACATTTGTAAGATTATGTGCATTTCTGGTCTTCCTCCCATTGGAAGGATTTTGTGAAACTTGCAAGGGTTCAGAAAAGATTTACAAGGATATTGCCTGGGTTTGTGAGTTTGAGCTATAAGGAGGGGCTCAATAGGCTGGGGCTGTTTCTCGTGGAGCATCAGGGGCTGAGGGGTGACCTTATAGCGGTTTATAAAAATGTGAGGAGCATGGATAGGATAAATAGACAAGATCTTTTCCCTGGGATGGGAGAGTCCAGGACTAGAAGGTATAGATTTAGAGAGGTGAAGCATTTAAAAGGGACCTAAGTGTAAACTTTCTTCACACAGGGTGGTACGTGTATGGAATGAGCTGCCAGAGGAAATGATGGAGACTAGTACAATTACAACATTTAAAAGGCATCTTGATGGGTATATGAATAGAAAGGGTTTAGAGGGATAGGGGCCGGGTGCTGGCAAATGGGACTAGATTAATTTAGGATATCTGGTCGTCATGGGTGAGTTGGACTGAAGGGTCTATATCTGTGCTGTGTATCTCTGACTGGAATTTAGGACATCACAACAAAGACACAGGATGACCACCATCACATAACCTTGTTAAGAAATGGAAGAGGCCGTTGCCGCAACCACATTGCTCCAGATGGCATCTATTCATCCCTATCACGGAGGGAGAGAAACGCCACATAAAGTGTAGCCTTGGAGCGAGAGACAGTTCCCCTTGACAGGCTCCCTTATTTTCAGTTGTAGAAATTACATTAGTGTCTGTCCCGAGCAGGATCAAAATGGATTCAAAACACCAATCATCCAATAGAATGTCCTCAGGAGATAAATATGTGATATTGTTTACTAGAACAAACTGCGTGACTCTCTTATCTACAATAAAGTCACTTTGTTGTCTTTGCACTTTAGAAGGTTACGGAGTTAAAATAATTCTTGGGCATTAATTGCTGTAGGGCACAAAAGCCCTACTTCAGTGATTGAAAAACAAAAGCACTTAACTCAACGAGTCACTAGAAGTATCTCTCCACAATTACTGCATTAATTAATCAGTAGTGAACAACATGCTCAGGTTTTGCAAAGAATGCCACTCTATTATAAAATAAGTTTCTAGTGTGACAATAAATATGCCAAATATGTTATTGAATTAAATGTCTTTGGTAGTAATTGATTTGAATGAAATTGCACACTATCAAATGAAAAAAAATATTTTCTATTCTTTCTTTCTTATCTGATTGTATGATTAGACAATGTGAAAGGAAAAGGCCAATGCGTGCTGTCCTGGTTGCCTTGACCTCTTGTCAACAGGCATTCATTGCTGCTAATATAATTTACTTTTGTCTCTGTTTGTCAACAGGTTACACTTCCAATATCATCTCATGATGATGGACTTCAGGACTGCTTTACAGAGTAGCAAATGGGCATTGATCAAGAGGTAGAAACTTATAAGCATATTGGCACATAAATTCTTGAGTCTTTTGTGAACTGCTTTGTTATTTTGTGTCTCTGTGATTTCTTGTTGTTATATTATCAACCATTCATTTAACACCTCTCAAAATGTAATGCATGATGGCCCATGGGTACCATTGCGATATGGAAGAAGAGAGAGTAAGTTACTCTATTGCCAGCTCTCCAGGCACAGAACTCATGCTGTGACAAAAATATCAGGGTTCTGTTTGGTGCCAGCATCCAGCAGAGAGCTTTGGGTTACCTGTTATGTTCCACATAATTTCTGGGCCTGAACAGTAAGACTGCAAAATAGAGAGAGCAGACTGCTGGTCTGTGCTGTCAGTTGTGAAATTGATCAAATGTAAAGAAGGATGTGTAATTTGTTAAAATGAATGTGATTTTTAAAAATTTCATATCATAAATTTTAACTGCAGACTTACAGTAAACAAATGTAAATCTTAAAATTAACATATAATTTAGTGGATGCTTTTAGAATTCCAGGATAGCACTTATTAAAATTTGTTTTTCAAGTGATGCCTACGTTCCTATCTAGGCCAGCATTTATTGCCTATCTCTAATTGTGTTGGAGAAAGGATATTTCTTCTGAAGTTACTACAATCCTTGTGGAATGGGGACTCCGATAACGTTGTTGGAAGTTCCAGGATTTTGATCCAGTGACACTGAAGAAATTACAATATAATTCCAAGTCAGGATAGTGTATGTGTTTGGAGCAGATCTTGCAAGTGGTGGATGGTTCCAAGCATCCGATTCCGGTGTCCTTCTGGGTGGTAGGTCCTGTTGAAAGTAACTTGAAATTTACTGCAGTGCACTTTATGGATGGTATACACTGCTATGACTGTGCATTGATGGTGTAAGGAGTGAATGTTGAAAGTGATGAATTGTGGTTTTAAGCAAACAGACGCTTTGTTCTGAATGGTAATGTCCAGATTCTTGAGTGTTGTTGGAGTTAACAGCCACTTAACAGCCAAGTTTTGAATATTGTCCATGTTTCGCTGCCTTTGGACATGGACTGCTTTAGTAGCTGAGGATTTGCGATGGTGCTGAACATTGTGTAGTCACAGCAAACAACCCCACTTCTCACCTTCAGATGGAGGGCAAATCAGATGGAGGAGTCTGAGACGGTCCAGGTGAATTTGAGGTCGGGGTGGAAGGTGTTGGTAAAGTGGATGAACTGTTCAACCTCCTCGTGGGAGCACGAGGCAGTGCCGATACAGTCATCGATGTAGCGGAGGAAGTCTCAGACTCCTCCCTCCCCTTCCTAGACCTTTCCATTTCTATCTCGGGAGACCGAATCGACACGGACATTTACTATAAACCGACCGACTCCCACAGCTACCTAGACTACACCTCCTCCCACCCTGCCCCCTGAAAAAACGCCATCCCATATTCCCAATTCCTTCGTCTCTGCCGCATCTGCTCCCAGGAGGACCAGTTCCAAAACCGTACAACCCAGATGGCCTCCTCCTTCAAGGACTGCAATTTCCCGCCACCAGACGTAGTCGACAATGCCCTCCATCGCATCTCTTCCACTTCCCGCTCCTCCACCCTTGAGCCCTGCCCCTCCAATCCCCACCAGGACAGAACCCCACTGTTCCTCACCTACCACCCCACCAACCTCCATGTACACCGTATCATCCGCCGTCATTTCTGCCACCTCCAAACAGACCTCACCACCAGGGATATATTTCCCTCCCCTCCCCTATCAGCGTTCCAAAAAGACCACTCCCTCCGTGACTCCCTCGTCAGGTCCACACCCCCCACCAACCCAACCTCCACTCCCGGCACCTTCCCCTGCAACCGCAAGAAATGCAAAACTTGCGCCCACACCTACCCCCTTCTCTCCAAGGCCCCAAGGGACACTTCCATATCCACCACAAATTCACCTGCACCTCCACACACATCATCTATTGCATCCGCTGCACCCGATGTGGCCTCCCCCATATTGGGGAGACAGGCCGCCTACTTGCGGAACGTTTGAGAGAACACCTCTGGGACACCCGGACCAACCAACCCAACCACCCCGTAGCCCAACACTTTAACTCCCCCTCCCACTCCACCAAGGACATGCAGGTCCTTGGACTCCTCCATCGCCAGACCATGGCAACACGATGATTGGAGGAAGAGCGCCTCTTTCACTGCCTGGGAACCCTACAACCACAAGGGATGAACTCAGATTTCTCCAGTTTCCTCATTTCCCCTCCCCCCACCTTGTCTCAGTCAAATCCCTCGAACTCAGCACCGCCTTCCTAACCTGCAATCTTCTTCCTGACCTCTCCGCCCCCACCCCACTCCGGCCTATCACCCTCACCTTGACCTCCCTCCACCTATCGCAATTCCAACGCCCCTCCCCCAAGTCCCTCCGCCCTACCTTTTATCTTAGCCTGCTGGACACACTTTCCTCATTCCTGAAGAAGGGCTTATGCCCGAAACGTCGATTCTCCTGTTCCTTGGATGCTGCCTGACCTGCTGCGCTTTTCCAGCAACACATTTTTCAGCTCTGATCTCCAGCATCTGCAGTCCTCACTTTCTCCTCAGGTCCAACTCGTCAATACCGACCAGATATCCTAGTTGATCTAGTCCCATTTACCAGCACTTGGCCCATATCCCTCTAAACCCTTTCTATTCATGTACAATCCAGATGCCTTTTAAATATTGTAATTGTCCCAGCCACCACCACTTCCTCTGGCAGTTCATTCCATACACACACCACCCTTTGCATGAAAAAGGTTATGCCTTTGTGCCTTTTAAATCTTTCTCTCTCATTCTAAATGTATGCTCTCTAATCCTGGACTCCCCTACCCCAGGGAAAAGACCCCTCATGATTTTATAAATCTTAATAAGTTCACCCCTCTGCCTTTGCTCCTGGGAAAACAGCCCCAGCCTATTCAGCCTCTACCTATAGCTCAAGCCCTCCAACCCTGGCAACATCCTTGTGAATCGTATCACATAGGTTGAAGACTGACATCTGTAATGCTGGTGACCTCCAGAGAGGACTGAAACGGATTGACCCCTCTGGCTGAAGATGGAGACAAATACTCTTAAGTGCTGGACTGTTTCATCATTCAGGCTGGTGGTATAGTTGTGGAGACCCAGCTCCTGTTGTTTAATCGCCCACCACTATTACAACTGGATGTGCAGGACAGCAGAGCATTATGGGTTCACGTAGCCCTATATGTTTGGGTTGTGTGAAATCTCTACCCTATGTTCTTCATTTCCCAGCAACTCTACCTCTACGTTTGGTATTTTTAAAAAAATTCTGAACTTTAACCCCACATTATTCTAAATCAATTGTATTGATTTTGTTATCTGCGTTTACCATCAGGGTAATTGTTGTATCTCAATAACATAAACAATCTTCAAAACCTATTGATTGTAAAACTGTATTACCCCAAGGACAGAAAGTTTCAAGTCTGTGAATGTGAAAAGTGGAGTCATGTGTTGACAAATCTACAACCTGTACAAGAAATATCTAAGTCTGCTTCTGTGCATAGATATTTTAAGCAGTAGATATTGCGTGCAATTCTGGTCTTCCTATCGGAATGATGTTGTGAAACTTGAAAGGGTTCAGAAAAGATTTATAAGGATGTTGCCAGGATTGGAGGATCTGATCTACAGGGAGAGGCTGACCAGGCTGGGACTGTTTTCCCTGGAGCGTCAGAAGCTGAGGGGTGACCTTATAGTGGTTTATAAAATCATGACGGGCATGGATAGGGTAAATAGGCAAAGTCTTTTCCCTGGGATCGGGGAATCCAGAACTAGAGGGCATAGGTTTAGTGTGAGAAGGGAAAGATATAAAAGGAACCTAACTCTTTCACGCAGAGCATGGTGCCTGTATGGAATGAGCTGCCAGAGAAAGTGGTGGAGACTAGTACAATTATAGCACTTAAAAGGCATCTGGATGGGTATATGAATAGGAAGGGTTGAGAGAGATATGGGCCAAGTGCTGGCAAATGGGACTAGATTAGGTTAGGATATCTGGTTGGCATGGACGAATTGGACCGAAGGGTCTGTTTCCGTGTTGTATATCTCCATGACTCCATGACCATTAAAAAATGCAGATAATAAAAATAAAAGTTCTAACTTAGGCCAAGATTCAGTGTACAGATGGTTGTCTATAATGCAATGGCTGCATTCTTGTGTAACTCTGCATTATAGAAAAATCGCACTTTAGAAGCAGCGCCTAAAGTGTTGGTAGTGTAATCGCATTGTGGCTAGCACATGTTTCTAAAGTTCGCACTTTAGAAAGAGTGCCCCCAATTTGTCAATCATGTTATAGCGAATTCGTATTAATGAAACATGCACTTTAACAGACCAACCTGTATCAGAAATAAGGTGGGTGAGTATCAGAAATAAGGTGGGTGAACTTAAGGCGTGGATCGGTACCTGGGACTACGATGTTGTGGCCATCACGGAAACGTGGATAGATGAGGGACAGGAATGGCTGTTGGAGGTTCCTGGTTACAGGTGTTTCAGTAAGATTAGGGAGGGTGGGAAAAAAGGAGGGGGGGTGGCATTGCTAATTAGAAATGGTATAACGGCTGCAGAAAGGAAGTTTGAGGGGGATCTGCCTCTGGAGGTAGTATGGGCTGAAGTCAGAAATAGGAAAGGTGCAGTCACCTTGTTGGGTGTTTACTATAGGCCCCCCAATAGCAGCAGAGATGTGGAGAAACAGATTGGGAAACAGATTTTGGAAAGGTGCAGAAGCCACAGGGTCGTAGTCATGGGCGACTTCAACTTCCCAAATATTGATTGGAAGCTCTTTAGATCAAGAAGATTGGATGGGGCGGTGTTTGTGCAATGTGTCCAGGAAGCTTTTCTAACACAGTATGTAGATTGTCCAACCAGAGGGGAGGCCATATTGGATTTGGTACTCGGTAATGAACCGGGACAAGTGGTGGGCTTGTTAGTGGGTGAACATTTTGGTGATGGTGACCACAATTCTGTGACTTTCACCTTGGTTATGGAGAGAGATAGGTGCGCACAACAAGGTAGATTTTATAATTGGGGGAAGGGAAATTACGATGCTGTAAGGCAGGATTTGAGGAGCATACATTGGGAGCATAGGCTGTCAGGGAAGGATGTGGTGGAAATGTGGAACTTTTTCAAAGAGCAGATACGACGTGTCCATGATATGTATGTACCTATCAGGCAGGAAAGAAATGGTCGTGTGAGGGAGCCTTGGTTGACGAGAGAGGTTGAATGTCTGGTAAAGAGGAAGAAGGAGGCTTACATAAGGTTGAGGAAACAGGATTCAGACAGAGCAGTGGAGGGATACAGGATAGCCAGAAGGGACCTGAAGAAAGGGATTAGGAGAGCTAAGAGAGGGCATGAAAAATCGTTGGCGGATAGGATCAAGGATAACCCCAAGGCATTTTATGCGTATGTGAGAAACCTGAGAATGACGAGAACGAGGGTAGGTCCGATCAAGGACAGTAGTGGGAGACTGTGTATTGAGTCGGAAGAGATAGGAGAGGTCTTGAACAAGTACTTCTCTTCAGTATTTACGAACGAGAGGGACCGTATTGTAGAAGAGGAGAGTGTGAAATGGACTGGTAAGCTAGAAGAGATACTTGTTAGGAAGGAAGATGTGTTGGACATTTTGAACAACTTGAGGATAGACAAGTCCCCCGGGCCTGACGGGATATATCCTAGGATTATGTGGGAAGCAAGAGAGGAAATTGCAGTACCGTTGGCAATGATCTTCTCGTCTTCACTGGCAACGGGGGTGGTACCAGGGGACTGGAGAGTAGCGAATGTTGTGCCCCTGTTCAAAAAAGGGAATAGGGATAACCCCGGGAATTACAGGCCTGTTAGTCTTACTTCTGTGGTAGGCAAAGTAATGGAAAGGGTACTGAGGGATAGGATTTATGAGTATCTGGAAAGACACTGCTTGATTAGGGACAGCCAGCACGGATTTGTGAAGGGTAGGTCTTGCCTTACAAGTCTTATTGAATTCTTCGAGGAGGTGACCAAGCATGTGGATGAGGGTAGAGCAGTGGATGTAGTGTACATGGATTTTAGTAAGGCATTTGATAAGGTTCCCCATGGTAGGCTTATGCGGAAAGTCAGGAGGCATGGGATAGAGGGAAATTTGGCCAATTGGATAGAAAACTGGCTAACCGGTCGAAGGCAGAGAGTGGTGGTAGATGGTAAATATTCAGCCTGGAGCCCAGTTACAAGTGGAGTTCCGCAGGGATCAGTTCTGGGTCCTCTGCTGTTTGTAATTTTTATTAATGACTTAGATGAGGGAGTCGAAGGGTGGGTCAGTAAATTTGCAGATGATACGAAGATAGGTGGAGTTGTGGATAGTGAGGAGGGCTGTTGTCGGCTGCAGAGGGACTTAGATATGATGCAGAGCTGGGCTGAGGAGTGGCAGATGGAGTTCAACCTTGCCAAGTGTGAGGTTGTCCATTTTGGAAGAACAAATAAGAATGCGGAATACAGGGTTAATGGTAGGGTTCTTAGTCAGGTGGAGGAACAGAGGGATCTTGGGGTCTATGTACATAGATCTTTGAAGGTTGCCACTCAGGTGGATAGAGTTTGTAAGAAGGCCTATGGAGTATTATCGTTCATTAGCAGAGGGATTGAATTCAAGAGTCGTGAAGTGATGTTGCAGCTGTACAGGACTTTGGTTAGGCCACAGTTGGAGTACTGTGTGCAGTTCTGGTCGCCTCACTTTAGGAAAGATGTGGAAGCTTTGGAGAGGGTGCAGAGAAGATTTACCAGGATGTTGCCTGGAATGGAGAGGAAGTCGTACGAGGATAGGTTGAGAGTTCTCGGCCTTTTCTCGTTGGAACGGCGAAGGATGAGGGGTGACTTGATAGAGGTTTATAAGATGATCAGAGGAATAGATAGAGTAGACAGTCAGAAACTTTTTCCCCGGGTACAACAGAGTGTTACAAGGGGACATAAATTTAAGGTGAAGGGTGGAAGGTATAGGGGAGATGTCCAGAGACATCTCCTTTACCTTTACCCAGAGAGTGGTGGGGGCATGGAATGCGCTGCCCGTGGGAGTGGTAGAGTCGGAATCATTGGCGACCTTTAAGCGGCATTTGGATAGGTACATGGATGGGTACTTAATCTAGGTTAGAAGTTCGGCACAACATCGTGGGCCGAAGGGCCTGTTCTGTGCTGTATTGTTCTATGTTCTATGTTCTATGTAGCTTCTCTGAATTCTGACAGTTGCATTTCTGACCAGATGTGCCAGCTTAAAAACCTTCAATTTAAAAAGAAGAAAGCCTTATAATTATGGGAGGTTGCATATTAGAATAAGTGTTTGAGGATCACTGTAGGGTCTTTTCTGGGAGAGTTCCTTTGCCAGTCTATGAGCATCAATATTAGAACTGTTGTAAAATACTTGTTTGAATAGCCTTGTTCTGTATCTCCTGAAACACAAAGAGTGCCATAAACCTTGCACAAGATGTGTCTGACAGGACACAACAGAAAGCTCTTCTTAGGAATTTCATTTCATTTATGGCCCTGTAAAATTAGACAAAATATGTGGCTTTTAAGTAGGATTATTAAAATGTTCGGTGAAAGTTGGCGATCTCATCTCTATTGCCAAATGAGCCTTTTTTGAAAGCTCAGTGCTTGATATTTCAAGTTTAAATTGAGGGGTTTTTTTTCCCCACAAACTAGTTCATCATTTTAACTTACTACAAACCTGTTGTGACCTACAGTATTTCACTGCCCCTAACAATTGAGCACTGCACTGAAGATAGTTATATCTTTGCTCTCATCTGTTATATATTCGTGAAATTAAGTCCATTACAATTCAGACTTCTAAGTCACTTGTGTGAAAATCTTGTACTGTTCAACTAACTAAAGACAGACAAAATTCAGCAGTGCTTTGGGATATTTAAAAAAAAAATGAAAGCAAGTTCCCTGTTGGTTTTTTCCTATCTGCTAATTACTATTTAAAATACTATTAAATGACTCTCACTGGTGGTATAATAGATCTCAGTCTTTATACTTAGATAATACTAATGTTCAAAATGACCCTGCTTGGCTGGGATTAAGAATCCAGTATATTGTACTACTTTTAAAGAACTTTTGACATTCTTATGCTAGGAGACAGCGCAGTGCTGTGAAACAGCATCCAAACTGGTGTATTACAATCCTAGTCTCATTTTTGTGTCGATTCTCCTGTTCCCTGGATGCTGCCTGACCTGCTGCGCTTTTCCAGCAACACATTTTCAGCTCTGATCTCCAGCATCTGCAGACCTCACTTTCTCCTCATCATTCAGCAAATGTCCACTTACGGACTCACATGTAATGCTGGAACACTATGTTATGCATTTTGCAAGCTTGACCTGATTGGGTACAGACCGTGCCACTGCAATTATATAACATTTTCTGGATAGTTCTGGATGTGTGAAGAATTATCACAGAACTATTATGGTTAAGAAGAAGGCTAGTCAGTCCATCGTACCTGCACCAGCTCTTCAAACAAGTATCTTTACCTCGTGCCTGCCTCCTATTTTACCCCATCTTGTGCTAAAATAATACTGATTGACAATTATAAATCGGTTTGGCAGTATAGTGCATTTGTGTGTACTGAAAGCTACGAACATTAATATATAAGGACAGATAGACAACATGTGCATGCACTCTATCTGTTACAATGCATCAAAATAGGGTACAGACATTCACTAGTTAATTTCACAAGGAAATGCCTGGACTAATCAGAATCAACTTGTCTGGTGTGTTAGCTAAAACAAACCTTAGTGGTTAACTGTCAGTCATCGCTAATGTTGCATTTTTGTCACAATATCTACAGATGCCTGAAGAAATCACCACTCTCCGTTCATACAAAACATTTTTTTCCTTTATTTCTTGCAAATTGTATTAATGAATGCAAGATGAAAATCTATTGTATTTGTCCCGCAATACTCAAGTTCTATTCAAGTCTGACCAAATGACTATTTGTAGTGTGTTTGCAGGTGTTTGATTGCTGGAAAAAAATGATTTGCAGTAATTTTATCAAGAGTAATTTTATGCTAACATCCCTGTATTGATTCCATATTATTTACAATTGTACTTTTTAACCCTGTAAATCCCAAAAGATTTTTTGCTCATTGTGGGATTCTGTTTCAATCACTAAAGACTGTATCGCAATCTATAACAAGGCTAAAATAAAAACATTATTAAGGCTTTATTGCTGGATGGACAAAAAAGTGGAAAGTTACGCTAAGTCTATCTCAGTGCTTTGTTAGATAATACGTTTGGTATTTCATGTCATTCTGGTTGTCATATTGTAGAGAAAGTATAGAGACACTAAAGAGGGGGTAGGGATATTTGCAAGGATAATCTCAGAAACAAATGGGAATACATGGCAGCAATCTCTTTTTCTTGATAAAGCTGAAGATTGATGTGTTAGAAGTTTTTAAAATTATGTAATGTTTTACTAAAGTGGATACAGAGAGGATGTTTCATCTTAAATTGAAGAATATAACCAGAAACCATCAATATAAGTTAACCACCAAGAAATCCAATCAGAAATTCAGAAGACACGTCTTTCCCCAAAGAGTAATGAGACTGTGGAACTTACAAAGGCAGTTGGTTAGGTAAATGCTATTGATGCATTTAGTTAGACAAACATTTGAAGGCTAGGGATAGTTTTGTGATAGATTTAGAGGACAGCTGGAAGTGTGTATGAGTAGATCAGAAATGTCAGCATGGCCAAGTGGCTGTTCTGTGCCATTTATCTGATGTAATCCAACTGTCAGCAGACATCAAGGGTACAGTTTACTGCTTTCTATTTAATGTGACACGTAGAGGCCCAAGGCAAATTGTGTGTCAGAGTTGAAAAGATAAGATTAATCAAGAAGTAATGGTCAATTGACACAGTAGGTTTTATAAACTGCAGGTTGCAGGATGATAGAATATAAACAAGAAAAAGAATCTTGCATACTTCAAACTGCTGTAATATGCATCAAATAAGTGTCAACAGTCAACATTTCCTGTGTAAAATGTCTCTGGAAAATTCAGTGCTCATTTATTTCTTAGTTGATACCACATACTTCAAATGCAGAAAATTCATCTTTTCAGTTATTTTCTACAGCTGAGATATAAGTTCAATTACAGACACATTTTTTAAAAATCAGTATGTAGGCTCTAAGGTCTGTTAAATCACAACAGAAGAACACAAGGTACATTTACTCTGGGTCATTTTATCTGTTCTTTGTAATCAGGAGAGTAAGTACCTAATTATGAGTACCCTAAAACAGTTTTTTTTAGGCTTCCTTACAGTTCCTTTTAGAGTTAGATATATCCTGCCCACTGTTCCCCCTCCACGCCCACCCCCCGAACACACACACACAAAACCTGTCACCATTTTCAATCCTGTAGTTTCCAGCAATCACCACAAGGTGCCACTCTGTGATTGAGAACTGAGTATTTCAGCACCCCAATTAGTGATCGGCCTGTTGATTTGTGCAAGATTTTTTATATTACTTTCTGATTTTTATCTCACAATGACTTCAGTAACGGAGCACTGTTCCTAGAATTGCTGCAGTCTTCCAATGAAGCTCAATATTAAGTTTACCAGTTTCAGACCGTTACCTCCAAAGGAGTAATATCGAATACGACCTGTTAACTCTCTTTCTGTCCCCAGAGCAGCTGCCAGACCTGCTGAGTTTCTGCACTATGTTTATATTTCTTGTAAATATTTAATCCTTTGAGTATTTGTTTAAGGACAGTATCCAACATATCAAAATGAAAGCCGAAGTTCTTTTTCTATATGTATGAGTATTAATATCTTTAAGCAGTAACCTACCAACATTTTTATTCATTTTTAAGATTTATTCATGGGGTGCGTGTGTCACTGGCTGGCCGTTATTTATTACCCACCCCTAATTGTCCATATGATGAGCTGCCTTCTTGGAACGCTGCAGTCCTTGAGCTATCGGTAAACTCACAATGCTATTAGGGAGGGAATTCCAGGATTTTTACTCAGTGATGTTGAAAAATTGTGATATTATTTTCAAGTCAGGATGATGAATAGCTTGAAGCAAAATTTAAAGGTGTTGGTGTTCCTGTGCCTGATGCCCTTGCCGTAGTAGATGAAAGTGGTTTGGAAGGTGCTGTCTAAGGATCTTTGCTGAAATTCTGCTTCTTGTACATACTGCTGCTACTGGGCATCTGTGGTGAAGAGATTGAATGTTCTGGGTATGGTGCAGATGAAATGCTGGTGTCAAACTTCTTGAAGTTGTGTTGGAGCTGCAGTCATTGAGGCAAGTGGGAGGTTTTCCATCACATTCCAACTTGTGCTTTGTAGATGGTGGACAGGCTTTGGGAGTCAAGAGGTGAGTTACTTGAGTAGGAATTCTACCCTTTGAGATTCCTAGTCTCTGACCTGCTGTTGTAGCCACGGTAATTACATAAATAGTTCATTTAACTTTCTGGTCAGTGGTAACCTGCCCAGCATGTTGTTATGGGGGGATTCAGCAATGGCAATGCTATTGAATGTCAAGGGGCAGTGGTCATTGGAGATTGTTATTGACTTTTATGTGACATAAATGTTATTTTCTAATTGTCAGACAACACCTGGACATTGTCCAGATCTTGTTGCATTTAGACATGGACTGCTTCAGTGTCTGAGGAATCGTGAATGGTGCTGAACATAGTGCAATTATCAGCAAACATCCCCACTTCTGACTTTATGTGGAGGGTGGTCATTGATGAAGCAGCTGAAGATGGTTGGGCCAAGGACACTACCCTGCAGAACTGCTGCAGAGATATTCTGGAGCTGAGATAACTGACCTCCAACAACCACCTCCATCTTCCAATGTGCCAAGTATGACTCGAACCAGCCGACATTTTCCCCCCTGATTTGCCATGACTCCAGTTTTGCTAAGGCTCTTTGATGCCCGACTCAGTCAAATTCAGCCTTGATGTCAAGCATTGTTTTCTCTCACCTCCCCTCCCCTCTGGAATTGAGCTTGTTTGTCCATGTTTGAACCAAGACTAGAATGAGATCAGGAGCTGAGTGGTAATAGTTGAGCCCAAACTGGGCATCACTGAGCAAGTTATTGCTGAGCAGGTTCTGCTTGATAGTACTGTTAGTGACACCTTCCATCACTTTATTGATGATCAAGAGTAGATTGATGGGACAGCAATTGGCTGGGTTGGATTTTCCTGCTTTTTGTGTACAGGACATAATTGGGCAACTTTCCACATTGTTGGATAGATGTGAATGTTGTAGCTGTGCTGGAACAGTTTGGCTAGGGGAGTAGCATGTTCTGGAGCACCAGACTTCAGTATTATTGGCAGAATGTTGCCCACAAGCTTTGCAGGATCCAATCCCTCCAGCATTTTATTGACACTGTGTGAAGTGAATCAAATTGGCTGAAGACTGTATCTGTGAGGCTGGGGAGCTATCGTCCACTCACTATTTATTGCTGTAGATTGTTGTGATTGCTTCACCCTTTTCATTTGCAATGATGTGTTGAGCTCCTCCATCACTGGGGATATTGTGAAGCTTCCTCCTTCTCCACTGTGTTGTTTAATTTTTATCATCATTCTCAGTTGGATGTGGCAGGACTGCAGAGCTTAGATCCATTAGTTGAATCATTTAGCTCCATCTATCACTCGCTGTTTATTCTGTTTGACATGCAGGTAACCCTGTTTGATAGTTCACCAGGTTGTCACCTTACTTTTAGGTAGGCCTAGTGTTGCTCATGTCATGCCCTCCCGTACTCTTCATTGATCCAGGACTGACAGTAATTGTAGAGTGTGGTTTGGGGGAGGGGCACATGCAGTCCATGAGTACAATTGAGTGCTGGAGTACAATTCTGCTCCTGTTGATGATGCACAACACTCAGTTTGTTGAGTTGCTAGATCTGTTCACCAATGGCATGGTGATGATGCCATCAGCATGATGGATGATATCCTGAATGTGAAAAACAGCATTTTGTTTCCACAGGGACTGTGGAGTGGTCACTCTTGCTGATACTTATATGGGCAGATGTATCTACTGGAGACGGATTGGTGAGGATGGGATGAAGTATACTTTACCCCCTTGCTTCCTCACCATCTGCCACAGACCCAATTTAACAGCTTTCTGTACATTTTGTACCCTTTATCACCCTTCATGCCCTCTCCAAGTCATATTCAACATGGAGGAGGACTGATTCAGCAGCTGATTGGAGGGGGATGCTGGGATATGTGGTAATCAGCAGGAGGTTTCCTACCTCCTGTTTTAACCTGATGCTATGAGACTTCAAGTTAATGATGAAGACTCCCAGAAGAGTTCTCTCCCGACTTTATACAAGCATGCTGCCACCCTGCTGGTCTTCGGAAGTCATTAGTGAACCAAAACCTTTTAGGAAAAAAAGATTTAAGTGTTTTAAGAAATTAGAAAACCAGTACAAAATAGTGTAACAACTTTATAATAACAATAATAGGAAACAAACTGCGACTCTACTCCACAAACGACTGAAACACGAAAAAAAAAGCCAAATAAACCTCTACAAAAACCACAATACAATAAATAACCAAGGAAAAAGAAGAAAAATAAATAAACAAACAAAATAAAATTAAACCAAGTTATAGCAAGGTAACTCAAATTATATTCAATTAAATTCCTACACGCAGTGCAATCTCACCGAAGCTCCCCACCACTGGGAGCAATAATAAGCAAACCCGTATTTGTTCAGGATTCTTCCCACCTCCCCACCCCCCACCCCCCACCCCAACCCTGGCCCCTGGACTGCCAGACACAACCCTCACCGCTACACAAAGGCCCTGGATAACACAGCCGATATATCTGCATCAATATACTTAAAAAAAAGGCTGCCATGTTCCGTTTTCTGGTGCACCATAGTCATAAGGAAGTCCAGGGGGATGTGTTCCATAACTAACCTATGCCAGCTCGAAAGTCCTGAGGGATTCTCTGACACCCAGCTCATTCTAATGTTCTTCCTTCCACAGAATGAAAGAATATTAAACAATTTCTTCTCACAGACATCCGAAGAAAGGTGTTTTGGAAGACCCAAGAGGAGGGACACCAGATCCAAACTTATCCTCAGTTCCCAAAACCTTTTCCAAATCACTTGCCAAGGCGTCCCAATACCCGTGAAGCTTGTGGCATGACCACAAGCAATGAGTAAGAGTGCCAGCTTCCATTTTACACTGGGGCACATTGGGGACACTCCTGTCTTGAATTTCTCAAGCCGTTCCAGTGCCAAGTGAGCCCTATGGGGTACCTTCAGTTGAATAGCCTGGGTCCTATTGCAAATAGAGATCTTCCTAACATTTTCCCAGATATCCTCCCATATCTCTGATGAGATTTCCACCCCCAGTTCTTGAGTCCAGGTTCTGCATAGCTGTTCAATGTCCTTCGAAACATTACTTCCTAACAAGTGATAGACAATGTTAACCGAGAGGGTGCCCATAGACTGGGCACTCTCCTCTCCATATCCAACTTGTAGGGACTAGCCATCAATGTAGTCTTTTTTTGCATGAACTCTCTCACCTGGAAGTAATGGAAGAGATCTCTCCTAGGTAGCTCAAATTTCTGACTCAGCTGCTCGAAGGACATCATGACCTCCCCGTCAAATAGATCTCCCAAACAGGAGATTCCTCTGGTTTTCCAGAACTTAAAGCCAGAGTCTATCGACCCCGGCTGGAATCCCAACATTCCCACTATAGGAGTGAAAGGGGAAGTTTTTTTTGTAAATTGCCCGCGCCCTGCCACGTCATTCTCCATGGTTTAACTGTGATTAGGACAAATGGGTTTCTGCAGTGATCCATAACAGTCCTCATCTCGTCCATAAACAACAAATTAATGAGGAGGCGTTTTGTCTGGGAGGCCTCAATGTCCAACTAGATTGATCGTGGGTCATGACAGGCCCATTCAGCCACATAGGATAGTAAAGAGCTGAATTGGTATTTCTTAAAGTCCGGAAAATCTAGACCCTCCCTTCCCCCCCACCCCCTGTGAAAGCTGCAATTTATCCAGCTTAATAAGAGGCCGCCTGTGATGCCAGATAAAAGATCCAAGTCAGCTGTAAAGCCTGCATAGTGCTTGCCTTGGCAGCATCAAAGGGAGCATTCACACGGGATATAATAAGCAAGGAAGAACATTCATTTTAACCAGAGCTATTCTGCCCAACCAAGATATCGGAAGATCTTCCCAGCACTGAAGGTCCTGCCTTATCTTCTCTAGCAGCTGCTCATAGTTGCCTTTATATAATTGATCAAAGACCGGGGTGACAAAAATACCTAAACACAGAAAACCTCCCTGTGATCACCCTAAAGGGAAAAGGGTTCCATCCCCAAAGTTGGATATACTAGTAAAGCCCTCCCACAGGCATGGCCTCTGATTTCATGAAATTACTTTTATACCCTGAAAACAAACCAAATAGATTAATCACTTGTATTAAGCGGGGCACAGGTGTCATTGGATCAGTTAAAAAGAGAAGGGTGTCACCCACATAGAGGGTGATTTTATGCCTGCCTGACCCTACCTCCAGGGCAGCTATACTGGGATCCGTCCGAATGGTTTCCGCCAGTGGCTCGATCACTAATGTCAATAGCAGTGGTGAGAGAGGGCACCCTTGATGGCAGCCTCTGCCGATACTAAAACTATCTGACCTTACACCATCAGTGAGGACCACTGCCTTTGGCTCACTATACACCCATTTGGTAAAAACCTCTCCAAGACCAAACTGTTCCATGACATAAAAGAGGTACGGCCACTCCACCTGATCGAATGCTTTCTCTGCATCTAGGGAGACAACCAAACCCAGGATCACTCTTTGCTGGCATATTTAGACCATATTTAATACTCTTCTGATATTGTTGGTAGACCTACAACCCTTAATAAAACCTGTCTGGTCCTCCTTTATAATAAAAGGCAATACCCTCTCCAGTTTTAATGCCAGCATTTTCAATAGGATTTTAAAATCCACATTCAATAACGATATGGGCCTGTACGAAGGCAATCTGGGGCTTTTCCGTTCTTAAGAATAAGGTAAGTATTTGCTTCTCTCAAAGATGATGGGAGGCAGCCCTGACTGAATGAGTAATTATACAGATCCAAGAGTGGCCCGGCCAACTTGTCTATAAACTCTTTTTAAACTCACTTTGAAATCCATCTGATCCGGGTGCTTTACCACTCTGGAGCAGCGAAACCACCAGTATTTCCTGAATTGTCAGAGGGGCATTCAGAAAGGACGCCTGCTCTGAGGTTACACCCGGAACGTCCAGGGTCTTTAAAAAAAGGATTCCATCTTCAGCATTCTGTCCTTATAGCTCTCCGACTGGTACAGCTCAGAGTCAAATTTTCTAACTGCTGCATTAATCTTTCTAGTATTGCAAGTAAGAAAACTTGCACTCTCTCTGATGGATGTAATAGATTGGGGACTATTCTTCTTTCTGGCCACTTAAGTTCGATATCTACCCAGTTTATCACCAAACTTAAGCAATCTCTGATTAACAAGGGAGTTTTTCCCCTTTGCTGTCTGGGTGAGTGCAGCATTCAGAGTAGCTCTAAGGGCTGTAATCCGGTGCAATTTGGTTACCAACGGTCTGTCAAAGTATGCTGTCTCAGCTGCCTTCAGGCGAGCCTTTACAAATGCTGCTGTTCTCCCCTCTGTCGTTTCCGGGTCGCAGAGTAAGAAATAATCAAACCCCGTGCATAGGCCTTGGCAGTCTCCCACAGCGCTGATGGGTTACTGGCCGTACACAAAAGATTTTAAACTCCCGCGAAAAATACTCCATAAGCTTGCAATCTTTCGAGAGGAAAGGGTCCATGCAGCAGTGCAGGGAGCCCATCCCGTCACCACCGGCCTTGATCTCCATGTATACTGCCGCATGATCAGAAATGGCCATATTCCCTATTCTGCAAGCCAGCACAGAGTTCAAAAAGGTCGATGGGACAAAAAAATGTCAATTCTAATATAGCACTTCTGTGGATTAGACATCTCCACACGTCCACCAACCCCAACTCCCTGGATTGCAGGGACATACCCGCAAGGCCCCTAGGCATCCTGTCCACTTCGGGGTCAATAATACGATTAAAGTCTCCCCTTATAATTGTATGACACGCCCAAGGCCCATCAATCTAGAAAGCACATCCGTTAAGAATTTAAGGGGATGTGCCAGGGGGCAATATACACATTAGGAATCCCATATTCCTCTCCGTGTATTAAAGCTTTAAGAATTATGAATCGCCCACAGTCATCCTTAATTTGGCCTGGCATATGAAATGGGAGGTTCTTCCGGATGAGAATAGCCAGTCCTCGTCTTTATGAATTAAAGGATGAGAAAAACACCTGGCTGAATCCTCTCTGTTGCAACTTCAAATGCTCCTTATCGGTTAAATGCGTTTCTTGTAACAAGGCTATATCAACCCTCTGTTTTTCCCTAAGGCCTGACAGTTTCTTTTTTTCTCTTAATTGGTGAATGACTCCATTAACATTCCAGGTGCACCATTTAAATGAATGGCTAGCCATGATCGTGTGAAACAGTTCATGACCTCCCAGAGGAAGAATCCCACTCATAACGCGTCGAGTGAAAACCGTAAACACTTGGTATAAGTTTAAAAATGCAACTTCTAAAACTACCAAATCCAAACTTCTAACAGCTACTTCTACAACATACCAACGTATAACACAAATGAAAGGAGACTCCCCCCACCCTTGTCCACAGGAGGCGCTCCATATCACCCAGTAACCTCTCCATGGCTCCTTCTGGCTGAAGCCATGCCCCCTCCCCAGACAATGCAAAGTAAGGAAAAAAAACAACGTAACAAGTAAGTTAAAAGTGGGCACTCAACCCGTCCTCACCATACTGTAACCCTAGCCACTCCTGGTAGAACAAAAAAGTATATATAACCTCTTCCCACTTCCTCCCACTGCCCCCCCCCTCATTCCAAACCCGAAAAGATGAACCAAAAGGTAATAATAAAAAACCCAGGAAAGCAAAGGATGACAGGAAGAGAGAGGAGAGGGGGAGAAAAGGAAAATAATTATGCCCCCGACATATATTAAAATAAAACACGACCACCCCCCCCCCAACAACCAGGTAAACAGGGCAAATTACAGAGAAAAAACAAAATAAACATAATTGTCCATATTATTCAAGCAAGTCAGTCTGTTTTAAAGCATCCAAGAGTCTTTTGCCTTTTCCGGTGAATCAAAATTGGACACGGACCCTCCGTGGCTGAAACACAGTATATCAATATCTAATGGAATACTGGATATTCGAGTCCCTCAGCTGCCTTTTACCTCATCAAAGGCCTTCCTCTTACAAATCACGACTGGAGAGAAGTCCCAGAAAAGTATAATTTGTGATCCTTTATATTATCAGAGCCTAAGGATCATTCCCCAGTGCTGTAAGGTTTCCAGCATCATTTGTTTGTCTCTATAATGCTGGAGTCGCACTAGGACCGGGTGGGGGTACTGGTCCAATCCGGGCCAGCGCACTGCGGCTCGGTGGACCCGCATGACTCGCACCTGGCCTACTTTGACTTCCAGCTTCAGAAACTGCAGGAACCATTGCTCCAAGAAGCTGATGAGCTGGCCGCCTTCCTCCCACTCTGGCAGCCCGACCAGACGGATGTTCTTCTGGCAGCCTCGATTTTTGAGGTTGTCAAGCTGCTTCTCCAAGGCCTGCACTCGCCGTTCCAGGACCTGAGCCTGACCCACTGAGGATTCCGCCGTGGTTTCGGAGGCTGCGGCCTGTTGCTCCACTTCCCAACACACTGCCCGAGGTGCTGGATCTCCAGGTCATGTTTCTGCAGCATGACCGAGATCGGTTCAAACCTGGCCTGGGTCTCCTCCATCAACGAATCAATCTTCTCTCGGAGTTTCACGAACTCCAAGAACAGGCTCTGCTCTGCAGGTGAGACCCCTGGGGTGGTCACAGAGGCCAACGCTGCGGCCACGGGTATGTCCGTTGTTGCGGGGAGGGGGAGGTCCCTACCTGATGCGATCCTTGTGCTCCCTTCCCTTTGGTCATTATCTTAACAATTTCAAACTAATACTAGGTAGTTCTAGGGGTCAAGAAATGGTTATTTCCAGCACATTAAGTAGTAAAGGGAGGGTGAGTACCCCACTTTGTCTGGATTCTGGTGCAGAGCTCAGCAAAACAGACCTTCTGGGTCACCACCATCTTGAATCCCAGATATATTTTTAATGATAATTGACAGTGGGTTTTGTGGTCATTGTTCCGCTTTTTAATTCCCTGATTTGTATTGAATTCAAATTCCACCCTCTGCCAAGGTTGAATATAAACCCAGGACCCCAGGACATTTCCTGGCTCTCGGTGTTACTAGTCCCATGATGATACCAGTCGGCCTTCGCCTCTCCAACAATAATTAGGTTAGATGTCACAGATAATGTCATTAATGGGCAGTAGCACATTGCACGTTGAGCCTGTTCCTTCATTTTAAGAGATTGTAGCAAATCTGTGATCTAACTCCATGTAACTGTCCCATTGTCCCTTAATACCTTTGATTAAGACAGGTCATAAATCTTAACAATTGACCAAGCAACAATTACAACTTGCAAAAAGAAAATTCCAACCTTCTATAACTCTTGAATGTGGAAGTATTTTCTAACTTCACTTCTGAAAGATCCAGCTCTAAGTATTTTGCCCAATAATTGTAGAGGTATGATTGATGTGAATCTGCATTGCGCACACTCTCAAGCTTAAATATATCTCTTCTTCCTAAAATACTCTATGCAGAAGTGCACACAGTGACCCAGACGACATCCAATTAGGTTTTGAAGAAATGGTAACAGTCTCAAAAGGGTAATTTTGTTTGTCTCCACAGATGGTGTCAGACCTGCGCAGTCTCTCCAGTATTCTTTGTTTTGCACTTCCAACATCTGTAGTATTTTGTTTTCACCAGCTGACCAGGACTTTATAAAGTTCCTTCTGATGCTGTTGTTGGAGATAATAATACTTCCTTAATTAAATTGTGAAATGTTGTTAAATCCTTGCAAATATCAAACCCATCCTCTAATCTACTTTCTGACCAATTTTATTTTTTGGCAAATTGACTTGTTCGTATAATATCAGCATGATTGTCAGCTAGTGACTGTTTTCCTTTCTTTTTATGTCCAGCATCGGTACCTAGCATTTCCAAAGTGTGCACAATAGTTGAAGAGTAAAGGTATTTTTAACTGCCTGAACAAAGTTACTTAATCATGACCCTGCCCTAACTAGGGCATCCAGGACTGACCCACTAACAATTTATACTGGTCTGTTCACTTTAAAAGGCATGCATTCACAAAAGGAAAAAAAAAATGCAATGATTTGAATGTGAATATCATAGGCATGGTAACTAAGTTTGCAGGTGACACCAAAATAGGTGGTGTAGTGGACACTAAATATTACCTCAGACTACAATGGGACCTTAATCAGATGGACCAATAGGCCAAAGAATGGCAGATGGAGTTTAATTTAGCTGAATGTGAGGTGTTGCATTTTGGTAAGGCAAACCAGAGCAAGACTTGCACGTTAATTGTAGAGCCCTGGGGAGTGTTGCCGAAAAGAGAGACCTACAAGTGCAGGTGCAAAGTTCCTTGAAAATTGAGTTATAGGTTCGACAGGGTGGCAGTGAAGGCATTTGACCCGCTTGCCTTCATTAGTCAGAACATTAAGTAGAGAAATTGTGAAGTCATATTGTGGCTGTACAGACATTGGTGAGGTCACTTTTAGATTGCTGTATACAATTCTTCTTTAAGAAGAAGGATGTTAAACTTGAGAGAATGCAGGAAAGATTTATAAGGATGCTGCTGTGACTGGAAAGTTTGAGGCTGAATAGGCTGTGGCTTTTTACCCCAGAGTGTCAGAGGCTGAGAGGTGACTTCTCGAGGTTTATAAAATCATGAGGGCCATGGATAGGGTAAATAGCCAAGGTCTTTGCCTTCGGTGGGGGAGTCCAAAATTAGATAGCATCAGTTTAAGATGAGAGGGGAATGATTTAAAAAGGACCTGAGGGGTAACATTTTTCACACTAATGGAATGAGTTGCCAGACGAAGTAGTATAGATGGGAAGAATTACAGTATTTAAAAGGCATCTGGATGCATATATGAATAGGTAGGGTTTAGATGAATAAGGGCCAAATGCTGGTAAGTGACACTAGGTCAGATTGGGATGTCTGGTCAGCATGGATGAGTTGGATCGAGTAGGGTCTGTTTCCTTACTGTATGACGATAGGTTTAAATCTGCAGGACCGGCTGCACGCCTTTAATTCTTTCAAAGTGAAAAGGCTGCAGTTCATCTTAAAAATGTTTGTGTCTGTCATCCTTGTTGCTTTATTTATTTATTTGCATCCTTTATGCTATTTTGGATTCGAAGTTAGATCTAATTTTTTCCACTTCTCTGTAGATGCAGCGGAGCAGCAATAAGTTGAAAACCTGCTGATCAGTGGAAATGGAGAAGACATAAAAGACTAAAGGTTTAAAGTAATACTTCACTGTATTCAGGTGAGTTGTGATTGACTTACTCCCCAGCATTCCCTGTTGCCTGTGAGACTTTTGTTGACATTGTCTTCCCAAAAGAGATAGCAGACTACCTTGTGAGTCGTCAATTACATGGAATGGAAAATAATTTATTCTAACTGGGAAACACTCCAGAGATGTTTTACTGATGTTTTATTAACTGATATATCCTCTATCATAACTAGCCTCCCAAACTTGCTGCATTTCTATTTAAAAGGGAAACATTTGCAGGGCACTGGGGAAAGAGAGGTGGAGCTGGACTAATTGGTAACCCGAAGTGAGCTGACACAGGATTTCAAATTACTTGATTTTGTTGCGTATGGTTCAATGAAGCATGCCTTTGCCTCAAACTTACCCCACCAATGAAATGCCTTTTGAATACAAGATAAATGTGTAAATACCAGTAAATAACCTTGTGCAGGTTATTCACCCTGGTAAATACCAGTCCAATTCACCTCAGCAATCCATAATCCTGTATGAAAGTTTGTGATTGTCATGATCTGGTGTACACTTGAAAGCACTTAAACTTGTTCATAAAAACCCTTTTTTCCATTAATTCATTCAAGCCTGAGAACACAGCTTCTTTCAAATTCCTCTCCAAGCCACTCACCATCCTGACTTGGAAATCTGTTGCTTGCTGTTCTTTCTGTTGCTGGATCAAAATCCTGGAATCCTTCCCTAATGGCATTGTGGGTATACCTACAGCATGTGTTACTGCAGTTGTTCAAAGCAGCTCGCCACCACCTTCTCAAGGACTATGGGTGAGCAATAAATGCTGGCCCAGCCACTGAAGCCCACGCCCCACGAGTGAATAAATAAGATAGAATGGAAGTTGAAGTGGACAAGGTTCCAATACTATTTCTTATTCTCTTATGTACATTATACTGCGATTTGAGATGGTATATGGTGAGTTCCCAAATAGGAAAACAATTTCAGTTGAAGCAATTTTTTCTGATCTTGACACTTAAAACCATGTTACTACACGACTTTCTAAACTTACACTCCAAAATTCTCCTAATTTTGTCAGTTTGATAATATGATTCAAAACCAAATATTACATAATAACTTTGTCATTTGAGATGGGGAGGTATTGAATATAAGAGCAGAGATTTAATGTTGGCACTATACAAGACACTGGTTACACCACAGCTGGTGTTTCGTATACATTTCTGGTCACCATGTTACAGGAAGAACATAATTGCTTTAGAGAGAGGGCAGAAAAGATCTATTAGAATGTTATCAGAGCTCAAATTTCAAATATAAAAAAAAGATTGGACAGGCTCGGGTTGGTTTTCTTAGAATTGAAGAGGCTAGGAGTAACTTAATCAAGATGTACAAACTAATGATGGACTTGGACAGGGTAAACAGGGAAGATCTATTTCCCTTAGCAGAGAAGTTAATTGCCAGCAGGATCACAGATTTTAACTAGTTCAAGGAACTGTAGACTAGCAAACCTGACATCGGTGGTGAGCAAGTTGTTGGAGGGAATCTTGAGGGATAAGATTTACATGTATTTGGAAAAGCAAAGACTGATTATGGATTGTCAACATGTCTCACAAACTTGATTGAGTTTTCTGAAGAAGGAACAAAGAGGATTGAGGAGGGAAGAGCGGTGGATGTGATCTATATGGACTTAAGTAAAGGGTTTGACAAGGTTCTTCATGGTAGACTGGTTAGCAAGGTTAGATCACATGGAATACAGGTAGAATTAGACATTTGGATAAAGAACTGGCTCAAAGGTACAAGACGGGGTGGTACAGGGTTGCTTTTCAGAATGGAGGCCTGTGACCAGTGGTGTACCATAAGAATCGATGCTTGGTCCACTGCTTCTCGTCATTTATAGTGAGGAAGTCACCAGGCATCTGGTCTGGGTAGTAGCAGTAAGCATGAGAAGCAATTCCAAGACAAACTTGGATGGTGTGGATGCAGCTTCTACCCAGAATGGGAAGAGCTTCTGGCTGGCCTTATGAGTTCAATGTGTGAGATGAGTCAAATAAGACTCACAACCCAATTCAGACTAATTGCAGATGACACTGAAATCGGCGATGTAGTGGACAGCAAAGGTTACCTCAAATGGACCAATAGGCCAAATAATGGCAGACGGAGTTTAATTTATATAAATGTGAGGTGCTGCATTTTGGAAAAGCATATCAGGATAGAATGCATACACTTAATGATGAGGTCCTGCAGAGTATTACTGAACAAAGAGACCTTGGAGTGCAGGTTCAAGTTCCTCGAAAGTAGTAACAGGTAGATAAGATTGTGAAGAAGGTGTTTGGGATGCTTGCCTTTGTTGGTCAGAGTACTGAGCACAGGAGTTGGGAGGTCATGTTGCAGCTGTACAAGACATTGGTTAGGCCACTGTTGGAATTCTGGTCTCCCCAATATACGATGTTATGAAACTTGAAAGGGTTCAGAATAGATTTGCAAACATGTTGCCAGGGTTGGAGGATTGGGCTATAGGGAGAGGCTAAATAGGCTGGGGCTATTTTCCCTGGAGCATCAGAAGCATGAGGGGTGACCTTATAGAGGTTTATAAAGTCATGAGGAGCATGGATAGGGTAAATAGACAAGGTATTTTCCCTGGGGTGGGAGAGTCCAGAACTAAAGGGCATAGGTTTAGGGTGAGAGGGAAAGAAATATAAGGGACCTAAGGGGCAACTTTTTCACGCAGAGGGTGGTGCATGTATGGAATGAGCTGCCAGAGGAAGTGGTGGAGGATGGTACAATTGCAACATTTAAAAGTCATCAGAATGGGTATATGAATAGGAAGGATTTGGAGGGATATGGGCCGGCTGCTGGCAGGTAGGACTAGATTGGGTTGGGATATCTGGTCTGCATGATTGGACCGAAGGGCCTTTTTCCGTGCTGTACATCTCTATGCCTCAATGATTAAAGGAGGTATGAAAAGAAACTTTCACTCAAAGTGAAAGGTCTAAAATTTGCAGCCCAGTTTGGTGGGAGAAAGTGAGGACTGCAGATGTTGGAGATCAGAGTCGAGAGTGTGGTGCTGGAAAAGCACAGCAGGTCAGGCAACATTCAAGCAGGAGAAACAGCCCTTCCTGATGAAGGGCTACACCAGAAACGTCGATTCTCCTTGGAGCTACCTGACCTGCTGTGCTTTTCCAGCACCACACTCTTGACTGCCCGGTTTGATGATTATTATATAAACCCAATATTCATTTTAAAGGAGCTTGGATCTGCATCAGACCAAGTGCTGATATTTGTGATTCAGGTGGTGCCGATACAATTGGCTGAATGGTCTTTTTGTGTTGTACATTTTCTGTTGTTTTAGTAGTTGTCTACTTCTGAGCGTCAACATGTACATTAGATTTACATTCCCAAATAAATCAGTTGTTAGTTCTTCCATATACGTGGTGTGCTACACTGATCAATTTACAGTAAACTTTGTTAATCACACTAGTAATCGGACTTCACAATTTGATACTTTTGTTTAAAAGCTGGTCACTTTCAGTACATTAATGCATTCTTTCATGGAACTGTTAATATTTTTTGAAGTACATAAAATGTTTAAACAAGTTTTGGTTATTGTGCCTGAACAAAGATACCGTTCAGAGCCAATCTGAAGGCTGTCGCGTCAGCCTGGTCTCTAGTTGAGGGTGTTTGGTGATAACAAAGATAAAGATTTTATTGTAATTAAGAAATAGACATCAGACATATACTTTCTAACAGAACTTTAATGCATGTTTCAACAGCATGTTTGACTTCAACAGGAATTTAAAATATACAAACTTGCAGGTTTTCCACTTTGATGGAATAGTAATGGTAGCTGCCTAATTTAAACACAAGAAATCTAGATAAATCATGTGGAACTTTCCTAAAGTAGAACGAGGAAAAGGCTTCCATATCACATGGCATCAGGGGTGGGGGCTCCTTTGTGTACAAGACATCAAGAAATAGTAAACCATTGTAGGGGATAGTGAGTGTGATCAATGGAAAACGGAGCATTGAATACCAACCTATTCTTCAAGTCCACCTACAGTAAAAGCTGCATTTAAGTTATTCATGGACATATGCAAGAACATTTATTTTGAGAGTTTATAAAATTTTGATGAGACCAATTTGCACGCAGCTGATTTTCACTTAGCAAGATCTCATTCCCAACTGAATTGCTCTGAATAGGTTTATAAATCTGAGCAGCCAAGATATTAATTCACTACTGCTATTCTACATTGTAGACCCATGGGAGAAAGTTAGACAGATGCAAAGCATAGTGATGGTCCAATGAATAATGGGACGACTAACTTTGCAGGTGTGACAACTCATACAAAGTGATTGATGAGGAAACTGTTTGTAACACACCTACCATTAGATTACTTACTTACAGTGTAGAAACAGGCCCTTCGGCCCGACAAGTCCACACCGACCCGCCGAAGCACAACCCACCCAGACTCATTCTCCTACATTTACCCCTTCACCTAACACTATGGGCAATTTAGCCTGGCCAATTCACCTAACCTGCACATTTTTGGACTGTGGGAGGAAACCAGAGCACCCAGAGGAAACTCACGCAGACACGGGGAGAATGTGCAAACTCCACACAGTCAGTCGCCTGAGGCGGGAATTGAACCCGGGTCTCTGGCGCTGTGAGGCAGCAGTGCTAACCACTGTGCCACCCCCATTAAAATGGAGATTAGCTAAAACCTGAGAGCAATTTTACTGGACCTATCAACCAGTGAAATTTTAAAAGTCAAAAGAGATTATTATATTTAAGAGTCAGATATCTCCACTACTGTTGAGCAGCAAAAGCATTGAAAAGACATTTGTGGAAATACCCAAGAAAACACATTTACTGCTTTGGGTTCTATGTCAAGTGCCAAACTTCTAACTTTTCCTTTTGTGGTGGGACAGAGGGAAGGGATTTCTTAACATACATCATGTAATACAACAGGCATTTAATGCTGTTTTTAAATCACTTGTCACCTGAACACTGAAGTAACTCAAGTGCAATCTACTAGGTGGCACCACTATCACAGCAGAGTGAACACAAATAGCACAGAAACTGCTCTAGGTTCTTCTAGTAGGACATTATTATAAATAAGTTAACTATTTACATATTTAAGCAATTACACTTACACAAAGTTATCTATTTCTAGCCAGGAAGCACAACTGGGAATCCTTCTGAGGCTGTATATCAAACTTCAATTTGATAAGACAGCAAAATAAATTTCAACACATTTATCGGTCATCATTTTAAGTGTCAGTTAGTAGAAACATAAAGTGCCCTTTGTAACAACACACCCTACTACAGGGCTAACACAACTTGCACAAAACAAAACTTTCACCAAAAGTACATAATACTACAACCAACTTTGTGTGAACTTACAAAACAAAATTACACAATATGTACAATCTTGTTTACTCAGGATTACCATCCAATCATATACTGTATATACATATATACTTCTGAATATATTATAACAATATATATTTAATTTTTATAAACAAAACCTTACAAAAACACAATTATAACAAAAGAAAACAGTCCAACATAAATGTTAAATAAGACATTGATGTTCTGGGCAACATTGCTACTTCTGGGGAAAATATGCCACCTGTCTTTCTTTGGGTGCAACGTCTCCAGGTCTTGGAGGGCACTGTAAGCTGCTGCTGTAAAGTTTACATCCCCAGTCGTTAGAAGGTCAAATACACAAGAATGAAAATAGACATCCTTAACTTGGATTTTCTCATGGCATTTGGCTGTCGCAGTCTCTAATGTATAAGCACCCTTTGGTGGAGCCTTAGGATGGTGCAGATGATTTGGACTATTGGTTGGAAGAGGGAGATGTCCACCTTCATCTATACGTTCATTTGTTGGGCAGCCACGGGCACAAAGCTGCAGTCCCTGGTTGTCATTCTCAGACAGGGCTAATATTTCAGGCATCCGCAATGCAAAGGTTAAATATGGTCCCACTTGGCGCACTATCACAGTCATTCCAATGTATTTTGCATGCACTTCCACATGTTTACCACTCACTTTCTCCACTATCCACAAAGTCTTTATCCAGCCATTTCCCACTGTTGTACCATCAATGAATGCTGCAGGCAGATCATCTGTCATTGCTTGATAAACCTTCTGATCTGTACAGTCATGGTAAGTTTTGAATATGATGGTTATCTGCAAGAAATGAAACCATATAGACTGTGTATATTAATAAATGAGAACAGAATAATTACACAAATCACCAAGAGTCTGATACAGTGTTCTTCATGAAACACTTATTAATGTATAATCCATGCAAGAGCAACAAAGTGTCCAAATTTTTAAAAAATGGACCATTCAAAATCTGGAACTATTATTTTTAGTCTTAAATAAAAATCTTGCAGAGTGCATCCTATAACAGAAGCAATCCTACTACAATGCTCCTCCCAACTTAGGTAAAATGACAAACCCAAAGCACTAAGTTTGTCACTTTCAGAGTTATATCAGTGAAAGTGGAAACCATGTTCCTGTCCAGATTAAGTTTCAAAAGGGCACACCTGACCACGAAACTAGCAAAAATTCTCCAACCCGAGGAATGATTTTCATCAACTATTTTTTTGCTTTCAAGCTGTTGTTGTTCTACATAATTAGGGGTGGAAGGTGTATAGTGGCTTCAATACAAAACTGGACAAGGCACTTCTTATGCACAAATCAAACTTCTCCATTTGTCAGTCATCCAGCTGTGAGATATGCTAAATTATTAATACCTTCAGAATCCATGTAGTGTAGCCATTTAGTTTTGAGATTTCTGCTTTAAGCCTATCTGTAGTTAGCAAGATCCCATACATGCCTCTACATCAATGAAAGGGTCTGTTGAACATTTATGATCACTTTTGCAGGGTCAAAGGCAGCCAGTCATACACATTTTAAACACTGCAGAGGATAACCAAACTGCTGTTATCTTTGACCATAAATTCAACAATAATGATATATGCATTATTCTTGTAAAATTGGGGATACCACTGCTTGATTCTTTTATGTATTTTGTTTCCTGAAGCAAATCTGGGAACTGTTGTGGCAGATCTTGATAAATTTTATCCAAAAATATGAAAATATCAATAACTGGGATTAAATGGATCAGTGTGCTCATTGGCTAATTGATAAGTACAATTCATATCTTTCAAATAACCAACTCAAAAAATTATAAACAATACAGCTACCAAAATGGTGGTGTTCAATTGAAATGGAAAAAGAAAACTCCTGAATTTGTGAATACAATACACAAAAATTAAAATAAATCAAGTGAGACTATGTTAGCATCGTTGAGTTCATATCTTGTTTGAAAGGGTCCCCGTCATTCACATCACAACTGCAGGCTTCTTTTTTCAGATGGTGTTATCTAACATGGAACGAATCTTAATGCACAGTTGGGTTTCTGATGCTCCTTTTCAAATATTTAAACAATGACCTGAAATTCTGCACTCCTTTGAGCTAACAATATTTCAGTGATTTCTCTGTTCTAATTATCCTTCAAGAAAGTGACAAGCAAATAATACAACTATAGTTTTCCAGTTAAAACATGTACCTTCCTATAGACGACACAGTGGTTAGCACTGCTGCCTCACAGTGCCAGACACCCGGGTTCAATTCCCACCTCAGGCAACTGACTGTGGAGTTTGCACATTCTCCCTGTGTCTGCGTGGGTTTCCTCCAGGTGCTCCAGTTTCCTCCCACAGTCCAAAAATGCGCAGGTTAGGTGAATTGGCCATGCTAAATTGCCCATAGTGTTAAGTGAAGGGGTAAATGTAGGGGAATGGGTCTGTGTGGGTTGCTCTTCAGAGGGTCAGCGTGGACTTGTTGGGCTGAAGGACCTGTTTCCACACTAAGTAATCTAATCTAGAGTCAAAGAAATATCCTCTGAAGTCATTGTCCACTATATAATCAGATAGGAAGTGTTATATAAACTGGAAATCTGATGGGAATGGAAAGTGAAGAGTTCTGAGATATTGCAGAAAGGGAGTACACAACAGTAGGTATTCTCCGACATGAATCCACCGATTCCTGGTAAACAGGATAATACGAACTCATGATGATGCTAACATGGTCTGTCTTGGCTTATTTTAATGTTTGTCTATTCAACAGCAGGAGATCACTCACTGAATTTCTTATAACCCCTACCCTTTCTCTTACTAAACTGAACCAAGCCAGCCCAGTAGATGATCCTGTACCTTGTTAGTAGCTGTGGCGCTAGAACCCTGTACAACAGGGACGTTGGTTACTTGCACTGACAAGTAGTCGTTATCAATCAGGGGCCAGGCTCCTTCCACTTTACAAGTTTGAAAGTGATCCCGGAAAGTTCTGAGATGCGGATCACCGAACAAGCCACAAAAGACATAACGGCGAGTGGACTGCAGTTCGGTGCCTGCTGCCATCCGGTGCCCCCGTACCACGCCAGCTCGGTTCTCGTAGTCACAGAAGCCCATGTTGTGACTGACAGGTACCAGGTCCTTGGCTGCGATTAAGGTCGGCCCTTCCCGGGAGCAGTTCCTCTGGCTCATCAGGTCATTGATGCCAAGCATAGCTGAGTGGAAGGCCAGGTTACCCCGGCACGCCTTGGCTGTGCGCTCAGTGCAGAGTGCATAAGCTCGGAGGGCGATGCAGAACTCTGAAGCGAAAACATTCAAGGCAGCATTCAGATGGGAAGTCAGGGCTACAAAGTCAGTGGTACACTTCTGGATCCTGCACTGATACTGCTGCTGGCAGTAGGCTGCAAAAAACAAGAAGCACAGTGTAAAACATAACGCACTTAGATTTGGTAAAATGGTGCATTCACAGAAATCTATAAAAAAAATCTAGTAGACCCTCCCCTACATTGGAAAAACACTGCATTCCTAAAGAATGAATCAATTTGCATAAAGAGCTTCGAATACGATTGAAGGTAATTATTGAAAAACTGTCTCCCTGGTGAAGTTGCAATGAGAGTAACTGCTCAAAACTTTGTTTGGCAATGGTCTACGTTTTTAAAGTTCAAGTGTGTTAGAAGGAGTAGGGTTGGTAGTTGTACCGCAATCCACAGTTAAAATGTTACAAAGACGTACAGAACACGGTGTCATCTTCGCATTATTTGTAATCGCGAGGGAACGTGGATGCAAACATGACCGAAAAGCCAACCAGCATCAGATTGATGAGACGAATTGATTTCCCTGCTGTATCCTTAGCATTTAAGTCAAGCGTTGACTCTAGGCTTAGACATGATTTAGTGACGAGTAAAACGGAAATATCGGAGGAGCTCGAATAGACAGAAAAATAAAGGCGTGCCAAGAAAAATGAAGCAAACGATCCGGCCATTTCGTGCAGTTTGTAACTCGAGCTCGTTTGCCGACTTTCAGTAAACACGATCGAAGGAAGGAATTATTTCTCGGTTCGGTTTCCCCCACTCTTCCCTCCAAAAACATTGAGATGAACTCCTTCCCCACGTGAACTGTTGTAATGAGTGTAAGCAGTTTAGATTTTAATCTAAATCGTGTATTTGCTTTAAATTGCCAAAGAAGAGTTAGCGATAAAAGATACAAACTCTAGCTGGGGGGGGGGGGAAGGGGGTGTTGCGCCAAACAAATACAAATCCCATCCCGAAAGCGGACGCAGTCACCAGGCTCTGCTTGAAGCCAGGCTCTTACACAAACAAACATTTCAATTTCCAACAATAAGACGGGCTTGGGGGTTACCTGTGTTGGCACACGTCGAAATGAAAAGCACCAGCAAAGTGAAGGCGGCGGAGGGGCTGTCAGCCCTGCACTGGGAAAATCCTGCTTTCCCCATTCCCATCCATTCAGGTCGCAGGCAGGTTCTCAAATACTTCAGCGAGAAGAGGCAGCGGCTGCAGCAACCTCTCCTCGTCCTGTGGGAGCCACAAACGCATGAAGGAAAATTACTCAAAGCAAGGCGAAACTGCAGCGCTGTGTCCCACTGAGTACAGTCTCCGTGAGGCTCAGTCCCAGTGAGTACAGTCTCCGTGAGGCTCAGTCCCAGTGAGTACAGTCTCCGTGAGGCTGTGTCCCAGTGAGTACAGTCTCCGTGAGGCTGTGTCCCAGTGAGTACAGTCTCCGTGAGGCTGTGTCCCAGTGAGTACAGTCTCCGTGAGGCTGTGTCCCAGTGAGTACAGTCTCCGTGAGGCTGTGTCCCAGTGAGTACAGTCTCCGTGAGGCTGTGTCCCAGTGAGTACAGTCTCCGTGAGGCTGTGTCCCAGTGAGTACAGTCTCCGTGAGGCTCAGTCCCAGTGAGTACAGTCTCCGTGAGGCTCAGTCCCAGTGAGTACAGTCTCCGTGAGGCTCAGTCCCACTGAGTACTGTGTCAGTGAGTACAGTGTAACACAGACACTGGGAGATGCTGCTGCTCCGGGACAACACGCTCCGCTCGCCAGTGCGCAACCAAACACACTGCTCCCCGATCTCTCCGCTTATTGGCTCAGGCGCCGGTCCACCCCCAAGCTCCAGCTCCTCTATTGGAGACAGGCGGCTTCCGCTAACAGGTTCGGCTGCACGGAACAGCATGACTTCATCAGGGGATGGGGGTGGGGGGGGGGGGGGGAGAGAGAGAGAGTGTGATGATGGGGGGGGGGGGGGGGGGAAGAGTGATGATGGGGGGGAGGAAAAAAGAGTGATGATGGGGGGGGGAGAGTGATGATGGGGGGGGGGAGGAAAAAAGAGTGATGATGGGGGGGGGGGAAGAGTGATGAGGGGGGGGGGAGGAAAAAAAGTGATGATGGGGGGAGGAAAAAAGAGTGATGATGGGGGGGGGGGGAAGAGTGATGATGGGGTGGGGGGGAAAAGAGTGATGATGGGGTGGGGGGAGGAGAAAAGAGTGATGATGGGGGGGAGGAGAAAAGAGTGATGATGGGGGGGAGGAGAAAAGAGTGATGATGGGGGGGAGGAGAAAAGAGTGATGATGGGGGGGAGGAGAAAAGAGTGATGATGGGGGGGGAGAGTGATGATGGGGGGGGAGGAAAAAAGAGTGATGATGGGGGGGGAGAGTGATGATGGGGGGGGGGGAGGAAAAAAAGTGATGATGGGGGGAGGAAAAAAGAGTGATGATGGGGGGGGAAGAGTGATGATGGGGGGGGAAGAGTGATGATGGGGTGGGGGGGAAAAGAGTGATGATGGGGTGGGGGGGAAAAAAGTGATGATGGGGTGGGGGGAGGAGAAAAGAGTGATGATGGTGTGGGGGGGAAAAAGAGTGATGATGGGGTGGGGGGGAAAAAAGAGTGATGATGGGGTGGGGGGAGGAGAAAAGAGTGATGATGGGGTGGGGGAGGAAAAAAGAGTGATGATGGGGGGGAGGAAAAAAAGAGTGATGATGGGGGGGGGAGGAAAAAAGAGTGATGATGGGGGTGGGGGGAGGAAAAAAAAGAGTGATGATGGGGGGAAGGAGAGAGAGAGAGAGAGTGATGATGGGGGGGAAAGAGTGATGATGGGGGGGAGGAAAAAGAGTGATGATGGGGGGGGAGGAAAAAAGAGTGATGATGGGGGGGGAGGAAAAAAGAGTAATGATGGGGGGGAGGAAAAAAGAGTAATGATGGGGGGGGAGGAAAAAAGAGTAATGATGGGGGGGAGGAAAAAAGAGTAATGATGGGGGGGAGGAAAAAAGAGTAATGATGGGGGGGAAGGAGAGAGAGAGTGATGATGGGGGGGAAAAGAGTGATGATGGGGGGGAGGAGAGAGAGAGTGATGATGGGGGGGGAGGAAAAAAGAGTGATGATGGGGGGGAGGAAAAAAGAGTGATGATGGGGGGAGGAGGAAAAAAGAGTGATGATGGGGGGGGAAGGAGAGAGAGAGTGATGATGGGGGGGAAAAGAGTGATGATGGGGGGGAGGAAAAAAGAGTGATGATGGGGGGGGGAAGGAGAGAGAGAGTGATGATGGGGGGGAAAAGAGTGATGATGGGTGGGGAGGAAAAAAGTGATGATGGGGGGAGGAAAAAAGAGTGATGATGGGGGGGAAGGAGAGAGAGAGTGATGATGGGGGGGAAAGAGTGATGATGGGGGAGGAAAAAAGAGTGATGATGGGGGGGAGGAGAGAGAGAGTGATGATGGGGGGGAAAGAGTGATGATGGGTGGGGAGGAAAAAAGAGTGATGATGGGGGGAGGAAAAAAGAGTGATGATGGGGGGGAAGGAGAGAGAGAGTGATGATGGGGGGGAAAGAGTGATGATGGGGGGGGGGAGGAAAAAAGAGTGATGATGGGGGGGGAGGAGAGAGAGAGTGATGATGGGGGGGGAAAGAGTGATGATGGGGGGGAGGAAAAAAGAGTGATGATGGGGGGGAGGAAAAAAGAGTGATGATGGGGGGGTGAGGAAAAAAGAGTGATGATGGGGGGGAGGAAAAAAGAGTGATGATGGGGGGGGAGGAAAAAAGAGTGATGATGGGGTGGGGGGGGAAAAGAGTGATGATGGGGTCGGGGGGAAAAAGAGTGATGATGGGGTGGGGGAGGAGAAAAGAGTGATGATGGGGGGGAGGAAAAAAGAGTGATGATGGGGTGGGGGGGAAAAAGAGTGATGATGGGGTGGGGGGAGGAGAAAAGAGTGATGATGGGGTGGGGGAGGAAAAAAGAGTGATGATGGGGGGGAGGAAAAAAAGAGTGATGATGGGGGGGGAGGAAAAAAGAGTGATGATGGGGGGGAAGGAGAGAGAGAGAGAGTGATGATGGGGGGGGAAAGAGTGATGATGGGGGGGAGGAAAAAAGAATGATGATGGGGGGGGAGGAAAAAAGAGTGATGATGGGGGGGAGGAAAAAAGAGTAATGATGGGGGGGAGGAAAAAAGAGTAATGATGGGGGGGAGGAAAAAAGAGTAATGATGGGGGGGAAGGAGAGAGAGAGTGATGATGGGGGGGAAAAGAGTGATGATTGGGGGGGGAGGAGAGAGAGAGTGATGATGGGGGGGAAAAGAGTGATGATTGGGGGGGGAGGAGAGAGAGAGTGATGATGGGGGGGAAAAGAGTGATGATGGGGGGGAGGAAAAAAGAGTGATGATGGGGGGGAGGAAAAAAGAGTGATGATGGGGGAGGAGGAAAAAAGAGTGATGATGGGGGGGGAAGAGTGATGATGGGGGGGGAGGAAAAAAGAGTGATGATGGGGGGGGAAGGAGAGAGAGAGTGATGATGGGGGGGAAAAGAGTGATGATGGGTGGGGAGGAAAAAAGAGTGATGATGGGGGGAGGAAAAAAGAGTGATGATGGGGGGGAAGGAGAGAGAGAGTGTTGATGGGGGGGGAAAGAGAGTGATGATGGGGGAGGAAAAAAGAGTGATGATGGGGGGGGGAGGAAAAAAGAGTGATGATGGGGGGGAGGAGAGAGAGAGTGATGATGGGGGGGAAAGAGTGATGATGGGGGGGGAGGAAAAAGAGTGATGATGGGGGGGAGGAAAAAGAGTGATGATGGAGGGGGGGAAAAGAGTGATGATGGGGGGGGGGAGAGTGATGATGGGGGGGGAAGAGTGATGATGGGGGGAGGAAAAAGAGTGATGATGGGGGGGGAGGAAAAAGAGTGATGATGGAGGGGGGGAAAAAGAGTGATGATGGGGGGTGGGAAAGAGAGTGATGATGGGGGGTGGAAAAGAGAGTGATGATGGGGGTGGGAAAAGAGAGTGATGATGGGGGTGGGAAAAGAGAGTGATGATGGTGGGTGGGAAATGAGAGTGATGATGGGGGTGGGTAAAGAGAGTGATGATGGGGGGGGTGGGAAGAGAGTGGATGGGGGGTGGGAAAGAGTGTGATGATGGGGGGGTGGAAAAAGAGTGATGATGGGGGGAGGAAAAAGAGTGATGATGGAGGGGGGGAAAAAGAGTGTGATGGTGGGGGGGAAGAGTGATGATGGGGGGGAAGAGTGATGATGGGGGGGGAAGAGTGATGATGGGGGGAGGAAAAAGAGTGATGATGGGGGGGAGGAAAAAAGAGTGATGATGGGGGGGGAGGAAAAAGAGTGATGATGGGGGGTGGGAAAAGAGAGTGATGATGGGGGGTGGAAAGAGAGTGAGGAGGGGGGTGGGAATGAGTGATGTTGGGGGGTGGGAAAGAGAGTGATGATGGGGGGTGGGATAAGAGAGTGATGATGGGAGGTGGGAAATGAGAGTGATGATGGGGGGTGGGAAAGAGAGTGATGTGGGTAGAGAGTGATGATGGGGAGTGGTGATGATGGGGGTGGGGAGTGAGTGATGATGGGGGGAAGTGGTGATGGGGGGAGTGGTGATGGGGGGAGTGATGATGGGGGGGAGTGATGATGGGGGGGGGAGTGTGGATGGGGGGGGGGTGGTGTGGGGGTGGGGTGATGATGGGGGTGGGGTGATGGTGGGGGGGTGGTGAGGGGGGAGTGATGGTGGGGGGGGTGGATGGGGGGGGGTGTGGGGGGGGGTGTGATGAGGGGGTGGTGGTGGGGGGGGTGTGGGGAGGGGGGGGTGGTGGGGGGGGTGGTGAGGGGGGGTGGTGGGGGGGGGTGAGGTGGGGGGGGTGATGGGGGGGGTGTGGTGTGGGGGGGGTGTGATGTGGGGGGGTGTGAATGGGGGGGTGTGATATGGGGGGGTGATATGGGGGGGTGTGATATGGGGGGTGTGATGGGGGGTGTGATATGGGGGGGTGTGATATGGGGGGGTGTGATAAGGGGGGGAAAGTGATATGGGGGGTTGTGGGTGTGATATGGGGGGGTGTGATATGGGGGGGTGTGATATGGGGGGTGTGTGTGAGATGAGGGGGTGTGTGAGATGAGGGGGTGTGATATGGGGGGTGTGATATGGGGGGTGTGATATGGGGGGTGTGATATGGGGGTGTGTGATATGGGGGGGTGATATGGGTCCTGATGATGGGGGGGTGACGATGGGGGGTGACGATGGGGGGGGGTGACGATGGGGGTGTGTGATATAGGGGGGGTGTGATATAGGGGGGGTGTGATATAGGGGGGGTGTGATATAGGGGGGGTGTGATATAGGGGGGGGTGTGATATAGGGGGGGTGTGATATAGGGGGGGGTGTGATATAGGGGGGGTGTGATATGGGGGGGGTGATGATGGGGGGGTGATGATGGGGGGGTGATGTTGGGGGGGGTGACGGGGGTGACGATGGGGGGGTGACGATGGGGGGGTGACGTTGGGGAGGGTGATGTTGGGGGGGGGTGATGTTGGGGGGGGTGACGATGGGGGGTGACGATGGGGGGGTGACGATGGGTGGGATGACGATGGGTGGGATGACGATGGGTGGGATGACGATGGGTGGGTGACGATGGGGGGGTGACGATGGGGGGGGTGTGATGGGGGGGTGATGGGGGTGTGATGGGGTGATGAGGGGGAGATGAGGCGGGGGGGTGATGAGGCGGGGGGAGATGGGGGGGATGAGGGGGGTGGTGAGGGGGGGAGATGAGGGTTAGTGGGGGGGTGATGGGGGGGGTGATGAGGGGGGGTGATGAGGGGGTGATGGGGGGGTGATTGGGGGGGATATGAGGGGGGATATGGGGGAGATGGGGGGGAATAGGGGGGGAAATGAGAGGGGGGAATGGGGGGGGAAATGAGAGGAGGGTGGAAATGAGAGGGGGGATGGAGAGGAGGAGAAAAATGAGAGGGGGGAATAGAGAGGGGGGGAAATGAGAGGGAGGGGGGAAATGAGAGGAGGGAGGGAAATGAGAGGAGGGAGGGAAATGAGAGGAGGGGGGGAATGAGAGGAGGGGGGGAAATGAGAGGGGGGAAATGAGAGGGGGGAAATGAGAGGGGGGGATGAGAGGAGAGGAGAGGGGGGAAATGAGAGGAGGAGAGAGGGGGGAAATGAGAGGAGGAGGAGGAGGAGGGGGGAAATGAGAGGAGGAGGAGGGGGGGAAATGAGAGGAGGAGGGGGGGAAATGAGAGGAGGAGGAGGAGGTGGGGAAATGAGAGGAGGAGGAGGTGGGGAAATGAGAGGAGGAGGAGGAGGGGAAATGAGAGGAGGAGGAGGGGGGGGAAATGAGGAGGAGGAGGAGGGGGGGAAATGAGAGGAGAAGGAGGGGGGGAAATGAGAGGAGGGGGAGGGGGGAAAATGAGAGGAGGAGGGGGGGAATGAGAGGAGGAGGAGGGGTGGAAATGAGAGGAGGAGGGGGGAAATGAGAGGAGGAGGGGGGGAATGAGAGGAGGAGGGGGGGAATAAGAGGAGGAGGAGGGGTGGAAAATGAGAAGAGGAGGGGAGGAGGGGGGAAAATGAGAGGAAGGAGGAGGAGGAGGGGGGAAATGAGAGGAGGAGGGGGGAAATGAGAGGAGGAGGAGGAGGGGGGGAAATGAGAGGAGGAGGAGGGGGGGGAAATGAGAGGAGGAGGAGGAGGAGGGGGGAAATGAGAGGAGGAGGAGGAGGGGAAATGAGAGGAGGAGGAGGAGGGGAAATGAGAGGAGGAGGATGAGGAGGAGATGGGGGGGATGGGAGGAGGAGGGGGGATGAGAGAGGGGAGAGATGAGAGAGGGGAGGGGGGAGGATGAGAGAGGGGAGGGGGGAGTTGAGAGAGGGGAGGGGGGAGTTGAGAGAGGGGAGGGGGGAGATGAGAGAGGGGAGGGGAGAATGAGGGGGGGATGAGAGAGGGGAGGGGGGATAGGGGAGGGGGGGATAGGGGAGGGGGGATAGGGGAGGGGGGGATAGGGGAGGGGGGATAGGGGAGGGGGGATAGGGGAGGGGGGATGGGGGGGGATAGGGGAGGGGGGATAGGGGAGGGGGGATAGGGGAGGGGGGATGGGGGAGGGGGGATAGGGGAGGGGGGATAGGGGAGGGGGGGATGGGGGGGGAGATAGGGGAGGAGGGGGATAGGGGAGGAGGGGGATAGGGGAGGGGGGGATAGGGGGAGATAGGGGCGGGGGGAATAGGGGAGAGGGGATGGGGAGGAGGGGATGGGGAGGAGGGGATGGGGAGGGGGGGAATAGGGGAGGGGGGGAATAGGGGAGGGGGGGAATAGGGGAGGGGGGAATAGGGGAGGGGGGGATAGGGGAGGGGGGGATAGGGGAGGGGGGGATAGGGGAGGGGGGAATAGGGGAGGGGGGGAATAGGGGAGGGGGGGAATAGGGGAGGGGGGAGAGAGGGGGGGATAGGGGAGGGGGACAGAGGGGGGGATAGGGGAGGGGGAGAGAGGGGGGGATAGGGGAGGGGGAGAGAGGGGGGGATAGGGGAGGGGGAGAGAGGGGGGGATAGGGGAGGGGGAGAGAGGGGGGGATAGGGGAGGGGGAGAAAGGGGGGGATAGGGGAGGGGAGAGAGGGGGGGATAGGGGAGGGGGAGAGAGAGGGGGGGGATGAGAGAGGGGGGGGATGAGAGAGGGGAGGGGGGGGATGAGAGAGGGGAGGGGGGGGATGAGAGAGGGGAGGGGGGGGATGAGAGAGGGGAGGGGGGGGATGAGAGAGGGGAAGGGGGGGATGAGAGAGGGGAGGGGGGGATGAGAGAGGGGAGGGGAGAGATGAGAGAGGGGAGGGGAGAGATGAGAGAGGGGAGGGGGGGATGAGAGAGGGGAGGGGAGAGATGAGAGAGGGGAGGGGGGGATGAGAGAGGGGAGGGGAGAGATGAGAGAGGGGAGGGGGGAGATGAGAGGGGGAGGGGGAGATGAGAGAGGGGAGGGGGGAGATGAGAGAGGGGAGGGGGGAGATGAGAGAGGGAGGGGGAGATGAGAGATGGGAGGGGGGATAGGGGAGTGGGGATAGGGGAGGGGGGATAGGGGAGTGGGGATAGGGGAGTGGGGATAGGGGAGTGGGGATAGGGGAGTGGGGATAGGGGAGTGGGGATAGGGGAGTGGGGATAGGGGAGGGGGGAATAGGGGAGGGGGAATAGGGGAGGGGGGAATAGGGGAGGGGGGATAGGGGAGTGGGGATAGGGGAGGGGGGATAGGGGAGTGGGCGATAGGGGAGGGGGGATAGGGGAGTGGGCGATAGGGGAGGGGGGATAGGGGAGGGGGGATAGGGGAGGGGGGATAGGGGAGGGGGCGATAGGGGAGGGGGCGATAGGGGAGGGGGCGATAGGGGAGTGGGCGATAGGGGAGGGGGGATAGGGGAGTGGGCGATAGGGGAGGGGGGATAGGGGAGGGGGGATAGGGGAGGGGGGATAGGGGAGGGGGCGATAGGGGAGGGGGGATAGGGGAGGGGGCGATAGGGGAGGGGGGATAGGGGAGGGGGCGATAGGGGAGGGGGGATAGGGGAGGGGGGATAGGGGAGGGGGGATAGGGGAGGGGGGATAGGGGAGGGGGGATAGGGGAGGGGGGGATAGGGGAGGGGGGGATAGGGGAGGGGGGGATAGGGGAGGGGGGGATAGGGGAGGGGGGGATAGGGGAGGGGGGGATAGGGGAGGGGGGGATAGGGGAGGGGGGGATAGGGGAGGGGGAGAGAGGGGGGTATGGGGAGGGGGAGAGAGGGGGGATAGGAGAGGGGGGGATAGGGGAGGGGGAGAGAGGGGGGATAGGGGAGGGGTAGAGAGGGGAGGGCGGATGAGAGAGGGGAGGGGGGGATGAGAGAGGGGAGGGGGGATGAGAGAGGGGAGGGGGGATGAGAGAGGGAGGGGGGAGATGAGAGGGGGAGGGGGGAGAGGAGAGAGGAGAGGGGGGAGATGAGAGAGGGGAGGGGGGAATGAGGGGGGGTGAGAGAGGGGAGGGGAGGAATGAGAGAGGGGAGGGGGGATGGGGGAATGAGAGAGGGGAGGGGGGATAGGGGAGGGGGGATAGTGGAGGGGGGAGGGGAGGGGAGGGGAGGGGGGATGGGGGGGTGAGAGAGGGGAGGGGGGGGATGAGAGTGGGAGGGGGGATGAGAGAGGGGAGGGGGGATGAGAGAGGGGAGGGGGGATGAGAGAGGGGAGGGGGGATGAGAGAGGGGAGGGGGGATGAGAGAGGGAGGGGGGAGATGAGAGGGGAGGGGAGAGGGGGGAGATGAGAGGGGGAGGGGAGAGGGGGGAGATGAGAGAGGGGAGGGGGGAATGAGGGGGGGTGAGAGAGGGGAGGGGGGATGGGGGAATGAGAGAGGGGAGGGGGGATGGGGAGGGGGGATAGTGGAGGGGGGAGGGGAGGGGAGGGGGGATGGGGGGGTGAGAGGGGGGAGGGGGGGATGAGAGTGGGAGGGGGGATGAGAGAGGGGAGGGGGGATGAGAGAGGGGGGGATGAGAGAGGGGAGGGGGGATGAGAGAGGGGAGGGGGGATGGGGGAGGGGGATGAGAGAGGGGAGGGGGGGAATGAGAGAGGGGAGAGGGGGATGAGAGAGGGGAGGGGGGGATGAGAGAGGGAGAGGGGGGGATGAGAGAGGGTAGGGGGGATGAGAGAGGGTAGGGGGGATGAGAGAGGGGAGGGGGGATGAGAGAGGGAGGGGGGGATGAGAGAGGGAGGGGGGGATGAGAGAGGGGAGGGGGGGATGAGAGAGGGGAGGGGGGGATGAGAGAGGGGAGGGGGGGGATGAGAGAGGGGAGAGGGGGATGAGAGAGGGGGGAGGGGGGATGAGAGAGGGGAGAGGGGGATGAGAGAGGGGAGAGGGGGGATGAGAGAGGGGAGGGGGGATGAGAGAGGGGAGGGGGGGATGAGAGAGGGGAGGGGGGATGAGAGAGGGGAGGGGGGAGAAAAGGGAGGAGCGAGGGGGGAGAAAAGGGAGGGGGGAGAAAAGGGAGGGGGGAGAAAAGGGGGGAGGGGGAGAAAAGGGGGGGGAGAGAAAAGGGGGGGAGAGAAAAGGGGGGAGAAAAGGGAGGGGAAGAAAAGGGGTGGAGGAGGGAGGGGGGGTGGGGGGAGGAGGGAGGGGGGATGAGTGAGGGAGGAAGGGGGGTGAGTGAGGGAGGGAGGGGGGTGAGTGAGGGAGGGAGGGGGGTGAGTGAGGGAGGGAGGGGGAAGAGTGAGGGAGGGAGGGGGAAGAGTGAGGGAGGGAGGGAGGCAGGGAGGGAGGCAGGGGGGGAAGAGTGAGGGAGGGAGGGGGATGAGGGAGAGAGGGGGGATGAGTGAGGGAGGGGGGGATTAGTGAGGGAGGGGGGATGAGTGAGGGAGGGGGGGATGAGTGAGGGAGGGGGATGAGTGAGGGAGGGAGGGTGAGTGAGGGAGGGGGGGTGAGTGAGGGGGGGGAAGAAGGACGTTGGGGATAAAAGTGAGGGGGCGAAAAAGGGGGAGAAGGGAAGGAGGGGGAGGAAAAGGGGGGGGAGGGGGAGGAAAAGGGAGGGGGGGAGGGAGGGGGAGGAAAAGGGAGGGAAGGAGGGAGGGGGAGGAAGAGGGGGAGGAAAGGGAGGGGGGTGGAAAAGGGAGGGAGGGAGGGAGGGAGGGGGGAAGGAGGAAAAGGGAGGGAGGGGGGGAAGGAGGAAAAGGGAGGAGAGGGGGGGAAGGAGGAAAAGGGAGGGAGGGGAGGGGGGGAAGGAGGAAAAGGGAGGGAGGGGGAGGAAAAGGGAGGGTGGGGAGGAAAAGGAGGGGGAGGAAAAGGAAGGGAGGGAGGGGGAGGAAAAGGAAGGGAGGGAGGGGGAGGAAAGGAAGGGAGGGAGGGGGAGGAAAAGGGAGGGAGGGAGGGGGAGGAAAAGGGAGGGAGGGAGGGGGGAGGAAAAGGGAGGAGGGGGGAAGGAGGGAGGGAGCGGGAGGAAAAGGGAGGAGGGTGGAGGGAGGAAAAGGGAGGGAGGGAGCGGGTGGAAAAGGAGGGAGGGAGCGGGAGGAAAAGGGAGGGAGGGAGGGGGAGGAAAGGGAGGGGAGGGAGAGGAAAAGGGAGGGAGGGGAGGAAAGGGAGGGAGGGAGGGAGAGGAAAAGGGAGGGAGGGAGGGAGAGGAAAAGGGAGGGAGGGAGGGAGAGGAAAAGGGAGGGAGGGAGGGAGAGGAAAAGGGAGGGAGGGAGGGAGAGGAAAAGGAGGGAGGGAGGGAGAGGAAAAGGAGGGAGGGAGGGAGAGGAAA